>NC_069505.1:370389866-370722900 GCF_027579735.1 Bombina bombina | reverse complement strand
GAGTCTAAAAACCCCTAATATTACACTTATTAACCCCTAATCTGCTGTTCCCGACATCACCGCCACCTGCATTATATTATTAACCCCTAATCTGCCGCTCCGGACACCAACGCCACCTACATTATCCCTATGAACCCCTAATCTGCTTCCCCCAACATCGCCGATACCAACTTTTTATTTATTAACCCCTACTCTGCCGCCCCCAATGTCGCCGCAACCTAACTACAATTTTTAACCCCTAATCTGCCGCCCCCAATGTCGCCGCCACTATAATAAAGTTATTAACCCCTAAATCTAAGTCTAACCCTAACCGCCCCCTAACTTAAAAAATAATTTAAATAAATCTAAATAAAATAACTACAATTAAATAAATTATTCCTATTTAAAACTAAATACTTACCTATAAAAT
Organism: Bombina bombina; assembly: GCF_027579735.1. Taxonomy (NCBI): domain Eukaryota; kingdom Metazoa; phylum Chordata; class Amphibia; order Anura; family Bombinatoridae; genus Bombina; species Bombina bombina. The sequence goes on along the minus strand of NC_069505.1, from coordinate 370,722,491 downwards.
AAACCCTAAGCTAGCTACAATATAACTAAACCGCCACCCCTGGGTACTGGGAATCTGGAGGAACATGGCTGCTATGATCGGCGCCAACCTGTCTGTAGGGGCGGGAATGGTGGAAAAACTGTGGCATTGTCTCCTGTTTTATCAAGATGAGTTGTATGTATAAAAGATGTGTGTTTGTCCCAATAAAGTCAGTCTTATTTCACCTGGATGCTAGTCTGTCTAGTCATTTAGGTGGGCCCCTGCGAGAATCATTTTATTGGGCTACATAGCTGGAGTCACCAGGGAGGAAGAAGTACCCATTTGGTGGAGATACCCAGTCGGGGTAGCCAAGGTATCCTTCACTGTATTCACACCACACACCACCACACACCTACCACACACATACACAAACACACACCATACACACACTCTCATATAACACAAACCAAACATACTATTATACAACACACACACTCACTACACATTCTTATTCACACCACACACACTCTTATACAACATACATATCACACACATACAAAAACACACACCACGCTCTCTTCCGGCAATCACCCCACCTCTTGCCCTCCCTAGTGGGTACCAATGGGGAAAAGGTCCACTGGAGCGACCTGTGGTGAAGGTTAGCGGGTGACCGGGATGGTGTTGTTTTATATATCTGAATAAACTGTGACTTTTACAACTACACTTAGATTGTGGATGCGCTCTGTTTTTGCTTCTCTCCTAGAGAACCAATCCTGTTTACAATGCAGGATGACTTGCTTGACTTATCCGCCAACAACTAGTGTTCAAGCCGCAAGCTTTTAGGGCACTTTCTAAATGTTTTACAAACATCAATTTTTCTGTCCGCTGCTACAGCAGTGGCTACAACAATACCCAAATTTTCAGTCATTTGTACATGCCTACTTTTTCTGGCCTCTGCTGCTGCCCCTGTGGCTACAAAACTCAAAGCAAAAAATAAGGCACATAACAGTGATTAAACTGTTAAGAATAGTACAACTTAACACACCACTCATATCTGGTGGACCATTAAATTGCACGTGCAGTGCCCCAAATTTGAAGGAGGAGGACCGACCAAGCATCTTTATCCGTTTCTTGGTTGCTCTAAATTATCTCCGGGTTCCATCTATGTCATACCTGTAGTTTATTGTGCAAAAAGGTGGCATATGTGGTGTTTCATGCGGTTGTGCCTGTTGAGGGTCGTGGCCCATGGTATAAAAAGGCTGAAGGAGAACGACCTGTAATGGGTGTCCAAGCACATTTTTTGTAAAATGTTCCCGGTTCCTCTCAATTATCTCCGGGTTCCTCAAATCAATGCCATGTAATCAGGCAGGCCGTATAGACCTCCCCCGATAGGGGGAGTAAAAGGGATTAAAGTGCTAAGAATAGTACTAATATAAACACAACCTAGTTACCATGGGTCCCAGACTGCATGTCTTGTTGTTATATTTGGTGAGGGTAATCAGGCAGGCCGTATAGACCTCCCCCAATCGGGGGAGTTACAGGGATTAAAGTGCTAAGAATAGTACTACTTAACACAACATAGTTACCATGGCTCCCAGACCGCATGTTTTATTATTATACTTTGTCAGGGTAATCATGCAGGCCATATAGACCTCCCCCGATACCGGGACTACCAGGTATTAAAGTGCTAAGAATAGTACTACTTAACACAACATAGTTACAATGGGTCCCGATAGGTATGAACAAGGAATATGACCTTTTGGTCTTTCCTTGATATACAGGATGCCCCCTTCTGCTTTGATAATGATACATGGTTCTCTGTATGATGTACCTGTTATTTTGTACATGTATCATATCATGTTTATATATTGTATGTTGTTGCTTTTTGTTACATTTGAAAGAATATTTTGTATGTATGTATATTCTGCCATTTTCTGCCACTAGGTGGCTTATTCTCAATCAGCGAGATTACAGGTTTTTGTTGGTAATGGTGTGCGTGTCTAACGTACAGTTTTCCCTCACCGCTCACTTAAGACAACGCTGGTATTAAGCGGTGAGCTGGCTAAACGTGCTCGTGCACGATTTCCCCATAGGAATCAATGGGGCAGAGCTGGCTGAAATAAAACCTAACACCTGCAAAAAAGCAGCGTTCAGCTTCTAACGCAGCCCCATTGATTCCTATGGGGAAATACTTTTTATGTCTACACCTAACACCCTAACATGAACCCTGAGTCTAAAAACCCCTAATATTACACTTATTAACCCCTAATCTGCTGTTCCCGACATCACCGCCACCTGCATTATATTATTAACCCCTAATCTGCCGCTCCGGACACCGACGCCACCTACATTATCCCTATGAACCCTTTAATCTGCTTCCCCCAACATCGCCGATACCAACTTTTTATTTATTAACCCCTACTCTGCCGCCCCCAATGTCGCCGCAACCTAACTACAATTTTTAACCCCTAATCTGCCACCCCCAATGTCGCCGCCACTATAATAAAGTTATTAACCCCTAAATCTAAGTCTAACCCTAACCGCCCCCTAACTTAAAAAATAATTTAAATAAATCTAAATAAAATAACTACAATTAAATAAATTATTCATATTTAAAGCTAAATACTTACCTATAAAATAAACCCTAAGCTAGCTACAATATAACTAAACCGCCACCCCTGGGTACTGGGAATCTGGAGGAACATGGCTGCTATGATCGGCGCCAACCTGTCTGTAGGGGCGGGAATGGTGGAAAAACTGTGGCATTGTCTCCTGTTTTATCAAGATGAGTTGTATGTATAAAAGATGTGTGTTTGTCCCAATAAAGTCAGTCTTATTTCAACTGGATGCTAGTCTGTCTAGTCATTTAGGTGGGCCCCTGCGAGAATCATTTTCTTGGGCTACATAGCTGGAGTCACCAGGGAGGAAGAAGTACCCATTTGGTGGAGATACCCAGTCGGGGTAGCCAAGGTATCCTTCACTGTATTCACACCACACACCACCACACACCTACCACACACATACACAAACACACACCATACACACACTCTCATATAACACAAACCAAACATACTATTATACAACACACACACTCACTACACATTCTTATTCACACCACACACACTCTTAAACAACATACACATCACACACATACAAAAACACACACCACGCTCTCTTCCGGCAATCACCCCACCTCTTGCCCTCCCTAGTGGGTACCAATGGGGAAAAGGTCCACTGGAGCGACCTGTGGTGAAGGTTAGCGGGTGACCGGGATGGTGTTGTTTTATACATCTGAATAAACTGTGACTTTTACAACTACACTTAGATTGTGGATGCGCTCTGTTTTTGCTTCTCTCCTAGAGAACCAATCCTGTTTACAATGCAGGATGACTTGCTTGACTTATCCGCCAACAACTAGTGTTCAAGCCGCAAGCTTTTAGGGCACTTTCTAAATGTTTTACAAACATCAATTTTTCTGTCCGCTGCTACAGCAGTGGCTACAACAATACCCAAATTTTCAGTCATTTGTACATGCCTACTTTTTCTGGCCTCTGCTGCTGCCCCTGTGGCTACAAAACTCAAAGCAAAAAATAAGGCACATAACAGTGATTAAACTGTTAAGAATAGTACAACTTAACACACCACTCATATCTGGTGGACCATTAAATTGCACGTGCAGTGCCCCAAATTTGAAGGAGGAGGACCGACCAAGCATCTTTATCCGTCTCTTGGTTGCTCTAAATTATCTCCGGGTTCCATCTATGTCATACCTGTAGTTTATTGTGCAAAAAGGTGGCATATGTGGTGTTTCATGCGGTTGTGCCTGTTGAGGGTCGTGGCCCATGGTATAAAAAGGCTGAAGGAGAACGACCTGTAATGGGTGTCCAAGCACATTTTTTGTAAAATGTTCCCGGTTCCTCTCAATTATCTCCGGGTTCCTCAAATCAATGCCATGTAATCAGGCAGGCCGTATAGACCTCCCCCGATAGGGGGAGTAAAAGGGATTAAAGTGCTAAGAATAGTACTAATATAAACACAACCTAGTTACCATGGGTCCCAGACTGCATGTCTTGTTGTTATATTTGGTGAGGGTAATCAGGCAGGCCGTATAGACCTCCCCCAATCGGGGGAGTTACAGGGATTAAAGTGCTAAGAATAGTACTACTTAACACAACATAGTTACCATGGCTCCCAGACCGCATGTTTTATTATTATACTTTGTCAGGGTAATCATGCAGGCCATATAGACCTCCCCCGATACCGGGACTACCAGGTATTAAAGTGCTAAGAATAGTACTACTTAACACAACATAGTTACAATGGGTCCCAGACAACATGTGATGTTGTTATACTTTGTCAGGGTAATCATGCAGGCCATATAGACCTCTCCCGATAGGGGGAGTAAAAGGGATTAAAGTGCTAAGAATAGTACTACTAAACACAACCTTTATTACCATGGGTCCCAGACCGCATGTCTTGTTGTTATACTTTCTCAGGGTAATCATGCAGGCCATATAGACCTACACAGATAGGGGGAGTAACATGGATTAAAGTGCTAAGAATAGTACTAATATAAACACAACCTAGTTACCATGGGTCCCAGACCGCATGTCTTGTTGTTATAATTTGTCAGGGTGATCATGCAGGCCATATAGACCTCCCCCGATAGGGGGAGTTACAGGGATTAAAGTTCTAAGAATAGTACTACTTAACACAACCTAGTTACCATGGCTCCCAGAACGCATGTTTTATTATTATACTTTGTAAGGGTAATTATATATCTATCAAATCGATCTATTTATCTTCTATTTATTCTATGTATATCTATCTATCATATCTATCTATCTCGTGGCCGGACTGATTTGAGACAGCCACTTGTGTTTAGGCTAAATTTGAAGTAGGAGGACAGACCAATCATCTTCTTCCATCTCCCTGTTCCAAAAATGCAGCCCATATAGACCTCCCCCGATAGGGGGAGTAACAGGTATTAAACTGCTAAGAATAATACTACTTAACACACCACGGGTCAGAGCGGCAGAGCCAGGAGCCGGGAGAGGAGACAGTCGGTCTCTCTCCCCAGCGGCAGAGCCATCCCCTGGGAGCGGAGGTAGTCGTCCTCCCTCCCGTAAGCTGAACCCCTGCCTGGGAGAGGAGACAATCGGTCTCCCTCCCCAGCGGCAGAGCCAGGAGGCGGGAGAGAAGACAGTCAGTCTCTCTCCCCAGCGGCAGAGCCATCCCCTGGGAGCGGAGATAGTCTTCCTCCCTCCCCGTAAACAGAACCCCTTCCCGGGAGAGGAGACAGTCGGTCTCTCTCCCCAGCGGCAGAGCCAGGAGCCGGGAGAGGAGACAGTCGGTCTCTCTCCCCAGCGGCAGAGCCAGGAGCCGGGAGAGGAGACAGTCGGTCTCTCTCCCCAGCGGCAGAGCCAGGAGCCGGGAGAGGAGACAGTCGGTCTCTCTCCCCAGCGGCAGAGCCATCCCCTGGGATCGGAGCTAGTCGTCCTCCCTCTACTTACAGAGAAGCCCTTGCAGGGAGAGACGGGTATCGATATCTCTCCCTCTCTCCCCAGTGGCCGAATCCCTTTCAGGGAGAGGAAACAGTCGGTCTCTATCCCCAGCGGCAGCACAGTTTCCCATGGAGCGGAGGTAGCAGACCTCCCTCCCCAGCAGTAGATCTCCTTCTTGGGAGAGGAGACAGATGGTCTCTCCCCTTAGTAGCTTGGCAGGGTCTATACCCTTTTCTTGTCCTGGAGTATATCTCACAGGGCGCAGGCCAGGGGGGTACCCTCTCATGCAGTTGGTGCCACAAGTTTGGGCACCCGAGTTTTGCCTGCCCCACTAAGGAGCAACTTCCACCAACAGTCTGGGGTGGGTATACAGCCGGGAAACCGGTACTGGCTTTGTTTGTGGGTGGGTCGGCCGGGTACTCAACAGAGTGTCACAGAGGGAAACAGTTTGGCCATGGAACTTAAGGACACTGGAACTTGTGGAACAGCAATTGTTTGGGAGCCGGCCTTAGCAAACTTGGGACTTTGCATTTTGTGACTATCCCTGCTCCCAGGGCGCAGGGTATAAACGCCAGCAGAAACCCCACAGGATGCCCCAAGCTCAGGAGAGATGGGATAACCTCTCTCAGCAACCGAGAGGTGGAGGGCCACTGTCGGACAGCCCCAGGCCAACCCGTTAAGGGTCTAGCCGGGTCTGCCGAACTGGAGGGGGGAGGTGTCATGGATATCAGACGGCTAAGTAAGGCTACCCCCCACCCCCCTACAACCTCACCCCTGTTGTTTCTCAGTGGTTTTGGGCTTCTCAGAGCCACCACCATCTCTGGAAGCTGTTTGTTTGCTTTGTGTTGGCTTTTTTTTATGTTCAGAGAAAAGTTGGTGTATGACCAGCAAAATCCTCCTAGGCTGAACGGGCTCCTGGAACTCCCGGTCGGCTGCCTTACAACGGACACCCACCTAACCCCTCTCAGGCTGGCCAGGCTCTTGGAACTCCAGGACAGCAGAACACCCACACATTTTAACCCAGGTGGCTCCAGCAACCATGTTCCCCAGAGCTCCGCTCTTTTGGGGATTAGTAGCCCCTGGAGAGTACAAGGGGTGGGAAAATTGCCGGATGGGGAGCTCCTTTGGGAACCGGGGGTTTTGGACACCCCTAATCCCATAAATTCTTCGGACTGTAACTCCGGTCCCCAGTAACAAATCATGCTGATTTTTGGACTGTGAAATCTGGGGACGAGAGCTTTAAAATTAGCCGCTGCATCACCGGGATCACCCCGAAAACGCCACCCATATGTATTGGGATTATGTGGGACTGTGGCTCCTATGGAGGTGCCGGGCTGTCTGGAGGGGCGGGAATGGCGGGAAAATAGTGGGATTGTCCAGGGTCTTATCAAGATGAGCTGACTGTATAAAAGGAGTGTGTGTTTTCAATAAAACCAGTTCCTGTTAAACCTTAATGCTATGCTGTCTAGTTATTTGGGTTTGCTCCAGCTAAAAATCACTTTTCCTGGGCTACATAGCAGCCTGTTCCAGGCAGAGGAAGGAGACTCTGACAGAGCTACCTAGTCTGGTAGCTGGAGTCTGCTACAAGGTGGGAACCTGAGTACTGGTGTTGTCAGACATCAGGGGTGGCTACAGGCTGTGGTCACTTGCCAGCTACATAGCTGCAATCGGCAGGGACGAAGCAGGACCCGTTTAGTGTCACAAGGCAGGACCCGTTTAGTGTCACAAGGCCCTTTTAAGGGCTGGTAATAGAGCTGATTACTTTTTGTAATTTAGTTTAGGGTAGGGACATTATTTTTTTATTTTGGGGGGGCTTTGTTATTTTATTAGGGGCCTAGATTAGGTGTAATTAGTTTAAAATTTAGTTTAGTGTATTTAATTAATTTTAGTTTAGATAATTGTAGTTTATTTAATTAATCTATTGATAGTGTAGGTGTATTTGTAACTTAGGTTAGGATTTATTTTACAGGTAATTTGGTAATTATTTTAACTAGGTAGCTATTAAATAGTTAATAACTATTTAATAGCTATTGTACCTAGTTAAAATTAATACCAAGTTACCTGTAAAATAAATATAAACCCTAAAATAGCTACAATGTAATTATTAGTTATATTGTAGCTATATTAGGGTTTATTTTATAGGTAAGTATTTAGATTTAAATAGGAATAATTTAGTTAATATTATTAATATTAATTAGACTTATTTTAATAATAATTACATTAGGGGGTGTTAGGGTTAGACTTAGGTTTAGTGGTTAATCATTTTAATATAGGTGGCGGTGGTGTAGGGGGATTTTATTAGGGGTTAATCATTTTAATATAGGTGGCGGTTGTGTAGGGGCTCACATTAGGGGGTTATCATTTTAATATAGGTGGCGGCGGTGTAGGGGGATTAGATTAGGGGTTAATCATTTTAATATAGGTGCGGCGGTGTAGGGGGATTAGATTAGGGGTTAATCATTTTAATATAGGTGGCGGCGGTGTAGGGCGATTAGATTAGGGGTTAATCATTTTAATATAGGTGGCGGCGGTGTAGGGCGATTAGATTAGGGGTTAATCATTTTAATATAGGTGGCGGTTGTTTAGGGGCTCACATTAGGGGGTTATCATTTTAATATAGGTGGCGGCGGTGTAGGGGGATTAGATTAGGGGTTAATCATTTTAATGTAGGTGGCGGCGGTGTAGGGGCTCACATTAGGGGGTTATCATTTTAATATAGGTGGCGGCGGGGTAGGGGCTCACATTAGGGGGTAATGTAGTTTAAATAAGTAGCGGCGGAGTAGGGGCTCACATTAGGAGGTTATCATTTTAATATAGGTGGCGACGGGGTAGGGGCTCACATTAGGGGGTAATGTAGTTTAAATAGGTAGCGGCGGGGTAGGGGCTCACATTAGGGGGTAATGTAGTTTAAATAGGTGGCAGCGGGGTATGGGCTCAAATTAGGGGGTTATCATTTTAATGTAAGTGGCGGTGGGGTAGGGGCTCACATTAGGGGGTGATACAGTTATTATAGGTGGCGGCGGGGTCCGGGAGTGGCGGTTTAGGGGTTAATAAATGTATTGTTAGGAGTGAGATGGGGGATTGCGGATAGAGGGGTATACGTGTTGGGCTATGTTTGGGAGGCGTGTTAGACAGTTACGGGAGATTTAATATTTTAGTCAGTTTTTGTAGGCGGCGGTAGTTTCTAAAGTGCCGTAAGTCACTGGCGACTCCAGAAATTTGTACATACGCAGATTTCTGGACATCGCTAGTTTGTCAGACTTACGGCACTTTAGCAACTGTTGGCGCCGTATATGTGATAGCTCGCTGTGCGAGCTGAAACTACTGGCGGCGCAGGTTACCACGATTGCGCCGAAACCTGCGCCGTATATCGGATTGTGCCCCTACAGTGAGTATTGTATAGGCCTGAAAAGCCTTTTTTTTAGTCATGCAAAGGGCTATTAGAGTTCAGATACATTCTCCTTTAATTGGTTATTTAGTAAATGTCATTTAAAAAAGAAAGGCCTAGTTATAGTAAATAAAAGTGTATTGGGAAAAAAACACAAATGTGGTTGAGTTAGCCTTTGTTGGAGCTAAAACAAATATTACAGTAGTAACAAATAACCCCCCCCCAATGTGAGATCAATCTAACATAGTGGATGTCTCATAAAAAAAAAAAGTCATATTTGATTTATAAAAAAACACTTGGAGTTCAAAATATATGTCAATTTAAAAAAAAAAAAAAAAAATGTGAATTTCGAGATAAGCTCCAATTTTATGTCAGATATGGCATTGTTCACAGCCTGAGGTAAAAAGTGAAATATGGCTTATTCTCTGCTTTTCACATAAAAAGTGCATGGAATACATCTTAAATTAAATGCATTTAATACATTGTGCTGGTAACACTACATTTTATATATATATATATATATATATATATATATATATATATAGAGTTTTGAGACAGTTGTTCATTCTTGTGACTGTGCTTCTCTCTATGTGTATTTAATCTCCCTATGGGGAAAAGGGGCAACCAGACATAGACTTCTTGCTCAGTGTGCTTAGATGAATATGGTTACACCTTACTAACGAGGCCTAATGAAGGCCAAAATGATTGTCTGGGGTTGCTGTGTTCCTTCTTCAGAGAGGAATTGCCTGGTGGAGCCAATAACACAAGGCATATTTGTGCATCCACCAATCAGCAGCTACTGAGCCTATCTAGATATGAATGCTATCTTTCTTTAGAATTATTTATTATTGCATTAGGAAATTACTGGTTAACTCAGATCCAGTGTCCAGGTTACACCCACAAAGAATGCATGTGTGACCGGCTCATTCTAGAACCAGTTTACCAGCAGCAACCATACCAGTTGCAAATGTCCTACTCAACACAGACTCAGTGTGTAAGCAATACCATGCCTAGTGCCACTGTGTGCCATGCTGAATACAATGCCCAGTATACAAGCAGCACCCTCACACATTGCACCTGTGTGACCTGTAAAACCTAGGTCCAGTGTGGCAGATTTACCAACACCCAATGCATGCTACTTTTGAACATCTGACCCCAGATCCTTTTTAATAGTTATATTCACCTCCAGTGACCATTTATGACCTGTTGAGCGCATATATTCACTCATGAATTCTAGGGGGGGGGGGGGGGGGCAATTAGCACAATAACTGTTCTGCATTACGCCCTGATATGGTACTCACATACTGATATTAGAATGATGCAAAGAGCATTTACTGTACTTCTTCCTCTGGTGTTAAGTAATTAGTAAGTACAACTCTGGGTATAATGTAGACCAGTTATTAATCTGCTTGTCACCTAGTATTAGTGAGTGGAAGTCTGGGGAGTGTATAATTCTTTGTGTTTAATGTGCTTTTCTACTATTAATGATTAATTAAATATCTGGGTATATAATACATAGCTGCTACTATACTCTGGCTTCGTCTAGTATTTTTAATGCAGATGAGATATTTTGCTCATTGTCCCTCTATCTGTAATCATATGAAATAATAATAAAAAAAATAAAAATAATAATCTTAACTCCTGTTAGTCTTCAGCACCGTTATTATTATATAACTTTGGCACACTACTTTGTCCTGAGAAACCCTATGCCCTGTGTAATGCAGAACAGATACAGTATAGTATTACGGAGTAAATACCTGGGTTGTGCTGTATAACAGAACATATCACGTGACGTTTGTGTTAGTGGCACTCACTTATTCACTATCAGAGCTGGAGCTTCTATACTTTATAACTGTCACGGAACTATTAAATCTAGATGAGCTGTTGAGTATATCTGTACTTAAAGGGACATTAAACCCACATTTTTATTTCGTGATTTAGATAGAGCATGCCATTTTAAACAACTTTCTAATTTACTTCTATTATCTATTTTGCTTCATTCTCTTGATATTCTTTGCTGAATAGCATATCTAGATAGGCTCAGTAGCTGCTGATTGGTGCCTGCACATAGATGCATCGTGTTATTGACTCACCCATGTGCATTGCTATTTTTTTAACAAAGGATATCTAAAAAATAAAGCATATTAGATAATAGAAGTAAATTGTAAAGTTGTTTAAAATTGAATTCTCTTTCTGAATCACGAAAGACATTTTTTGGGTTTAGTGTCCCTTTAAATGTAAGTAGTTTTACTTTATTTTATACAAAATATAAACATTTTTGGGAGACGAGTGAGGTTTTGCTAGAGGGGTTAGAAAACAAGTGTAAACAAGTATAAATGCACAGTGTGAACAAATAGTTAATAAGTAAATGCAGAAATACATTGTTTTACTATTTAATATATTTCCGTTACTAAGTGCAGTGCAGGTCTAAACCCCCCGATTGGCTGCTTCGCTTTGCTCTCTTCTTAGTGATTGGTTATTGTGACCGTTAAGGTAAATATTAAAAAAGCCCGCCGGTTTTACATATGAACTACAATTTTCAATATAAATAATTACAGCAATTAGTCGGACACGGACTCAGCAGATCGTTAGTGATAAAATGATGAAGACTCAAACAAGACTGCACATGGGGGAGCGATATTTGTCCTGTATGCTGCTTCTATTGTGTGTTCGTGTATAATATGTGGTGATTTAGTAGAATACAATGTTATCTCTCCTTGCCCACAACGGTTATAACAGAGAAGCACAGGAACCATTACACAGAGATAGAGATATATTTTTTACAGTGGGGACAAGAGAATAAGGTTTGAGGTTGAAACAAATGACTCGTCTGTTTGTATAGTTATTTATTAGAAACAATGTATTTGATTCAGCTATAACATTTTACAATTTTATGCAAATGATATACAACGACACCTAAATAGTCAGCCAGGTACTGCTTTTCATTAGGCTTTAGAGTTTGAGGCAGAGAGGGGGGCTTACATGGATCTTAGATTATTAACTATCGCCAAGCTTCATTGTAACCAGAAGTTTTACATTTATCTCTGGTACTACAGAGACTGATCTTACGGAGAACGTTACAATTCAATAATTCCAAATCTTTTTATTAGCTACATTTACAATAAATAAAAAATGCAAAGTAAATACGATTTTTTTTTTTATATTAAAACGTGTATAGTTTAAATGGAATAATCCAGCCAATCAAATTGCGAGAAAGTGAGCCAATTAATGCAGCTCTCAAAACATTCAGGATTTGATTTAATAATGCAATCTATATGTGCCGCAGTGTGTATAAAGAGCTGTAGACACGCTGCTGCATAGACATCGCAGGATCAGTTACATACCCTCTAAATATTATAAATGGAAAAAATAAAGTCAAATCCTTTATTGAATTATGTTACTGTATCTATTAATATGCACGTTATGCCTACATTTTGAAAATCATAATCCGTGATACCATTATATAAAGGTCATTATCTAGAAAATATAGTTTAATGCAATTGTTAAGATACGTTACACAGTGTTCCCTAAAGCTGATAGATTAATGGAGCTTTTGTGTATGTGTAACATGGGGCTGTGGGCAAACTAGTGTTTTATCACCTGATTATACTATAGAAGTATGTAGGGCAGTCACATTGCCTCTTAGATTAGGTTATCTGCATTTTTCCTTCGTTTCTCTGCAGAAATTTATAAAGTTAAATAAGTAGTTCATGAAAGATCTGTAGTAACTTACAATATTGGAAAAATAAAATCTAAATCATAAAAAATAAAATAAAATAGACAACGATCACAGCTCCATATATGAATATGTGGGTGGCTCTTAAAAGAGCCTTTGGGTTGGTTGTGTGAATGGGGAAAAAAATATTTAACCCCCGAAGCCGTAGAGAGTGCGGCCCTGGCGTTTCAGAGCATACACCACATCCATAGCGGTTACGGTCTTCCTCTTGGCATGCTCAGTGTAGGTGACGGCGTCTCGGATGACATTCTCCAGGAAGACCTTGAGCACTCCGCGAGTCTCCTCGTAGATAAGTCCGGAGATTCGCTTGACACCTCCCCTACGTGCCAAGCGCCGAATAGCCGGCTTAGTAATGCCTTGGATGTTATCGCGGAGCACTTTACGGTGCCTTTTTGCTCCGCCTTTTCCTAGTCCTTTGCCTCCTTTACCGCGTCCAGACATTGTAAATTCAATGAGTAAACTGATTCCGAAAAAGCCAAAGCGCTTCCTTATATGACTGGAGTCAAGCTATCAGACAGTTTAAAAATCCAAGTCAAGCTATCAGACACTGTTTTGGAGCTATCAGACAGGTTTAAAACAGTAGTCAAGCTATCAGACTCTTAAAGGCTGTACCATACATATATGCTAATAAGAAATGTTTAATGAATACCACAAGCATTTTTGTTATAAATGTCACTCAAATGTAAAAAAAAGTCATATTCCAGCATTTCTCTAAGCATTAAAAACACAATTCCCCATTGTGCCACTACATTTTCACCACAGCTAGTTCAAACAATGACCCCACTAAGATATCACAAAGTATGGAAACTTTTTAGTGTGGAATTTTAAAAATATAGGGCCCCACACTTCCCTAAAATTGCAAAAATCATCACTTTCAAGCAATTTCACTTAGGGATAAAAGCAAAATCTCCCATTGTGCCACTACATTTTCACCACAGCTAGCTTACACAATGACCCCTCTACGATATCATAAATTTTGGAGAGTTTTTACTGTGGAATTTTAAAAATATTGGGCCCCAAATGTCCCTCGAATTGCATAAATTGGCCCTTTTCAGCAAATTCACTTAGGAATAAAAAAGAAATCTCCCATTGTTCCACTAAAATTTCACCACAGCTAGCTCACACAATGACCCCTCTATGGTATCACTAAGTTTGGACCATTTTTACTTTGGAATTTTAAAAATATTGGGCCCCAAAATGTCCCTTGAATTTCATAAATCGGCCCTTTTCAGCAAATTCACTTAGGAATAAAAAAGAAATCTCCCATTGTTCCACTAAAATTTCACCACAGCTAGCTCACACAATGACCCTCTACGATATCACAAAGTTTGGAGACTTTTTACTGTGGAATTTTAAAAATATTGTGCCCCAAATGTCCCTTGAATTTCATAAATCGGCCCTTTTCAGCAAATTCACTTAGGAATAAAAAAGAAATCTCCCATTGTTCCACTAAAATTTCACCACAGCTAGCTCACACAATGACCCCTCTACGATATCACAAAGTTTGGAGACTTTTTACTGTGGAATTTTAAAAATATTGGGCCCCAAATGTCCCTCGAATTACATAAATTGGCCCTTTTCAGCAAATTCACTTAGGAATAAAAAAGAAATCTCCCATTGTTCCACTAAAATTTCACCACAGCTAGCTCACACAATGACCACTCTACGGTATCATTAAGTTTGGACCATTTTTACTGTGGAATTTTAAAAATATTGGGCCCCAAATGTCCCTTGAATTTCATAAATCGGCCCTTTTCAGCAAATTCACTTAGGAATAAAAAAGAAATCTCCCATTGTTCCACTAAAATTTCACCACAGCTAGCTCACACAATGACCCCTCTACGATATCACAAAGTTTGGAGACTTTTTACTGTGGAATTTTAAAAATATTGGGCCCCAAATGTCCCTCGAATTACATAAATTGGCCCTTTTCAGCAAATTCACTTAGGAATAAAAAAGAAATCTCCCATTGTTCCACTAAAATTTCACCACAGCTAGCTCACACAATGACCACTCTACGGTATCATTAAGTTTGGACCATTTTTACTGTGGAATTTTAAAAATATTGGGCCCCAAATGTCCCTTGAATTTCATAAATCGGCCCTTTTCAGCAAATTCACTTAGGAATAAAAAAGAAATCTCCCATTGTTCCACTAAAATTTCACCACAGCTAGCTCACACAATGACCCCTCTACGATATCACAAAGTTTGGAGACTTTTTACTGTGGAATTTTAAAAATATTGGGCCCCAAATGTCCCTCGAATTACATAAATTGGCCCTTTTCAGCAAATTCACTTAGGAATAAAAAAGAAATCTCCCATTGTTCCACTAAAATTTCACCACAGCTAGCTCACACAATGACCACTCTACGGTATCATTAAGTTTGGACCATTTTTACTGTGGAATTTTAAAAATATTGGGCCCCAAATGTCCCTTGAATTTCATAAATCGGCCCTTTTCAGCAAATTCACTTAGGAATAAAAAAGAAATCTCCCATTGTTCCACTAAAATTTCACCACAGCTAGCTCACACAATGACCCTCTACGATATCACAAAGTTTGGAGACTTTTTACTGTGGAATTTTAAAAATATTGGGCCCCAAATGTCCCTTGAATTTCATAAATCGGCCCTTTTCAGCAAATTCACTTAGGAATAAAAAAGAAATCTCCCATTGTTCCACTAAAATTTCATCACAGCTAGCTCACACAATGACCCCTCTACGGTATCACTAAGTCTGGACTATTTTTACTGTGGAATTTTAAAAATATTGGGCCCCAAATATCCCTCAAATTGCAAAAATAGTCACTTTCCAAAAATTTCACTTTGGAATAAAAAATAAATCTCCCATTGTTCCACTAAAATTTCACCACAGCTAGCTCACACAATGACCCCTCTACGGTATCACTAGGTTTGGACCATTTTTACTGTGGAATTTTAAAAATATTGGGACCCATATGTCCCTCATATTGCATAAATAGGCCCTTTTCAGCAAATTCACTTAGGAATAAAAAAGAAATCTCCCATTGTTCCGCTAAAATTGCACCACAGCTAGCTCACACAATGACCCCACTACAGTATCCCTAAGTTTGGACCATTTTTACTGTGGAATTTTAAAAATATTGGGCCCCAAATGTGCCTTGAATTTCATAAATCGGCCCTTTTCAGCAAATTCACTTAGGAATAAAAATGAAATCTCCCATTGTTCCACTAAAATTTCACCACAGCTAGCTCACACAATGACCCCTCTATGACATCACAAAGTTTGGAGACTTTTTACTGTGGAATTTTAAAAATATTGGTACCCATATGTCCCTCGAATTGCATAAATAGGCCCTTTTCAGCAAATTCACTTAGGAATAAAAAAGAAATCTCCCATTGTTCCACTAAAATTTCACGACAGCTAGCTCACACAATGACCCCTCTACGGTATCACTAAGTTTGGACCATTTTTACTGTGGAATTTTAAAAATATTGGGCCCCAAATGTCCCTTGAATTTCATAAATCGGCACTTTTCAGCAAATTCACTTAGGAATAAAAAAGAAATCTCCCATTGTTCCACTAAAATTTCACCACAGCTAGCTCACACAATGACCCCTCTACGATATCACAACGTTTGGAGACTTTTTACTGTGGAATTTAAAAAATATTGGGCCCCAAATGTCCCTCGAATTGCATAAATTGGCCCTTTTCAGCAAATTCACTTAGGAATAAAAAAGAAATCTCCCATTGTTCCACTAAAATTTCACCACAGCTAGCTCACACAATGACCACTCTACGGTATCATTAAGTTTGGACCATTTTTACTGTGGAATTTTAAAAATATTGGGCCCCAAATGTCCCTTGAATTTCATAAATCGGCCCTTTTCAGCAAATTCACTTAGGAATAAAAAAGAAATCTCCCATTGTTCCACTAAAATTTCACCACAGCTAGCTCACACAATGACCCCTCTACGATATCACAAAGCTTGGAGACTTTTTACTGTGGAACTTTAAAAATATTGGGACCCATATGTCCCTCGAATTGCATAAATCGGCCCTTTTCAGCAAATTCACTTAGGAATAAAAAAGAAATCTCCCATTGTTCCACTAAAATTTCACCACAGCTAGCTCACACAATGACCCCTCTACGATATCACAACGTTTGGAGACTTTTTACTGTGGAATTTTGAAAATATTGGGCCCCAAATGTCCCTCAAATTGCATAAATTGGCCCTTTTCAGCAAATTCACTTAGGAATAAAAAAGAAATCTCCCATTGTTCCACTAAAATTTCACCACAGCTAGCTCACACAATGACCCCTCTACGATATCACAAAGTTTGGAGACTTTTTACTGTGGAATTTTAAAAATATTGGGACCCATATGTCCCTCGAATTGCATAAATCGGCCCTTTTCAGCAAATTCACTTAGGAATAAAAAAGAAATCTCCCATTGTTCCACTAAAGTTTCACCACAGCTAGCTCACACAATGACCCCTCTACAGTATCACTAAGTTTGGACCATTTTTACTGTGGAATTTTAAAAATATTGGGCCCCAAATGTCCCTTGAATTTCATAAATCTGCCCTTTTCAGCAAATTCACTTACGAATAAAAAAGAAATCTCCCATTGTTCCACTAAAATTTCACCACAGCTAGCTCACACAATGACCCCTCTACGCTATCACAGAGTTTGGAGACTTTTTACTGTGGAATTTTAAAAATATTGGGCCCCAAATGTCCCTCGAATTGCATAAATTGGCCCTTTTCAGCAAATTCACTTAGGAATAAAAAAGAAATCTCCCATTGTTCCCCTAAAATTTCACCACAGATAGCTCACACAATGACCCCTCTACGCTATCACAAAGTTTGGACCATTTTCACTGTGGAATTTTAAAAATATTGGGCCCCAAATGTCCCTTGAATTTCATAAATCGGCCCTTTTCAGCAAATTAATTTAGGAATAAAAAAGAAATCTCCCATTGTTCCACTAAAATTTCACCACAGCTAGCTCACACAATGACCCCTCTATGGTATCACTAAGTTTGGACCATTTTTACTGTGGAATTTTAAAAATATAGGGCCCCAAATGTCCCTTGAATTTCATAAATCGGCCCTTTTCAGCAAATTCACTTAGGAATAAAAAAGAAATCTCCCATTGTTCCACTAAAATTTCACCACAGATAGCTCACACAATAACCCCTCTACGGTATCACTAAGTTTGGACTATTTTTACTTTGGAATTTTAAAAATATTGGGCCCCAAATGTCCCTCAAATTGCAAAAATAGTCACTTTCCAAAAAATTCACTTTGGGATAAAAAAGAAATCTCCCATTGTTCCACTAAAATTTCACCACAGCTAGCTCACACAAAGACCCCTCTACGGTATCACTAAGTTTGGACCATTTTTACTGTGGAATTTTAAAAATATTGGGCCCCAAATGTCCCTTGAATTTCATAAATCGGCCCTTTTCAGCAAATTCACTTAGGAATAAAAATGAAATCTCCCATTATTCCACTAAAATTTCACCACAGCTAGCTCACACAATGACCCATCTACAATATCACAAAGTTTGGAGACTTTTTACTGTGGAATTTTAAAAATATTGGGACCCATATGTCCCTCGAATTGCATAAATAGGCCCTTTTCAGCAAATTCACTTAGGAATAAAAAAGAAATCTCCCATTGTTCCACTAAAATTTCACCACAGCTAACTCACACAATGACCCCTCTACGGTATCACTAAGTTTGGACCATTTTAACTGTGGAATTATAAAAATATTGGGCCCCAAATGTCCCTTGAATTTCATAAATCGGACCTGTTCAGCAAATTTACTTAGGAATAAAAAAGAAATCTCCCATTCTTCCACTAAAATTTCACCACAGCTAGCTCACACAATGACCCCTCTACGATATCACAAAGTTTGGAGACTTTTTACTTTGGAATTTAAAAAATATTGGGCCCCAAATGTCCCTCGAATTGCATAAATTGGCCCTTTTCAGCAACTTCACTTAGGAATAAAAAGAAATCTCCCATTGTGCCACTAAAATTTCACCACAGCTAGCTCACACAATGACCCCTCTACAAAATCACTAAGGCCTAGATTTAGAGTTGGGCGGTAGCCGTGAAAACGAGCGTTAGAGGCTCCTAACGCTGGTTTTGGGCTACCGCCGGTATTTAGAGTCAGTCATTAAAGGATCTAACGCTCACTTTCCAGCCGCGACTTTTCCATACCGCAGATCCCCTTACGTCATTTGCGTATCCTATCTTTTCAATGGGATCTTTCTAACGCCGGTATTTAGAGTCGTGGCTGAAGTGAGCGTTAGAAATCTGACGACAAAACTCCTGCCGCAGAAAAAAGTCAGTAGTTAAGAGCTTTCTGGGCTAACGCCGGTTTATAAAGCTCTTAACTACTGTGCTCTAAAGTACACTAACACCCATAAACTACATATGTACCCCTAAACCGAGGTCCCCCCACATCGCCAACACTCGATTAAATTTTTTTAACCCCTAATCTGCCGACCGCCACCTACGTTATACTTATGTACCCCTAATCTGCTGCCCCTAACACCGCCGACCCCTATATTATATTTATTAACCCCTAACCTGCCCCCCACAACGTCGCCGCCAGCTACCTACAATAATTAACCCCTAATCTGCCGACCGCAAAGCGCCGCCAACTACGTTATCCTTATGTACCCCTAATCTGCTGCCCCTAACACCGCCGACCCCTATATTATATTTATTAACCCCTAATCTGCCCCCTCAACGTCGCCTCCACCTGCCTACACTTATTAACCCCTAATCTGCCGAGCGGACCGCAACGCTACTATAATAAAGTTATTAACCCCTAATCCGCCTCACTCCCGCCTCAATAACCCTATAATAAATAGTATTAGCCCCTAATCTGCCCTCCCTAACATCGCCGACACCTAACTTCAAGTATTAACCCCTAATCTGCTGACCGAATCTCGCCGCTACTGTAATAAATGGATTAACCCCTAAAGCTAAGTCTAACCCTAACACTAACACCCCCCTAAATTAAATATAATTTAAATCTAATGAAATAAATTAACTCTTATTAAATAAATTATTCCTATTTAAAGCTAAATACTTACCTGTAAAATAAACCCTAATATAGCTACAATATAAATTATAATTATATTATAGCTATTTTAGGATTTATATTTATTTTACAGGTAACTTTGTATTTATTTTAACCAGGTACAATAGCTATTAAATAGTTAAGAACTATTTAATAGCTAAAATAGTTAAAATAATTACAAAATTACCTGTAAAATAAATCCTAACCTAAGTTACAATTAAACCTAACACTACACTATCAATAAATTAATTAAATAAAATACCTACAATTATCTACAATTAAACCTAACACTACACTATCAATAAATTAATTAAATACAATATCTACAAATAAATACAATGAAATAAACTAACTAAAGTACAAAAAATAATAAAGAACTAAGTTACAAAAAATAAAAAAATATTTACAAACATTAGAAAAATATTACAACAATTTTAAACTAATTACACCTACTCTAAGCCCCCTAATAAAATAACAAAGACCCCCAAAATAAAAAAAATGCCCTACCCTATTCTAAATGAAATAAGTTGTCAGGATATACTGTTTACCCTAATATACTGGTGTGGATCTCAACTGCAGATAAGTATTGTTGTTTTCACAAAAGCAAGAACCTTGAGGAGCTCTTGTAATCCTTGTTACAGGAGAGTGGCAAGGTAGCCAGTAATACGGAATTTGCAACAGATATAGTTAATGTATATCCTTGGAATACTTTTAGTACATTTGTACCAAGCTAGTATATCAGATTCAGTCCGGTTGTAACAACTGTCAATTTTACAGGACGTAGTATATTTGACAAGTGTCTTGGTTGAGGAAGCACTAACAGTAGCTATTTGTACTACTGTTAGGAATGAGCCCTGAGTCAGAGTCGGTGTCTGCTGTAAACCCCTTGAACCAGCGTGCAAGGACTGAGAGGGGAGAGATGATGCCGCTGCGGCGTACAGAGACACAGAGAGAGGCTGTGTGGTGTTCCTCCAATCAGATCCGTGAGTTACCTGACAGGCAGCGTGTGAGCGCTGTAAGCCTTTAGCTTGATTGTAGACAGGAGTGACTCTGAGAGTTGTAGAGAGACAGCGTGTGAACGCTGAAGTACTGTAGTTAGTTATAGGCAGTAACGGCAAGAAGTAGCAAGCTCCGGAATTTATGAGAAAGGCAGTCTGAATGAAATAAGTCCTCTCAGGTAAGTTATTAGATGTACGCTGATTATGAGAGTTGCCGGCTGTGAACCAGATAGGAAAATTATCAGCAACAGTAGATTAGCAGGTTGCGAGTGGGGAAATAAATCCTGGTATCAGCAGATACAAATATTTGTAAATCCAATATGGAAAAGGAGAAACTCTGAATTTAGCCTACAGGTTTAGATAGGTGTCTTCTCTTGCTGAAAAGTCAGAACACTAAACATTAATCGGCAGATGGAAGGGGGAGGAGTAGCCTTAAGTAACCTCAGCTTAAAGGTACAGGAGTGAAACCTGACAGGTCCCCCCGTCAAAACTGCTGCCCAGCAGCAGAAGGAGCCGGTTTGTGCGGATGGAGCCTGTGAAACCGAGCAATCAACCGGGAAGCATTGATGTTGGAGGAAGGCTCCCAGGAATCCTCCTCAGCAGAAAAACCTTTCCAGTGGATCAAGTATTGCAGTTCGCCACGGAACCATCTGGAGTCAAGAACAGAGGAGACTTCATAAATTGTATCATCCAGCACAATAGGAGGGGTCTGAGATAGAGACGACTGTTGTCTGGTCGGGACGTACGGCTTCAACAATGAAACATGGAACGTGGGATGAACGGGGATTTCTGGGGGCAACTTCAGAGTCACAGCATTGAGATTTACAATCTTGGATACTTCATAAGGTCCGATGAACAAATGAGAGAATTTCCTACTGGGGGTTTTTAGCTTTAAGTGACGGGTAGATAGCCAAACAAGGTCACCGATCTGGTACTCGGGAGGTTTCCTTTTCTTTAAATTATAGTAACGTTGTTGAGTTTCCTGAGCATGTAGTATGTTTTCCTTTAGGAATGTGAAGACATCTAACATAGAATTGACAATCTCGTCCACCACTGGAGATGTGGTATTGAGGCTAGGGAATAAATGGAAAGTTGGATGGTATCCATAGTTTGCGTAGAATGGTGTACTCTTGGTTGAACTATTTAAGGTGTTATTGTATGAGTATTCAGCCATCGCTAGGTTTGTTGCCCATTCATCTTGCTGGTGAGCACAATAACACCTGATGTATTGTTCTATCCACTGATTTACACGTTCCGTTTGACCGTTTGTTTGAGGGTGGTAAGAGGTGCTATAACGATGTTCTATTTTGAGCACGGAGCATAATTGTTTCCAGAACCTGGAGGTAAATTGTGTACCTCTATCAGAGATGATTATGGAGGGTAAGCCATGGAGACGAACGACATGGTCTAAAAACAGAGCTGCTGTTTCAGATGCTGTTGGTAATTTCCTATAGGGAATGAAGTGAGCCATCTTCGTAAAACCATCCACTACTACCATTATGGTGGTGAAATGGTTGGATGGCGGAAGATCCACTATAAAGTCCATGCCGATGGTATGCCAAGGCCGGTCAGGAATAGGAAGGGACAACAAGGTCCCATAGGGTTTAGCTCTGTCGGACTTTGAGGTGGCACAAACTTGGCAAGTTTTAATGAACTGGAGAACAGATTGATGAAGGTTAGGCCACCAATAATTCCTCTTGATGAGTTCAATCATTCTTTGAACACCTGGATGTCCAGCTAATGGTGATTCATGATGGTAACGTAGGATGTCCTCCCTGAGAGTAGTAGGTATGTATATCTGTTACGGTTACCCTTAGTCTCGCTGAGAGATGGACCGCTTAGTAGCCTGGATCCCTATTGCTAAAGAGGGGAGAAGCTGCTTTCCATAGTATTCTATATGAGTCTCGCAAATATAGAATAATCTCCCTTAGCTGCAGTACAGCTAGGATACCCTTCTGCCCACAAAAACGAGTCAACGCTGCGATTGAGGGTCAAACAAGAACTCAGGACTGGGATGCCCAGCCTGCTTTTTATTAAGGTTACATGCACACAGGGCACTCCCAGGGGGAGAGGGGGGGAAGCACAAAATCCCCCATCACACATTTAGATAGAGAGCACTGTCCTTTGACAGGCCACAATAGGATTACAGTACTTAAGATAACAAGTTTACAAGTTCATCTTATCAATTAGCAGTCTGGCTCCAGAGGTGATTAGACAATAGTTTCTAAAAGCTGAAAAAAAAGAGTTAACTCTTTATGAAATGATACTTGTTACGGTTTTCTTGGAGCCCTTCTTAGGCGCTGGCTTGCTGGTTCAGGCATTGCTGCTGGGAAATAAGCTCTTCACAACAAAATAACTAATGCTTCTGTAACAGTGCTCCCTTTCTGTGGAACACTCTGGCAGACACGGTCTGACCCCTTTTCGGGGCAGACTAAGGCTGTCCAGACCGCTGATTATGCGGGGCTGAGGTCGGTTTGTCTGGACAACCCGTCGGCGTTGCCATTCTGTTTCCCAGGTCTGTAAGTAATGGTGAAATTGAAGGGTTGCAACGATAAGCTCCAACGTAATAGCCTGCCGTTATCTCCAGAGACCCGGTTCAGCCACACCAACGGGTTATGGTCGGTGACCAGAGTGAACTCCTGACCATATAAATAGGGAGTCAATTTCTTTAATGCCCACACCAAAGCCAAACACTCCTTTTCGACCGCTGCATAGCTGACTTCGCGGGGCAGGAGCTTCCGGCTGATGTAGGCAACTGGATGCTCCCCTCCATCTTCGCCTACTTGGCTGAGGACGGCTCCCAGCCCGAACATGGAAGCATCTGTATGGACGATAAAACGTTTGTTAAGGGCTGGGGCCGCCAAGACAGGAGCGTTAATTAGAGCATTTTTGAGAGCCTGGAAAGCCGTTTCACAGTGGGGAGACCACAGGACCTGTCGAGGTAAGTTCTTCTTGGTCAAGTCAGTCAGGGGTTTGGCAAGTGTGCTGTAGTCTGGTACGAACCGTCTATAGTACCCTGCCGTGCCCAGGAAGGCTAGGACCTGAGTCTTAGTGATGGGGGTGGGCCAATTGGCGACAGCTTCTATTTTGGCCGGCTCTGGTCGCTGCTTTCCACACCCCACCCGGTGACCCAGGTACTGTACCTCGGCCATCCCAAAGTGGCATTTTTCTGGCTTCAGAGTCAGGCCAGCAGCCTGGATCTGATCCAGAACCATTCCCACATGAGCTAAGTGGTCCTCCCAGGACTCACTGTGGATCGCTATGTCGTCCAGGTAGGCGCAAGCAAAACTCTGGAAGCCATCCAGGAGCCTATCCACCAAGCGCTGGAATGTAGCTGGGGCATTCTTCATCCCAAACGGCATTACCCTAAACTGATATAAGCCGAATGGGGTGACGAATGCCGACTTGGGGATAGCCTCCGGGGCCAGGGGAATCTGCCAGTAACCTTTGCAGAGGTCAATAGTGGTCAGGTAATTTCCCCTGGCTATACGATCGAGTAGCTCGTCTACCCTGGGCATAGGGTAAGCGTCCGTCACGGTATTTTCATTGAGCCTCCGATAGTCTACGCAGAACCGGGTGGTCCCATCTTTCTTGGGCACCAAGACAACTGGGGAGGCCCAGGGACTATCGGAGGGCTCAATTACCCTGAGCTGGAGCATCTCATCGATCTCCTTCTTCATTCCTGTCCTAACTGCTTCGGGGATTCGGTACGGAGCCTGGCGCAAGGGAGCTTGTCCCGGAGTATCTACCTGGTGGGTGGTTAAAGTAGTGTACCCTGGCTTCGGGGAGAAGGTGAGGTGTTTAGACTGGAGGAGTTGGTTGAGCTGCTCCCTTTCAGTGGGGCTAAGTCGGTCCCCTATCTGAACCTGCGCCACTATACCTGTGGGGAGGCTCTTTTCTAATAGGTCTGGAATGGGTAAACTGTCGGGGTCTTCCTGAGGGGAACAACATACGGCCGTCACGTTCTCTGGCCGCTCAAAATATTCCTTGAGCATGTTTACATGGAATGTCTTTCTAAGATTGTTGTCGTGGCAGCTAGCTATCACATAAGTGGTGTCTCCCCTTTTCTCTACGATCTGGTAGGGACCCTGCCAGGACGCCTGCAATTTGTCTGTCTTCACCGGCTTAAGTACTAACACCTTTTGTCCTATGGTGAAGATTCTCTTTCGGGCCCCCCGATCGTACCATACTTTCTGTCTTCTCTGGGCCAACTGGAGATTAGCCCGCACGGATTTGGCTAATTGCTCCATTCGGTCCCTGAGTTCCAGCACGTATGGCACAATGGGGACACCGTCAGCCTCCATCTCTCCCTCCCAGTGCTCCCGGATCAGGTTTAGGGGTCCCCGTACCTTTCTTCCGTAGAGCAACTCGAAGGGAGAGAACCCTGTCGTTTCCTGGGGCACCTCCCGATAAGCAAATAGGAGGTGCGGCAGGAAGCGTTCCCAGTCTCGGTATTCCTGAGTGAACGTCTTGAGCATTTGCTTGAGGGTCCCATTGAACCTCTCACACAGCCCGTTCGTCTGGGGGTGGTATGGGGAGCTCAGGAGGGACTTAATTTTGCGAACCTGCCAGAGTTGTTGGGTCAATTCAGCCGTAAATTGGGTGCCTCGGTCGGATAGGATTTCTTTTGGAAATCCTACCCGGGAGAACACCTGTACTAGTGCATTCGCTACCGTATCCGCTTGTATGTTGGATAGGGCGACAGCCTCTGGGTACCTGGTAGCGTAGTCCACTACGGTAAGAATGTATCGCTTACCGGAGGGACTAGGGGTAGCCAGTGGTCCCACTAGGTCAATAGCAACCCGGCTGAAGGGTTCCTCTACAATGGGCATATTTACTAGCTGGGCTTTAGGGTGATCGCCTCGCCTTCCTACTCGTTGACACACATCGCAGGTGTTACAGTAAGTTCTAACGTCAGCGTGCACCCCTGGCCAAAAGAACGTGTGAGTAATGCGGTGTAGGGTACGGGTAACGGCTAGGTGGCCTGCTAAGGGGATGTCGTGGCCTATTTTGAGGATTTCTTGACGGTATTTGTGGGGCACTACCAGCTGTCGCCTACGCTGTCCCCTTTTCTCTGTCCAGCGGTATAGTTTCCCTTTTTCCCATAAGAATGTTTCGTTATCTGCCCCGCCCCCTCCGGTCTCTGCTCGTTCCCGGTACTTTTGTAAGGTCGGGTCAGTCTTAGACTCTGCCTCGAAAGCATCTGGGGTGTCCCAGGGTATGGGGCCTAACCTGTCAGGCAAGGTCGGGGTAGGTCTTACCTGTGTCTCCCGCACTGGTGAGAGCTCTCGCTCCGTCCGGGCTTGGGCCCGTGTAGTCACTGGGTCCGCCTCGTTGTTGCATACTGGAGCATAGGCAGAAGTCATGGGGCCCAAATCGTTGCCCAGTAGTACTTCGGCAGGTAAATTATCCATTAGGCCCACGTTCACAGCCCCCTTTCCCGCTCCCCAATCAAGATGCACTTTAGCTGTTGGAATTTTGTACACATCCCCCCCCGCCACTCTAACGGCTACAGTCTGTCCGGATCGCTTGTGCTCTGGCACCAAATGACTCTGTACCAGCGTGATAGTAGCCCCTGTGTCTCGCAATCCCTCGGTAGATCGCCCCTCGAGCCATACCCTCTGCCGATGGTGCTGGCGGTTATCTGAGGCAGCATATACAGGGTCTGCCTCGTGAAGCGGCCCCACATATCCCTCCATAGGGGCCTCTTGGTTAACACAGAGGGCCCGGGCCGGACGATAGGACCCAGAGGGGTAATTGTAATTCCTGGGTGTCTGGTGCGTATTAAGGGGGCAGCTAGCCATGAAATGCCCTGGTTGCTTGCATCGGTGGCAAGTCGGTCTGGGACGCTCAGAGCTGTTATTGGGTGGTCCTGAGTGTCGGACGGGCCTTGTGGGCACCGGGGCTCGGAATTCAGTACGAGGGGGTGCACGGTAAACCTCTCTGGGTTCGACCCGTGCTGGAGCTCGGTAGTTCATGGGTTCGTGAAGACGGGAGTCATAATGTTCATCGGCCAATTTGGCTGCTTCTTCTAAGGTAGAAGGCCGCCTGTCTCGCAGCCATTCCTTCCCTTGCTGTTCCATGCCATTATAAAAATGTTCTAAGAGAAACAATTGTAAAATTTCCTCCCCAGTCACCGCTTTACTTCCGCTCAGCCAGTGATTTGCCGCTCTCCGCATTCGGTGCGCCCATTCCATATGGGTATCGTTAGGCTTCTTTTCCGTGCCCCGAAACTGTCGGCGATACGTGTCCGGAGTTACAGCGTACCGTCGCAACAGTGTCTCCTTAACTAGCTCATACTGTGTCACTTCCTCAGCACCCAGAGTACGAAAGGCTTCCAGGGCTCGCCCGGATAGTTTCCCAGACAATATCGTGGGCCACTCTCTGTTGGGAATCTGGTGCAGGGCACATTGCCTTTCGAAGTCCGCCAAATATTCATCAATCCCTGTCTCGCTCTCTAGGAAGGGTCGAAATGCCGCATAGGGTATCTTGGGCCTCCCAGCATTTTCGACAGGGATGATTACCTGCGGGGCTTCAGCATTGCGGTGTGCATTCGCTAGGTTGAGTTCGTGGGCTCGAGTCTCTCGTATATCCTCGTCCGCCTCTGCCATCAACTGCTGTACCAATTCCATGGAGGGGTTCGGCCCGTATAATGAGAGCCTTTCCCGAACAATCCTGGTTTTTTCGTCACTAATCGTGGTCGGTGTTTCCGCCATTGTGAAGCTCTGATCCAGTTCGGTCAATTCTGCGATCAGCTCTCTCCTCGGCCGGTTGCTGGCGTACCCCCCTCTGCTTTCAAGTAAATCTTTTAGGGTTGTACGCTTCAATTTTTCGTAAGCGCTCTCCATCCGTTCTGTACCTCTCCTAGGAAATCCAGGAAAATCCCGCCGCTGCCGCCAAATGTTACGGTTACCCTTAGTCTCGCTGAGAGATGGACCGCTTAGTAGCCTGGATCCCTATTGCTAAAGAGGGGAGAAGCTGCTTTCCATAGTATTCTATATGAGTCTCGCAAATATAGAATAATCTCCCTTAGCTGCAGTACAGCTAGGATACCCTTCTGCCCACAAAAACGAGTCAACGCTGCGATTGAGGGTCAAACAAGAACTCAGGACTGGGATGCCCAGCCTGCTTTTTATTAAGGTTACATGCACACAGGGCACTCCCAGGGGGAGAGGGGGGGAAGCACAAAATCCCCCATCACACATTTAGATAGAGAGCACTGTCCTTTGACAGGCCACAATAGGATTACAGTACTTAAGATAACAAGTTTACAAGTTCATCTTATCAATTAGCAGTCTGGCTCCAGAGGTGATTAGACAATAGTTTCTAAAAGCTGAAAAAAAAGAGTTAACTCTTTATGAAATGATACTTGTTACGGTTTTCTTGGAGCCCTTCTTAGGCGCTGGCTTGCTGGTTCAGGCATTGCTGCTGGGAAATAAGCTCTTCACAACAAAATAACTAATGCTTCTGTAACAATATCTTACCATGGATATGACCAATACCATTTGAATCCAAATGCTGGAGATTCTTCGGATAGGTAGTATCATTTTTTTGATGGGTACGTAGTGTGTCATAGGAATCCTTCAGCATACCAATAAATTTGTCAGGAGGGAGGATAGGTTGGTTAGGAATGACTTGATCAGGAGGTCGTAGATATCTGGAAAGAGAGTCTGCCTTGCCATTCTTTTTACCAGGCCTATAAGTAATGTGGAACTGGAATCTGGTAAAAAACATACTCCAACGTAACTGTCGAGCGGATAAAGTCTTGCTTGATTGGAGGTATTCCAAATTCCGATGGTCGGTATATATCAGAATTGGGTAGGAAGTCCCTTCCAATAGATGCCTCCAATGCTCCAATGATGCTTTGATAACTAGAAGCTCCTTTTCACCTACAGGATAGTTGCGTTCTGGGGCTGTCATAAGTCGAGAAAAAAAAGCAACTGGATGTATGGGATCCTTTGGGGATTTTTGTTGAGACAATATAGCGCCCAGCGCATAGTCTGAAGCGTCTACTTCCAAAATGAATTGAAGGTTGGTATCTGGGAAGTGAAGTATGGGAGCAGTTGTGAAGGATCGTTTAAGGAGATCAAAAGCCTGTTGTGCTTGTGGATTCCACCGGAAAGATGTGAGTGATCCAGTAAGACTTGTCAAAGGTTTGGCAATGTTGGAAAATCCCTTGATAAATTTCCTGTAGAAATTTGCAAAGCCAAGGAACCGTTGTACATCCTTCCTAGTAGTAGGTGTAGGCCAGTTTTGAATTGCTTCTATTTTTCCTTCTTCCATACTAACACCTGAAGAGGATATTTTATATCCTAAGAATGTTATTTCTTGAGTGTGGAAAGAACATTTTTCCGGCTTGGCGTACAGCCGATGAGTTCTTAACCGATCCAATACCCAGCGCACATGTTTCTGGTGGTCCTGTAGATTATCGGAATAGATGAGAATGTCATCCAAATAGATTACAAGGCACACGTCCAGTAGGTCTCTAAAAATATCATTGATAAAATACTGGAACGTGGCGGGGGCGTTGCAGAGCCCGAATGGCATCACCAAATACTCATAGAGCCCGTATCTGGTCCTGAAGGCGGTGAGCCACTCATCTCCTTCCCTGATCCTAAGGAGGTTATAGGCTCCCCTGAGATCAAGCTTTGTGTAGATGGTAGCTTTGCTAAGCCTTTCCACTAATTCGGGGATAAGAGGAAGAGGGTATCTGTTCTTTTTTGTCCTCTTGTTCAATTCTCTGTAATCTATGATAGGACGTAAGGACATGTCCTTATTCCTTACGAAGAACATCCCTGCTCCTGCGGGGGAAGTGGAAGGTCTAATGAAACCCTTTTTAAGGTTTTCATCGAGATAAGCCTTGAGGTGTTCCAGTTCAGGTTGGGAGAGTGGGTATATATGACCATATGGTATGTTAACACCAGGCAAGAGTTCTATCGGGCAGTCATATATGCGATGTGGTGGTAGGTGTTCCGCTTCTTTTTTACTGAACACATCTAAATAATCCATATATTCGGATGGAATAGTCTGAGGTGAGAGGAGTACTTGTTGTTGATGAGGATAACAGCTTTCAAGACAGAAGGGGGAGTTCAATTCCACTTCTAGAGTGTGCCAAGATATCTTGGGTTGATGTTTCTGGAGCCAGGATAGGCCTAACACGACTGGAAAAAGAGGAGATGGTAATACATCGAAGGTGATGTATTCCTTATGGCCCTTACCCAAAGTTACCTTGAGAGGAATAGTGTGATGTGTTATCGGACCTGAATTGACTAAAGTGCCATCAATAACTCGAATAGAAACTGGACTTGTTTTCAGAATCAGTGGTATTTTATTTTTTTGTGCAAGTGATAAATCAAGAAAATTGGAGAAAGCTCCTGAGTCTATGATGGCTTCAGTTCGTAGTGCTCGTTGATCCCACTGCAAAAAGAGAGACAAAGTACAATAAGCAGCGTTCACAATCTTG
Source organism: Bombina bombina (assembly GCF_027579735.1). Taxonomy (NCBI): domain Eukaryota; kingdom Metazoa; phylum Chordata; class Amphibia; order Anura; family Bombinatoridae; genus Bombina; species Bombina bombina. Next base: position 370,692,359 of record NC_069505.1, on the reverse strand, counting down.
TTAGTCAAGCAATGGTTAAAAGTACTTAGCTTACTTCTCTTATTGCGTTGTAGCAATGGACATTCCTTTACTAAGTGTGTAGGAGAAGCGCAGTACATGCACAAATTCTTTTGTTGTCTGCGGTGTCTTTCGTCCATAGTTAGTGGTCCCTTGGTAAACCCAATCTCCATAGGGGTGGTACTCTCTTTTGAGGATAGAGGAGCAGTGTAGTACTTCTGAGCTCCCTCGGAATGTTGGCGCTCGTATTTTCTCTCTCTAAGTCTCCTGTCTATCTGTACTGTGAGAGCCATCAGACTTTCAAGAGTTGTTGGTATCTCTATACGGGCAAGTTCGTCTTTAAGTGCGTCAGATAGCCCTATGCGGTATTGGTTACGCAATGCTACCTGACTCCACTCTGAATCCTTAGTGTATAGCTTGAACTCCGAGAGATATTCTTCTACAGGACGTTTACCCTGTTTAAGGGAGCGCATCTTAGCTTCTGCTGTAAGTTGTTTTTGTGTATCTTCATACAATGCACTCATTTCTGTGAAGAAATCTGTAAGCGAGCCCAGGATAGGGTCATCGTTCTCGAGAAAAGTGTCTGCCCAAATTCTTGGTTCCCCTGTTAGGAAGGATATCACAGTCATGACTTTAAGCCTCTCGGTATGGTAAGTTCTAGGCTTCATTTGAAAAAGCAAGTAACAGGCATTCCTGAATTGCCGAAATAGTTTCCTGTCCCCTGTGAATCTTTCAGGTAGACAGACATGAGGGTCTTGGGTACTGTCCCTTACTGCTGCTCTGAGGTTATCATTTTGGAGTTGTAAGTCTCTCATGGCTTGGGATAGTCGATCAACCGTTTGAGTAAGGTTGTAGACTACAGTGGGTAAATCCGCTGGATCCATAATATGGCCGATTAATATGTCAGGATATACTGTTTACCCTAATATACTGGTGTGGATCTCAACTGCAGATAAGTATTGTTGTTTTCACAAAAGCAAGAACCTTGAGGAGCTCTTGTAATCCTTGTTACAGGAGAGTGGCAAGGTAGCCAGTAATACGGAATTTGCAACAGATATAGTTAATGTATATCCTTGGAATACTTTTAGTACATTTGTACCAAGCTAGTATATCAGATTCAGTCCGGTTGTAACAACTGTCAATTTTACAGGACGTAGTATATTTGACAAGTGTCTTGGTTGAGGAAGCACTAACAGTAGCTATTTGTACTACTGTTAGGAATGAGCCCTGAGTCAGAGTCGGTGTCTGCTGTAAACCCCTTGAACCAGCGTGCAAGGACTGAGAGGGGAGAGATGATGCCGCTGCGGCGTACAGAGACACAGAGAGAGGCTGTGTGGTGTTCCTCCAATCAGATCCGTGAGTTACCTGACAGGCAGCGTGTGAGCGCTGTAAGCCTTTAGCTTGATTGTAGACAGGAGTGACTCTGAGAGTTGTAGAGAGACAGCGTGTGAACGCTGAAGTACTGTAGTTAGTTATAGGCAGTAACGGCAAGAAGTAGCAAGCTCCGGAATTTATGAGAAAGGCAGTCTGAATGAAATAAGTCCTCTCAGGTAAGTTATTAGATGTACGCTGATTATGAGAGTTGCCGGCTGTGAACCAGATAGGAAAATTATCAGCAACAGTAGATTAGCAGGTTGCGAGTGGGGAAATAAATCCTGGTATCAGCAGATACAAATATTTGTAAATCCAATATGGAAAAGGAGAAACTCTGAATTTAGCCTACAGGTTTAGATAGGTGTCTTCTCTTGCTGAAAAGTCAGAACACTAAACATTAATCGGCAGGTGGAAGGGGGAGGAGTAGCCTTAAGTAACCTCAGCTTAAAGGTACAGGAGTGAAACCTGACATAAGTTCAAAGCTCTTTTACCTTACCAGCTCTGAAAAGGGCCCTTTGCGGGGCATGCCCCAAAGAATTCAGCTCTTTTGCCTGTAAAAAAAACCCCTTCAACATTACAACCCTCCACCCACATACCCCTAATCTAACCCAAACCCCCCTTAAATAAACCTAACACTAAGCCCCTGAAGATCTCCCTACCTTGTCTTCAACTCACCGGGTCCTGATCTGTCCAGAAGAGCCTCCGATGTCTTGATCCAAGCCCAAGCGGGGGGTTGAAGAGTGACGTCCATCCTCGGGCTGAAGTCTGGATCCAAGCGGCGGCTGAAGAACTCCATCATCGGGCTGAAGTCGGAAGTCCATCATCGGGATGAAGTCTTCTATCAAGCCGCATCTTCAATCTTCTTTCTTCAGGAGCGGAGCGAGCCATCTTCTTCCAAGCCGACACGGAACATCCTCTTCAACCGACGCCTACTAGCCGAATGACGATTCCTTTAAATGACGTCATCCAAGATGGCGTCCCTCGAATTCCGATTGGCTGATAGGATTCTATCAGCCAATCGGAATTAAGGTAGAAATATTCTGATTGGCTGATGGAATCAGCCAATCAGAATCAAGGTCAATCCGATTGGCTGATCCGATCAGCCAATCAGATTGAGCTCGCATTCTATTGGCTGTTCCGATCAGCCAATAGAATGCGAGCTCAATCTGATTGGCTGATCGGATCAGCCAATCGGATTGAACTTGATTCTGATTGGCTGGTTAATAAATATAATATAGGGGTCGGCGGTGTTAGAGCCTTTTTGGGCTTCTTGGGGGACTTGGCCGCTTTGCTCTTTGGCTTTGCTGCTTTATTGGATTTGGCCTTTGCTGCAGGCAGCGCCTTTTTCTTGTCCGCTTTCTCCTGGCTCTGCAGCTGCTTCTTGTTCACCTTGAACGAGCCGGAGGCCCCGCTGCCTTTCAGCTGGACGAGACGCTCCTTACTCACCAAGGCTTTGAGAGCCAGCTTGAGGCGGCTGTTGTTCTTCTCCACATCGTAGCCTTCCGCAGCCAGAGCCTTCTTGAGAGCTGCCAGGGAGACCCCACTGCGCTCTTTAGAAGCGGACACCGCTTTAAAAATCAGATCGGACACGCTGGGACCGGACTTTGCAGGACGGCTTTTCTTGGCTCCACCTGATACAGCTGCCTTCTTTTTCGGCTGCTTCTTGGCAGGAGCGGCGCTTTCAGCGGGAGGTGCAATTGGTGCGGTCTCTGCCATTTTGTCTCTAGTCACACGAATATACTAATTGCGCTCTTTCTTGTGTTTAAATAGAAGCCACGTGGCGATGTGATTGGCTATACTATTTACAGATGTGTTCTCTGATTGGTTACTTGCATGTAGGCGCAATGTCTCCTAGTTTACAAAATGGCACAGATTTTGTGTTTCCACAGCTTCACTTAATCTAGATTTTATTAGACTATATGTGTCATATCTGTGTCTCTCTCACACAAGCAGAAACTGTGCACCTTATGTTACAGACTAATGCCTGCACAGTGCAAACAGAACGGTATTATCTGCCGCAGGGTGTGCTGAAATGCCAGGAGCCCCAGACTTGTCTTATTATGAACAGCCTTGTTATCTGTATATCTCAAATAATAACCTGAATTTCACATTATACAACACAATGCATTCTACTAAATCATGTTATTTCAAGAAAAGTGACATTGTATCAATAAACGCACAATCAGTAGATGCTATAAATGAAACAAATAGCACATTTGAAATTACAACAGCTGGGTGTTACTCTACTGGAGAGAGTGAATTCTGGAGAAATTAGGAGTTAGTACATTGTCTAATTATTTAAATGCAATTGTCATTTGCAAATATACGAGAAATACATGTATCTTCTATTTTACCCTCCATATTATTGGAGATAACTTGCCTTGTGATTAGCTAAACAATAGCCCCTGAAGTTGGTTTCTAAAATCAACCTGCATTAATTATAGAATCAACAATTCAATAAAATGTTTAAAAATTAAAAAAAAAAATATTATAGAATAATCAGAAGGTCAAAAACATATTGTTTATAGGAGATAAAGCTGCAGATGGGACATTGGCCTGGAAGTCAGTAGGTCACATAAGGGCTCTGGATATAAGAGCAGCTGCAATACTAGGCCTGGAGTTAGTAGTTCACAAATCGGTAGAGGTAAACCTTGAATAATGAACCCAAAGTGAGCTGGCACACAACAATTAGAGTTAGCAGGTCAGTGATTGACACTACAATTAGGTGCACCTGGTAACTAAGCCTGGAGTTGGCAGGTTATAAAGGGGCACTTTGTATAGGTGTAGCGGACCCACTGGTTCTGGAGTCCGTAGATCACGTTAGTGCTGGCTAGACATGCATCTTATACACTATGCCTGGAATCAGCAGCTCACAAATGGTAATTGTCACAGATACAAGGCTGCCAAGGCTACCCCCCTACTTACCTGGCTCACTCCTTTTAAAACCATTGTTGGCCTTTTCATGGCTTACACAATCTTCCAGACTCTTGCTATTGCTTTTTTATGTGGTTTGTACATCCTCAAGGAAGAGCTGATATTTGACCGCCTAACCCCTCTCCGGCTGGCCGGGCTTCTGGATTTGCCGGTCAGCCGCATCACCCCGGACACCTGATAATCTATACCCCATGTCACTCTAGCAGTGCTTTGCCCCAGAGCTCTGCTCTTTTGGGGATTGGTACCCCCTAGGGAGGGCAAGAGTTTGGGTGATTGTCCGGAGGGAGCTCCTTTGGGAACTTGGGTTTTCTAACCCCCCTACAACTCCTACTTCCCCTGACTTTCCCAGTGTACGTTTGATCACCAGCAGCTCTGGGCCCCTGCAACGGGTCATGTTGCTTTTTGGACTGTGACATGTGGGGACCGAGCGCTTTACAACGACTCCCTGGAAGTAGTGCCGCTCTCCCGGGATCACCCCAGAATAAACACCTCTGTACCACTGAGACTCTATGGGGCTATGGACACTATGGGGGGTGCTAGCCTGTCTGAAGGGGCGGGAATGGTGGGAAATCTGGGGGTCAGATAAGACCCTTATCAAGATGAGCTGGGTGTATATAAGTATGTGTGTTTCACAATAAAGAATGTGCTTGTTCCACCTGAATACTGGTTCTGTCTGGTTATTTGGGTGGGCTCTGGCTATATAACTTCTCTCGGAAGCACCCTCTTGGCAGAGCTACCCAGTCGGGGTAGCCAGTGTCCGTCACAGTAACTGGGTGCATATGCAACTGGTAAACTGGGCTACGAGTAAATAGGTCATAAAGGAGCTCTGTCCACAGGTGCAGCTGGCCCACTTGGCCAGTAGTCAGCAGGTTACAAAGGGGCACAGGGTATGGTTGAAAGTGGGTGTGACAGACTCCGGCTTCCCCGACTGCTTAGCTTTGCCAAAGGGGTCCTTCTTGTATCTGGAACTTGTAGCTATAGAGCCGAGAAAGTGTTTATAACAAGAGCCCACCCTAAAAAGCAGACGAGTACAGTAAAAGGTGAAATACAAACAGACTTTATTGGGAAAACCACACAGCTTATATACATACACATTCTCATCTTAATAAAAGCATTATCTGATCCCGCCATTCCTGCCCCTCCAGAAACACTGGCGCCTCTATAGGAGCCATAGTCACATATAGACCCCCACAGTATCTAGGTCGTGTTTTTTGGGTGGTCCAGGGGGAGCAGCAGCTCTTCCAGGGTGTCGTTGGAAAGCTCCTGGTCCCCAGGTGCCACAGTCCAAAAAGTGACATGTTACCTGAGAAAGGAGCGGCAGCCTGGGGAAGGTACTCAAGAACAGACTAAGGTTGAGGGTAACAATACAAGGGAAGCTGGCGGCGACACATAGATCCCCTCCGGCAATCACCCCACCTTTAGCGGGTGTCCATTGTGAAGTGGCCGACTGGGAGTTCCAGGAGCCCGGCTAGTCTGAGAGGGGTAAGACGGGTGTTTGGCCTTGATGCAGCCGACCGGCAGTTCCAGGAGCCCGGCCAGCCTAGGAGGGTTTTCCAGGTCAGGGATCAGCTCTTTCAAGAATACATTTCTAACCAAAGGGAAGGGTTTCTCGATTGCGGTTGCTCTGAGGAGCCCAAAATTGCCAAGAAATAAGAGGGGGATAGTTAGTAGGGTGTAGGGGTTAAAGCTTTGCACCCCAGTATCTGTGACAGTGATATCCAGAGTCCACTCAAATAACCAGACAAGACCAGTATTCAGGTGAAACAATGACAGACTTTATTGTGAAAACCACACAGCTTATATATACATTCAGAGCCTTATCTGAGCCCAAGATCTCCCGCCTTTCCCGCCCCTCCACACAGTCTGGTGCCTCCATAGCAGCCATAGTCCCATAGAATCCCAGTGATACAGAGGAGGCAGTTTTAGGGTGAACCCAGGGGGAGCAGCAGCACTTCCAGATTGTCGTTGGAAAGCCCTTAGTCCTCAGATGCCACAGTCCAAAAAGCCATCGCTTGGGGGGGGGAGCAGCGGCTGATCAAAGGTACACCAGGTGAGCAGGGGAGGGGTAGTGGTTTTAAGGGGGTCTGAAACCCCAAGTTCCCAAGGGAGCTCTCTTCCGGCAATCACCCCACCTCTTGCCCTCCCTAGTGGGTACCAATGGGGAAAAGGGCAACTGGAGCGACCTGGGGTGAAGGTTAGCGGGTGACCGGGATGGTGCGGCCGGCCGGTAATTCCAGAAGCAGGGCCAGGTGGAAAGGGGTTAGGAGATAAAGAGACTAAGAAGAGTTTTGGGAGATTGCATATGCCATAAAAAGGCAAAATCTGATGTGAAAATGAGTGAGCCATGTAGTAGGGGGTTGGGGGGTATCCTTGGCAGTCCTAATATCCGTGACAGTGCTCCCAACCTATAGCCAGCAGACCCGGCTAGATCCCAATGGATCGGCATGGGGCTGTCCGATGATGGCACCCCAATTTTAGGTTGACTGGAGGGGTCATAGCATCACTGTTGCTCCCTGCTTGCATTCGTCCTCTGCACCCGGAGGCACAGGGATATCCACATAATGCCAAGTCCTGTCACTCAGTTCCCTAAAACAGGTTTACAACTCAGGCCCTAGAACAGGTGATCATGCTAGTAATGTAATGCCGCATTTGCAAGCACACATTAAATTGTACTCGTGGTATACTGCGTTTGCAAATCTGTAAAGGATTTTATCCCATGTGTAGCCAGATCCAGAGTGTCCCAAATAGTGCGCAGCTCAGCCGTTTCCCACACGTTAAAAGGTGAGGTATCAATACCGGGAGGAAAATAAATGTTTCCCATAAGTGAAATAAATCTGGAGGGGGGTAGGTTCGGCCAAGATGACAAAGAGCCATATGCCAAGTTCTCAGGATGTCTTTGTAAAGAAAATGAGACTTAATGGTTTTTAAAGCAGAAGGATTTCTTTTGGATTAAGAAATTGTAAACCTGTCATCCGATAGGTATGAACAAGGAATATGACCTTTTGGTCTTTCCTTGATATACAGGATGCCCCCTTCTGCTTTGATAATGATACATGGTTCTCTGTATGATGTACCTGTTATTTTGTACATGTATCATATCATGTTTATATATTGTATGTTGTTGCTTTTTGTTACATTTGAAAGAATATTTTGTATGTATGTATATTCTGCCATTTTCTGCCACTAGGTGGCTTATTCTCAATCAGCGAGATTACAGGTTTTTGTTGGTAATGGTGTGCGTGTCTAACGTACAGTTTTCCCTCACCGCTCACTTAAGACAACGCTGGTATTAAGCGGTGAGCTGGCTAAACATGCTCGTGCACGATTTCCCCATAGGAATCAATGGGGCAGAGCTGGCTGAAATAAAACCTAACACCTGCAAAAAAGCATCGTTCAGCTTCTAACGCAGCCCCATTGATTCCTATGGGGAAATACTTTTTATGTCTACACCTAACACCCTAACATGAACCCTGAGTCTAAAAACCCCTAATATTACACTTATTAACCCCTAATCTGCTGTTCCCGACATCACCGCCACCTGCATTATATTATTAACCCCTAATCTGCCGCTCCGGACACCGACGCCACCTACATTATCCCTATGAACCCCTAATCTGCTTCCCCCAACATCGCCGATACCAACTGTTACGGTTACCCTTAGTCTCGCTGAGAGATGGACCGCTTAGTAGCCTGGATCCCTATTGCTAAAGAGGGGAGAAGCTGCTTTCCATAGTATTCTATATGAGTCTCGCAAATATAGAATAATCTCCCTTAGCTGCAGTACAGCTAGGATACCCTTCTGCCCACAAAAACGAGTCAATGCTGCGATTGAGGGTCAAACAAGAACTCAGGACTGGGATGCCCAGCCTGCTTTTTATTAAGGTTATATGCACACAGGGCACTCCCAGGGGGAGAGGGGGGGGAAGCACAAAATCCCCCATCACACATTTAGATAGAGAGCACTGTCCTTTGACAGGCCACAATAGGATTACAGTACTTAAGATAACAAGTTTACAAGTTCATCTTATCAATTAGCAGTCTGGCTCCAGAGGTGATTAGACAATGGGATTGGTTATCCCTAAACTTAGAGCTGAGGCTAGCAAAAATGTGTATTTAGGCAATAGTTTCTAAAAGCTGAAAAAAAAGAGTTAACTCTTTATGAAATGATACTTGTTACGGTTTTCTTGGAGCCCTTCTTAGGCGCTGGCTTGCTGGTTCAGGCATTGCTGCTGGGAAATAAGCTCTTCACAACAAAATAACTAATGCTTCTGTAACAGTGCTCCCTTTCTGTGGAACACTCTGGCAGACACGGTCTGACCCCTTTTCGGGGCAGACTAAGGCTGTCCAGACCGCTGGTTATGCGGGGCTGAGGTCTGTTTGTCTGGACAACCCGTCGGCGTTGCCATTCTGTTTCCCAGGTCTGTAAGTAATGGTGAAATTGAAGGGTTGCAACGATAAGCTCCAACGTAATAGCCTGCCGTTATCTCCAGAGACCCGGTTCAGCCACACCAACGGGTTATGGTCGGTGACCAGAGTGAACTCCTGACCATATAAATAGGGAGTCAATTTCTTTAATGCCCACACCAAAGCCAAACACTCCTTTTCGACCGCTGCATAGCTGACTTCGCGGGGCAGGAGCTTCCGGCTGATGTAGGCAACTGGATGCTCCCCTCCATCTTCGCCTACTTGGCTGAGGACAGCTCCCAGCCCGAACATGGAAGCGTCTGTATGGACGATAAAACGTTTGTTAAGGGCTGGGGCCGCCAAGACAGGAGCGTTAATTAGAGCATTTTTGAGAGCCTGGAAAGCCGTTTCACAGTGGGGAGACCACAGGACCTGTCGAGGTAAGTTCTTCTTGGTCAAGTCAGTCAGGGGTTTGGCAAGTGTGCTGTAGTCTGGTACGAACCGTCTATAGTACCCTGCCGTGCCCAGGAAGGCTAGGACCTGAGTCTTAGTGATGGGGGTGGGCCAATTGGCGACAGCTTCTATTTTGGCCGGCTCTGGTCGCTGCTTTCCACACCCCACCCGGTGACCCAGGTACTGTACCTCGGCCATCCCAAAGTGGCATTTTTCTGGCTTCAGAGTCAGGCCAGCAGCCCGGATCTGATCCAGAACCATTCCCACATGAGCTAAGTGGTCCTCCCAGGACTCACTGTGGATCGCTATGTCGTCCAGGTAGGCGCAAGCAAAACTCTGGAAGCCATCCAGGAGCCTATCCACCAAGCGCTGGAATGTAGCTGGGGCATTCTTCATCCCAAACGGCATTACCCTAAACTGATATAAGCCGAATGGGGTGACGAATGCCGACTTGGGGATAGCCTCCGGGGCCAGGGGAATCTGCCAGTAACCTTTGCAGAGGTCAATAGTGGTCAGGTAATTTCCCCTGGCTATACGATCGAGTAGCTCGTCTACCCTGGGCATAGGGTAAGCGTCCGTCACGGTATTTTCATTGAGCCTCCGATAGTCTACACAGAACCGGGTGGTCCCATCTTTCTTGGGCACCAAGACAACTGGGGAGGCCCATGGACTATCGGAGGGCTCAATTACCCTGAGCTGGAGCATCTCATCGATCTCCTTCTTCATTCCTGTCCTAACTGCTTCGGGGATTCGGTACGGAGCCTGGCGCAAGGGAGCTTGTCCCGGAGTATCTACCTGGTGGGTGGTTAAAGTAGTGTACCCTGGCTTCGGGGAGAAGGTGAGGTGTTTGGACTGGAGGAGTTGGTTGAGCTGCTCCCTTTCAGTGGGGCTAAGTCGGTCCCCTATCTGAACCTGCGCCACTATACCTGTGGGGAGACTCTTTTCTAATAGGTCTGGAATGGGTAAACTGTCTGGGTCTTCCTGAGGGGAACAACATACGGCCGTCACGTTCTCTGGTCGCTCAAAATATTCCTTGAGCATGTTTACATGGAATGTCTTTCTAAGATTGTTGTCATGGCAGCTAGCTATCACATAAGTGGTGTCTCCCCTTTTCTCTACGATCTGGTAGGGACCCTGCCAGGACGCCTGCAATTTGTCTGTCTTCACCGGCTTAAGTACTAACACCTTTTGTCCTATGGTGAAGATTCTCTTTCGGGCCCCCCGATCGTACCATACTTTCTGTCTTCTCTGGGCCAACTGGAGATTAGCCCGCACGGATTTGGCTAATTGCTCCATTCGGTCCCTGAGTTCCAGCACGTATGGCACAATGGGGACACCGTCAGCCTCCATCTCTCCCTCCCAGTGCTCCCGGATCAGGTTTAGGGGTCCCCGTACCTTTCTTCCGTAGAGCAACTCGAAGGGAGAGAACCCTGTCGTTTCCTGGGGCACCTCCCGATAAGCAAATAGGAGGTGCGGCAGGAAGCGTTCCCAGTCTCGGTATTCCTGAGTGAACGTCTTGAGCATTTGCTTGAGGGTCCCATTGAACCTCTCACACAGCCCGTTCGTCTGGGGGTGGTATGGGGAGCTCAGGAGGGACTTAATTTTGCAAACCTGCCAGAGTTGTTGGGTTAATTCAGCCGTAAATTGGGTGCCTCGGTCGGATAGGATTTCTTTTGGAAATCCTACCCGGGAGAACACCTGTACTAGTGCATTCGCTACCGTATCCGCTTGTATGTTGGATAGGGCGACAGCCTCTGGGTACCTGGTAGCGTAGTCCACTACGGTAAGAATGTAGCGCTTACCGGAGGGACTAGGGGTAGCCAGTGGTCCCACTAGGTCAATAGCAACCCGGCTGAAGGGTTCCTCTACAATGGGCATATTTACTAGCTGGGCTTTAGGGTGATCGCCTCGCCTTCCTACTCGTTGACACACATCGCAGGTGTTACAGTAAGTTCTAACGTCAGCGTGCACCCCTGGCCAAAAGAACGTGTGAGTAATGCGGTGTAGGGTACGGGTTACGGCTAGGTGGCCTGCTAAGGGGATGTCGTGGCCTATTTTGAGGATTTCTTGACGGTATTTGTGGGGCACTACCAGCTGTCGCCTACGCTGTCCCCTTTTCTCTGTCCAGCGGTATAGTTTCCCTTTTTCCCATAAGAATGTTTCGTTATCTGCCCCGCCCCCTCCGGTCTCTGCTCGTTCCCGGTACTTTTGTAAGGTCGGGTCAGTCTTAGACTCTGCCTCGAAAGCATCTGGGGTGTCCCAGGGTATGGGGCCTAACCTGTCAGGCAAGGTCGGGGTAGGTCTTACCTGTGTCTCCCGCACTGGTGAGAGCTCTCGCTCTGTCCGGGCTTGGGCCCGTGTAGTCACTGGGTCCGCCTCGTTGTTGCATACTGGAGCATAGGCAGAAGTCATGGTGCCCAAATCGTTGCCCAGTAGTACTTCGGCAGGTAAATTATCCATTAGGCCCACGTTCACAGCCCCCTTTCCCGCTCCCCAATCAAGATGCACTTTAGCTGTTGGAATTTTGTACACATCCCCCCCCGCCACTCTAACGGCCACAGTCTGTCCGGATCGCTTGTGCTCTGGCACCAAATGACTCTGTACCAGCGTGATAGTAGCCCCTGTGTCTCGCAATCCCTCGGTAGATCGCCCCTCGAGCCATACCCTCTGCCGATGGTGCTGGCGGTTATCTGAGGCAGCATATACAGGGTCTGCCTCGTGAAGCGGCCCCACATATCCCTCCATAGGGGCCTCTTGGTTAACACAGAGGGCCCGGGCCGGACGATAGGACCCAGAGGGGTAATTGTAATTCCTGGGTGTCTGGTGCGTATTAAGGGGGCAGCTAGCCATGAAATGCCCTGGTTGCTTGCATCGGTGGCAAGTCGGTCTGTGACGCTCAGAGCTGTTATTGGGTGGTCCTGAGTGTCGGACGGGCCCTGTGGGCACCGGGGCTCGGAATTCAGCACGAGGGGGTGCACGGTAAACCTCTCTGAGTTCGACCCGTGCTGGAGCTCGGTAGTTCATGGGTTTGTGAAGACGGGAGTCATAATGTTCATCGGCCAATTTGGCTGCTTCTTCTAAGGTAGAAGGCCGCCTGTCTCGCAGCCATTCCTTCCCTTGCTGTTCCATGCCATTATAAAAATGTTCTAAGAGAAACAATTGTAAAATTTCCTCCCCAGTCACCGCTTTACTTCCGCTCAGCCAGTGATTTGCCGCTCTCCGCATTCGGTGCGCCCATTCCATATGGGTATCGTTAGGCTTCTTTTCCGTGCCCCGAAACTGTCGGCGATACGTGTCCGGAGTTACAGCGTACCGTCGCAACAGTGTCTCCTTAACTAGCTCATACTGTGTCACTTCCTTAGCACCCAGAGTACGAAAGGCTTCCAGGGCTCGCCCGGATAGTTTCCCAGACAATATCGTGGGCCACTCTCTGTTGGGAATCTGGTGCAGGGCACATTGCCTTTCGAAGTCCGCCAAATATTCATCAATCCCTGTCTCGCTCTCTAGAAAGGGTCGAAATGCCGTATAGGGTATCTTGGGCCTCCCAGCATTTTCGACAGGGATGATTACCTGCGGGGCTACAGCATTGCGGTGTGCGTTCGCTAGGTTGAGTTCGTGGGCTCGAGTCTCTCGTATATCCTCGTCCGCCTCCGCCATCAACTGCTGTACCAATTCCATGGAGGGGTTCGGCCCGTATAATGAGAGCCTTTCCCGAACAATCCTGGTTTTTTCGTCACTAATCGTGGTCGGTGTTTCCGCCATTGTGAAGCTCTGATCCAGTTCGGTCAATTCTGCGATCAGCTCTCTCCTCGGCCGGTTGCTGGCGTACCCCCCTCTGCTTTCAAGTAAATCCTTTAGGGTTGTACGCTTCAATTTTTCGTAAGCGCTCTCCATCCGTTCTGTACCTCTCCTAGGAAATCCAGGAAAATCCCGTCGCTGCCGCCAAATGTTACGGTTACCCTTAGTCTCGCTGAGAGATGGACCGCTTAGTAGCCTGGATCCCTATTGCTAAAGAGGGGAGAAGCTGCTTTCCATAGTATTCTATATGAGTCTCGCAAATATAGAATAATCTCCCTTAGCTGCAGTACAGCTAGGATACCCTTCTGCCCACAAAAACGAGTCAATGCTGCGATTGAGGGTCAAACAAGAACTCAGGACTGGGATGCCCAGCCTGCTTTTTATTAAGGTTACATGCACACAGGGCACTCCCAGGGGGAGAGGGGGGGGAAGCACAAAATCCCCCATCACACATTTAGATAGAGAGCACTGTCCTTTGACAGGCCACAATAGGATTACAGTACTTAAGATAACAAGTTTACAAGTTCATCTTATCAATTAGCAGTCTGGCTCCAGAGGTGATTAGACAATGGGATTGGTTATCCCTAAACTTAGAGCTGAGGCTAGCAAAAATGTGTATTTAGGCAATAGTTTCTAAAAGCTGAAAAAAAAGAGTTAACTCTTTATGAAATGATACTTGTTACGGTTTTCTTGGAGCCCTTCTTAGGCGCTGGCTTGCTGGTTCAGGCATTGCTGCTGGGAAATAAGCTCTTCACAACAAAATAACTAATGCTTCTGTAACACCAACTTTTTATTTATTAACCCCTACTCTGCCGCCCCCAATGTCGCCGCAACCTAACTACAATTTTTAACCCCTAATCTGCCGCCCCCAATGTCGCCGCCACTATAATAAAGTTATTAACCCCTAAATCTAAGTCTAACCCTAACCGCCCCCTAACTTAAAAAATAATTTAAATAAATCTAAATAAAATAACTACAATTAAATAAATTATTCCTATTTAAAACTAAATACTTACCTATAAAATAAACCCTAAGCTAGCTACAATATAACTAAACCGCCACCCCTGGGTACTGGGAATCTGGAGGAACATGGCTGCTATGATCGGCGCCAACCTGTCTGTAGGGGCGGTAATGGTGGAAAAACTGTGGCATTGTCTCCTGTTTTATCAAGATGAGTTGTATGTATAAAAGATGTGTGTTTGTCCCAATAAAGTCAGTCTTATTTCACCTGGATGCTAGTCTGTCTAGTCATTTAGGTGGGCCCCTGCAAGAATCATTTTCTTGGGCTACATAGCTGGAGTCACCAGGGAGGAAGAAGTACCCGTTTGGTGGAGATACCCAGTCGGGGTAGCCAAGGTATCCTTCACTGTATTCACACCACACACCACCACACACCTACCACACACATACACAAACACACACCTACACACACTCTCATATAACACAAAACATACTATTATACAACACACACACTCACTACACATTCTTATTCACACCACACACACTCTTATACAACATACACATCACACACATACAAAAACACACACCACGCTCTCTTCCGGCAATCACCCCACCTCTTGCCCTCCCTAGTGGGTACCAATGGGGAAAAGGTCCACTGGAGCGACCTGTGGTGAAGGTTAGCGGGTGACCGGGATGGTGTTGTTTTATATATCTGAATAAACTGTGACTTTTACAACTACACTTAGATTGTGGATGCGCTCTGTTTTTGCTTCTCTCCTAGAGAACCAATCCTGTTTACAATGCAGGATGACTTGCTTGACTTATCCGCCAACAACTAGTGTTCAAGCCGCAAGCTTTTAGGGCACTTTCTAAATGTTTTACAAACATCATTTTTTCTGTCCGCTGCTACAGCGGTGGCTACAACAATACCCAATTTTTCAGTCATTTGTACATGCCTACTTTTTCTGGCCTCTGCTGCTGCCCCTGTGGCTACAAAACTCAAAGCAAAAAATAAGGCACATAACAGTGATTAAACTGTTAAGAATAGTACAACTTAACACACCACTCATATCTGGTGGACCATTAAATTGCACGTGCAGTGCCCCAAATTTGAAGGAGGAGGACCGACCAAGCATCTTTATCCGTCTCTTGGTTGCTCTAAATTATCTCCGGGTTCCATCTATGCCATACCTGTAGTTTATTGTGCAAAAAGGTGGCATATGTGGTGTTTCATGCGGTTGTGCCTGTTGAGGGTCGTGGCCCATGGTATAAAAAGGCTGAAGGAGAACGACCTGTAATGGGTGTCCAAGCACATTTTTTGTAAAATGTTCCCGGTTCCTCTCAATTATCTCCGGGTTCCTCAAATCAATGCCATACCTGTACTTGATTGTGCAAAAGGATGGCATATGTGGTGTTTCATGCTGTTGTGCCTGTTGAGGTTCGTGGGCCATCTTATTAAAAGGGTGAAGGAGAACAAAGTGTACTGGTTGTCCAAGCTTCTTTTTCCATCTCCCGGTTCCTAAAAAATATCTCTGTGTTTCTAAAATGGATGCCATACCTGTACTCTATTGTGCAAAAGGATGGCATATGTGGTGTTTCCTGCAGTTGTTTCTGTTGAGGGTGCTGGACCCTCTTATAAAAAGGCTGAAGGAGAACGACCTGTACTGGGTGTCCAAGCATTGTTTTTTGGCCAATTTCACGGTTCCAAAAAATTATCTCTGGGTTTCTAAAATCAATGCCGTACCTGTACTCTATTGTTCAAAAGGATGCAAAATGTCCGCTTTCCAGCTATTGTTTCTGTTGATGGTCCTAAAGCCTCTTATAAAAAGTCTGAAGAAGAAAGAAGTGTACTGGGTGTCAAAACATTTTTTTGGTTCAATTTCCCGGTTCCAACAAATTATCTCCGGGTTTCTAAAATCAATGCCTTACCTGTAATCTATTGTTCAAATGGATGCCATATGTCCTCTTTCCTGCTGTTGTCCTGCTGTTGTTTCTGTTGAGGGTCCTGGACCCTCTTATAAAAAGGCCAAAGGAGAAAGAAGTGTACTGGGTGTCCAATCAATGTTTTTTTTCCTATTTCTCGTTTCCTAAAAATTATCTCTGGGTTTCTAAAATCAATGCCTTACCTGTACTCTATTGTTCAAAAGGATACCATATGTCCTCTTTCCTGCTGTTGTTTCTGTTGAGGGTCCGGGACCCTCTTATAAAAAAGCTGAAGGAGAAAGAAGTGTACTAGGTGTCCAATCAATGTTTTTTTCTATTTCCTGTTTCCTAAAAATTATCTCTGGGTTTCTAAAATCAATGCCTTACCTGTACTCTATTGTTCAAAAGGATGCCATATGTCCTCTTTCCTGCTGTTGTTTCTGATGAGGGTCCTGGAGCCTCTTATAAAAAGGCTGAAGTAGAAAGAAGTGTACTGGGTGTCCATCCAATCATTTTTTTGTTCAATTTCCCGGTTCCAAGAAATTATCTCTGGGTTTCTAAAATCAATGCTGTACCTGTACTCTATTGTTCAAAAGTATGCCATATGTCCTCTTTCCTGCTGTTGTTTTTGTTGAGGGTCCTGGAGCCTCTTATAAAAAGGCTGAAGTAGAAAGAAGTGTACTGGGTGTCCAATAATTTTTTTTGTTCAATTTCCCGGTTCCAAAAAATTATCTCTGGGTTTCTAAAATCAATGCTGTACCTGTACTCTATTGTTCAAAAGGATGCCATATGTCCTCTTTCCATATGCAATGTTCAATCCGCCACCTATTCGTCATCATTGAGTAAACTTTGACCCTGTATCTCACAGTCTGCAGACACATTCCAGCCAATCAGCAGCAGACACTTCCTCCCAGACCCTCCCAGCTCCTGGACAGCAGCCATTTTACATTCATTCGGAAGCTGCATTGCTAGTGAGAGGAGGGACAGTGTAGCTGCTGGTGATTTTATAGGGAAATTGATAGATAGGCTAGTGTATTCAGTGTCCACTACAGTTCTGATCTCTGCTTTAAGGACAGCACCCCAAAAAAGCCCTTTTTAGGGCTAGAACATCATTTTTTTCCCTGTGTAATCTAATTGCAGTTGCTTGCCTGCCAAGCCACTTGCCCAGTGCCACCACTCATATCTGGTGTAACAGTAATGTAAATAATAATAAAAAAAATATATATTTTTTCTACTGTGAAACATCAGTCTGCTAGTGTAATCTAATTGCAGCTGCCTGCCTGCCAGCGTGTGTGCCAGGCCGACTTGCCCAGTGCCACCACTCATATCTGGTGTAACAGTAGTGTAAATAATAAAAAAAAAAAAAACTTGTTTGACTGTGAAACATCAGTCTGCTTGTGTAATCTAATTGCAGTTGCCTGCCTGCCAGCGTGTGTGCCAGGCTCACAGCATATACTGTGCCCACTTGCCCAGTGCCATCACTCATATCTGGGGTAACAGTAGTGTAAATTTAAAAAAAAAAAAATGACTGTGAAACATCAGTCTGCTTGAGTAATCTAATTGCAGTTGCCTGCCTGCCAGCGTGTGTGCCAGGCTCACAACATATACTGTGCCCACTTGCCCAGTGGCACCACTCATATCTTGTTTAATAGTAGTGTAAGTGTACATTTAAAAAAATAAAAACTTTTTGGACTGTGAAACATCAGTCTGCTTTTTTTGTGTCAGGCTCACAGCGTATACTGTGCCCACTTGCCCAGTGCCACCACTCATATCTTGTTTAATTGTAGTGTAAGTGTACATTTAAAAAAATAAAAACTTTTTGGACTGTGAAACATCAGTCTGCTTTTTTTGTGTCAGGCTCACAGCGAAGATTACCCCAATACCCAGTGAAACGTCAGTCTTCTTTTTTGTGTCAGACTCACAGCGTATACTGTGCCCACTTGCCCAGTGCCACCACTCATATCTTGTTTAATTGTAGTGTAAGTGTACATTTAAAAAAATAAAAACTTTTTGGACTGTGAAACATCAGTCTGCTTTTTTTGTGTCAGACTCACAACGTATATTTTGCCCACTTGCCCAGTGCCACCACTCATATCTTGTTTAATAGTAGTGTAAGTGTACATTTAAAAAAATAAAAACTTTTTGGACTGTGAAACATCAGTCTGCTTTTTTGTGTCAGGCTCACAGCGTATACTGTGCCCACTTGCCCAGTGCCACCACTCATATCTTGTTTAATAGTAGTGTAAGTGTACATTTAAAAAAATAAAAACTTTTTGGACTGTGAAACATCAGTCTGCTTTTTTGTGTCAGGCTCACAGCGTATACAGTGCCCACTTACCCAGTGCCACCACTTATATCTTGTTTAATAGTAGTGTAAGTGTACATTTAAAAAAATAAAAACTTTTTGGACTGTGAAACATCAGTCTGCTTTTTTGCGTCAGGCGCACAGCATAAAACAACTTGTATATGTTTATATTATAATAGTACGATCAATATTGAACTTCAGTGAGTCAACGGCTCTTTGCCTATCAGAGGTGAAGTGAGGGGAGAAAATGTCTGGGGTTTTAAGCTTGTGATAATTTTATTCATTCGGAATTAATGAAAGCAAATAAACAGTCATCTATGGCCCGTACCAAGCAGACCGCCCGCAAATCTACTGGAGGGAAGGCTCCCCGCAAGCAGTTGGCCACCAAGGCTGCCAGGAAGAGCGCCCCAGCCACCGGCGGAGTCAAGAAGCCTCATCGCTATCGGCCCGGGACAGTGGCTCTCAGGGAGATCCGACGCTATCAGAAATCCACCGAGCTCCTCATCCGCAAGCTGCCCTTCCAGCGCCTGGTCCGTGAGATCGCCCAGGACTTCAAGACCGATCTGCGCTTCCAGAGCTCTGCGGTCATGGCGCTGCAGGAGGCCAGCGAGGCTTATCTAGTGGGGCTCTTCGAAGACACCAACTTGTGTGCTATCCACGCCAAGAGAGTCACCATCATGCCCAAGGACATCCAGCTGGCCCGCAGGATCCGCGGGGAGAGAGCTTAGACCCACCGCACACCCTAATATTCACCCAAAGGCTCTTTTAAGAGCCACCAAATTGTCTCTTCAACGAGCTGCACTGCTATTTTAAATCTCTCCCACCGAAACCTTTTTTCTACTTCAATGTATATAGTTCGCGCAACCTCAATGGTTAGTCAGGAAATTCACTTGCTTTATTTTAGACCGCACATACAATCTTACTATTCTCTCAGCTAAAGACTTCAGCTTTATATTACCTAAGTGCCATTGTTGTTTCACAAACCATACTTTTTTTTTTATTGACAAATCTAGTTTTTAAACTACACTAATCATGATCCCTTCACAATATAGTTCACCACTCATACCTGTCGGTATCTTGCATTGTGATAACTATTGATAACGGCTGAAAAGAGCCAACAGATTTTCACTTTAATCTGCTGCTATCTCTTTATATACTTTCTGTATTTACATATATTTTTAGATTTACAGGTTGGCAGGGCCGCCACTAGAAATTTTGGGGCCCCTGACTTAACCATTGATCAGGGCCCCCCCCCCCCCTCCTTTGACACGTGCAATTTTTGACCAAGTGACTAAAATGTATATGCACTTTATTCTTAATTGTCTATTTAAACTTGGAAATGTTGTAAAGGTAGTAACATGCAAACACACAGACACACACACACACACACTTACAAATAAGGATTCACATATAGACACTCTAGCAGACACACAAAGAAACTCAGACACAGACACCCAAACAGACACTCAGCACTTGTTTACATTGACCTGACAAGTAATGAGGTAGACTACAGTTGTAAAAAAAGGAGATTTAGAAAACAAAATATGGAGTTCTGATTATCTTTTTGTAAAGGAAGATGCCAACTAAATGATGACAACAGCATGCAGTGGCTGAAAGGAAGGGCCCTGAACTGCCTAAACAATAATTTAAAGGTTAAATGGTAGATTGCTGACTTCCGGAAAGGTCTCATTAGTCTCAAAGTCTGTAGAAAGATGTGAATAATTAGTAGTTAGGTCAAAATGTCCTAAAAAGGAACAGACAATGGACACACACACACATAAACTCAAACTTGCACATACACCCAAGGAAACACCGACAGAAACAGCCTCAGAAAACACCCAAAGACATACACACACACACACAGAGACACCCACAGAAAACACAGAAAGACATACATACACACCCTCACTGAGACATCCACAGAAAACACACAAAGACATACACACACCCTCACAGAGACACCCACAGAAAATACACACCCTCACAGAGACATCCACAGAAAACACAGACATACACACCCACCCTCACAGAGGCATCCAGAGAAAATACACAAAGACAAATACACGCCCACCCTCACAGAGACACCCATAGAAAAAGCTCAAAGACATATGCACACACCCTCACAGACATCCACAGAAAATGCACAAAGACATACACACCCAACCTCACAGAGACCAACAGAAAAAAATACATACACACTCATAGAGACACAAACCAAAGCACAAAGACATAAACACAGACACCCACAGAAACACTCACAGGAGGAAACATTTATGCACCTTGCATCCCCTTAATCAACAGTGTGTGACATGCATGATAAAAAAAAATGCAGAAATTAAGAGATCACTTTTTAAAGAATCATATTTGTAAATGTGCAAACAAAAATAATTCTGTGAATTCAAAATTGTACATTAATGATCTGGGTAGATGGCTAGATGAAGAAAAGTACTTTTAAAAGGTTGACATATGTTTGTTTGATATTTTCCCCAACCAAGAGCACCACTTCAAATATAGTGTACAAATGTTCCCATCTGTCTGCTGTACTTGTGGATTTTGAAAATGCTGTACTCTATATGGTCTTGGTGGAACCATAAGCTGTGGTACTCATACCATTAGATCTGGTTAAATGCAGGATTTAAGCTTGTTGGTATGCATTTCAAAATTAAGTCAGCTGTAGAGTAAACTGAACAGTTTTAAGTTAACCTGTCTCATTCCAACACTGAGCAATCTTAGTCTGAGAGTATAACATGTTATGCAGATGTAAAAATCTTAGATAAAATGCCTCCTTGTATCTGGAAAGTCCTTGCATAAAGGGGCAGTAAACTGGAATGTAATATATCATTTGTGTATTGAGGAGGAAACATTTCTGCATGGTTTTAAATATAGAATTTCTACAGCATTGTCAAATAATCATAAATACACTGCTGCTAAAAAAAATTGTTTTTATGAACCCCTGGCCCCACCATACAACTACTACCACACTGAAGTTACAATCTTAAATTGCACAAAGAAATAAAAAACATTTGCTAAGTAATTCCTACCTCCTCTGCAAATGAAAGTGATCAGCCGTCTGACTCAGGCACACGCTCTACAAACAAAGTGCCAAGTCTGTCTCACACTGTGCATAGTGGTTTAGTGCACACTCTGAAATCCTCTCAAATGCTAATACTTTACTCCTTGTAATAACATTCCCCATGCTCAATTAGCACTCTGCTGTAGTACCCACTGGTGGCTGCCAAAATGTAAAAAAAAAAAAAAAAAACAATTTTTTTTTTTTTTTTTTTTTTAGTTCTTGCCTCCTGGGGCCCCCCTAGCCCATTGGGCCCCTGACAGGAGTCACCCCTGTCACCCCCTGATGGCGGCCCTGCAGGTTGGTACCCCCTGACATGAGGTTTTTTTTTTTTTTTTTGTATACTTACAGCAGCTTCTTTGCTCATGTGCTGCACAATGCAATAGGTGTAACACTGTTGCAAGAGGCACCTCAAACACATGGGCGTAATGATCAAGCTTTTCTGTAATTTGATTATATATTAAACACAAATTTAACCAGTTTACTAGTGTTTTTATAATGTTGCAGATCAGTCGAGTGATAACAAAGAACATTAAATTGAAACCCTTTTCCATCTTCAAGGTGCACTAAGTGATACATTTATAGCATCAGCTCTAGAAGATTCAGACCAAGCGCAGTACATGTGCAAATGTCACTTTAAACGTGTTGGTGACTTAAATGAGTGTCAATAATTTGATATACCTGTTTACACACAGGGTTTATCTATATTAAAGTCTACACTAGGAGATTACATTAGTACATTAAGGAGGAAGAACAAATTAATTGTACCCTCATTTTAACAAGTTGTTATCTGTTATACAGCATAATAAACTGAATGGAAACAATGTAACTTTTATTCCTAGGTTATACATTGTATTTGTGAATCATTTCCATAATGAACTAAATGTTACACATAGGACGTTCTCTGTATTCAAACCCTGAGCCAATGCCTCGGTGTCAGCTGAGACTGGGGTTTAACAAGATATACACTGGTCATTCTGCACAATGTGCTAATAAACGGAGCACTTCCCTATTTCATAATCAGATACTCACAGCTGCAGCTCCAGTCGGTATCAGCAAAGCAATTATGTATTCTACAGTGGAGCTAAACTATTGCCCCTTATAAACTGAACTGCGTTTTACTAGTATTATTAATCTTATTATCGCTGAGATTTCTGCTCTACAATTACAGACCGTGATGTGAAAATTACTGTTTTAACCAACATACATTAGCGCAGACATTCACTGTACAGGATAAGGCAACACTTATGTACTATAGACAAGTATTTTAAAGTAATTAGTTAATTAACTACATGTATTTACAATCCATTTACTGTAGGTTTATTACTCATTTTAACTTATTCTTCTGTGCCCTGCAGAACAGATTGATGTGAATCATCAGCTACATAATAAAAAACAAAACGAAGTTAAACGTGAACAATGTCACAGCTCTGTTGGAAAGTGTTGGTGGCTCTTAGAAGAGCCTTTGGTTGTGAGGACTGAGCAGGGAGCGATCAATTTTTAGCAGCCGCCTTCTTGGCTTTGGGTTTAGCGGCCTTTTTAGCTGGGCTCTTGGCAGCTTTCTTAGCCGGGCTCTTTGCTACCTTCTTGGGCTTGGCGGCTTTAGGCTTCTTCGGGCTTTTTGCAGGGGCAACCTTGGCGCCTGCGGGTTTCTTGGCCTTTTTGGGACTTTTCTTTGCAGCAGATGGAGCCTTTTTGGGCTTCTTGGGGGACTTGGCCGCTTTGCTCTTTGGCTTTGCTGCTTTATTGGATTTGGCCTTTGCTGCAGGCAACGCCTTTTTCTTGTCCGCTTTCTCCTGGCTCTGCAGCTGCTTCTTGTTCACCTTGAACGAGCCGGAGGCCCCGCTGCCTTTCAGCTGGACGAGCCGCTCCTTACTCACCAAGGCTTTGAGAGCCAGCTTGAGGCGGCTGTTGTTCTTCTCCACATCGTAGCCTTCCGCAGCCAGAGCCTTCTTGAGAGCTGCCAGGGAGACCCCGCTGCGCTCTTTAGAAGCGGACACCGCTTTAAAAATCAGATCGGACACGCTGGGACCGAACTTTGCAGGACGGCTTTTCTTGGCTCCACCTGATACAGCTGCCTTCTTTTTCGGCTGCTTCTTGGCAGGAGCGGCGCTTTCAGCGGGAGGTGCAATTGGTGCGGTCTCTGCCATTTTGTCTCTAGTCACACGAATATACTAATTGCGCTCTTTCTTGTGTTTAAATAGAAGCCACGTGGCGATGTGATTGGCTATACTATTTACAGATGTGTTCTCTGATTGGTTACTTGCATGTAGGCGCAATGTCTCCTAGTTTACAAAATGGCACAGATTTTGTGTTTCCACAGCTTCACTTAATCTAGATTTTATTAGACTATATGTGTCATATCTGTGTCTCTCTCACACAAGCAGAAACTGTGCACCTTATGTTACAGACTAATGCCTGCACAGTGCAAACAGAACGGTATTATCTGCCGCAGGGTGTGCTGAAATGCCAGGAGCCCCAGACTTGTCTTATTATGAACAGCCTTATTATCTGTATATCTCAAATAATAACCTGAATATCACATTATACAACACAATGCATTCTACTAAATCATGTTATTTCAAGAAAAGTGACATTGTATCAATAAACGCACAATCAGTAGATGCTATAAATGAAACAAATAGCACATTTGAAATTACAACAGCTGGGTGTTACTCTACTGGAGAGAGTGAATTCTGGAGAAATTAGGAGTTAGTACATTGTCTAATTATTTAAATGCAATTGTCATTTGCAAATATACGAGAAATACATGTATCTTCTATTTTACCCTCCATATTATTGGAGATAACTTGCCTTGTGATTAGCTAAACAATAGCCCCTGAAGTTGGTTTCTAAAATCAACCTGCATTAATTATAGAATCAACAATTCAATAAAATGTTTAAAAATTAAAAAAAAAAATATTATAGAATAATCAGAAGGTCAAAAACATATTGTTTATAGGAGATAAAGCTGCAGATGGGACATTGGCCTGGAAGTCAGTAGGTCACATAAGGGCTCTGGATATAAGAGCAGCTGCAATACTAGGCCTGGAGTTAGTAGTTCACAAATCGGTAGAGGTAAACCTTGAATAATGAACCCAAAGTGAGCTGGCACACAACAATTAGAGTTAGCAGGTCAGTGATTGACACTACAATTAGGTGCACCTGGTAACTAAGCCTGGAGTTGGCAGGTTATAAAGGGGCACTTTGTATAGGTGTAGCGGACCCACTGGTTCTGGAGTCCGTAGATCACGTTAGTGCTGGCTAGACATGCATCTTATACACTATGCCTGGAATCAGCAGCTCACAAATGGTAATTGTCACAGATACAAGGCTGCCAAGGCTACCCCCCTACTTACCTGGCTCACTCCTTTTAAAACCATCGTTGGCCTTTTCATGGCTTACACAATCTTCCAGACTCTTGCTATTGCTTTTTTATGTGGTTTGTACATCCTCAAGGAAGAGCTGATATTTGACCGCCTAACCCCTCTCCGGCTGGCCGGGCTTCTGGATCTGCCGGTCAGCCGCATCACCCCAGACACCTGATAATCTATACCCCATGTCACTCCAGCAGTGCTTTGCCCCAGAGCTCTGCTCTTTTGGGGATTGGTACCCCCTAGGGAGGGCAAGAGTTTGGGGGATTGTCCGGAGGGAGCTCCTTTGGGAACTTGGGTTTTCCAACCCCCCTACAACTCCTACTTCCCCTGACTTTCCCAGTGTATGTTTGATCACCAGCAGCTCTGGGCCCCTGCAACGGGTCATGTTGCTTTTTGGACTGTGACATGTGGGGACCGAGCACTTTACAACGACACCCTGGAAGTAGTGCCGCTCTCCCGGGATCACCCCAGAATAAACACCTCTGTACCACTGAGACTCTATGGGGCTATGGACCCTATGGGGGGTGCTAGCCTGTCTGAAGGGGCGGGAATGGTGGGAAATCTGGGGGTCAGATAAGACCCTTATCAAGATGAGCTGGGTGTATATAAGTATGTGTGTTTCACAATAAAGAATGTGCTTGTTCCACCTGAATACTGGTTCTGTCTGGTTATTTGGGTGGGCTCTGGCTATATAACTTCTCTCGGAAGCACCCTCTTGGCAGAGCTACCCAGTCGGTGTAGCCAGTGTCCATCATAGTAACTGGGTGCATATGCAACTGGTAAACTGGGCTACGAGTAAATAGGTCATAAAGGAGCTCTGTCCATAGGTGCAGCTGGCCCACTTGGCCAGTAGTCAGCAGGTTACAAAGGGGCACAGGGTATGGTTGAAAGTGGGTGTGACAGACTCCGGCTTCCCCGACTGCTTAGATTTGCCAAAGGGGTCCTTCTTGTATCTGGAACTTGTAGCTATAGAGCCGAGAAAGTGTTTATAACAAGAGCCCACCCTAAAAAGCAGACGAGTACAGTAAAAGGTAAAACACAAACAGACTTTATTGGGAAAACCACACAGCTTATATACATACACATTCTCATCTTAATAAAAGCATTATCTGATCCCACCATTCCTGCCCCTCCAGAAACACTGGCGCCTCTATAGGAGCCATAGTCACATATAGACCCCCACAGTATCTAGGTCGTGTTTTTTTGGGTGGTCCAGGGGGAGCAGCAGCTCTTCCAGGGTGTCTCTGGGTTTCTAAAATCAATGCCTTACCTTTACTCTATTGTTCAAAAGGATGCCATATGTCCTCTTTTCTGCTGTTGTTTTTGTTGAGGGTCCTGGATCCTCTTATAAAAAGGCTGAAGAAGAAAGAAGTGTACTGGGTGTCCAATCATTTTTTTGGTTCAATTTCCCGGTTCCAACAAATTATCTCCGGGTTTCTAAAATCAATGCCTTACCTGTAATCTATTGTTCAAAAGGATGCCATATGTCCTCTTTCCTGCTGTTGTTTCTGTTGAGGGTCCGGGACCCTCTTATAAAAAGGCTGAAGGAGAAAGAAGTGTACTAGGTGTCCAATCAATGTTTTTTTTCTATTTCCTGTTTCCTAAAAATTATCTCTGGGTTTCTAAAATCAATGCCTTACCTGTACTCTATTGTTCAAAAGGATGCCATATGTCCTCTTTCCTGCTGTTGTTTCTGATGAGGGTCCTGGAGCCTCTTATAAAAAGGCTGAAGTAGAAAGAAGTGTACTGGGTGTCCATCCAATCATTTTTTTGTTCAATTTCCCAGTTCCAAGAAATTATCTCTGGGTTTCTAAAATCAATGCTGTACCTGTACTCTATTGTTCAAAAGTATGCCATATGTCCTCTTTCCTGCTGTTGTTTTTGTTGAGGGTCCTGGAGCCTCTTATAAAAAGGCTGAAGTAGAAAGAAGTGTACTGGGTGTCCAATAATTTTTTTTGTTCAATTTCCCGGTTCCTAAAAATTATCTCTGGGTTTCTAAAATCAATGCTGTACCTGTACTCTATTGTTCAAAAGGATGCCATATGTCCTCTTTCCATATGCGATGTTCGATCCGCCACCTATTCGTCATCATTGAGTAAACTTTGACCCTGTATCTCACAGTCTGCAGACACATTCCAGCCAATCAGCAGCAGACACTTCCTCCCAGACCCTCCCAGCTCCTGGACAGCAGCCATTTTACATTCATTCGGAAGCTGCATTGTTAGTGAGAGGAGGGACAGTGTAGCTGCTGGTGATTTTATAGGGTGTTACTGGTGTAACAGTAATGTAAATAATAATAAAAAAAATTAAATATATTTTCTACTGTGAAACATCAGTCTGCTAGTGTAATCTAATTGCAGCTGCCTGCCTGCCAGCGTGTGTGCCAGGCCCACTTGCCCAGTGCAATCCACTCATATCTGGTGTAACAGTAGAGTAAATAATTAAAAATATATATATATTTTTTGACTGTGAAACATCAGTCTGCTAGTGTAACTTTTTTGACTGTGAACATCAGTCTGCTAGTGTAATCTAATTGCAGTCGCCTGCCTGCTAGCATGTGTGCCAGGCCGACTTGCCCAGTGCCACCACTCATATCTGGTGTAACAGTAGTGTAAATAATTAAAAAACAAAAACAAAAAAAAAACTTGTTTGACTGTGAAACATCAGTCTGCTTGTGTAATCTAATTGCAGTTGCCTGCCTGCCAGCGTGTGTGCCAGGCTCACAGAGTATACTGTGCCCACTTGCCCAGTGCCATCACTCATTTCTGGGGTAACAGTAGTATAAATTTAAAAAAAAAAAAAATGACTGTGAAACATCAGTCTGCTTGAGTAATCTAATTGCAGTTGCCTGCCTGCCTGCCAGCGTGTGTGCCAGGTTCACAGCATATACTGTGCCCACTTGCCCAGTGGCACCACTCATATCTTGTTTAATAGTAGTGTAAGTGTACATTTAAAAAAATAAAAACTTTTTGGACTGTGAAACATCAGTCTGCTTTGTTTGTGTCAGGCTCACAGCGTATACTGTGCCCACTTGCCCAGTGCCACCACTCATATCTTGTTTAATAGTAGTGTAAGTGTACATTTAAAAAAATAAAAACTTTTTGGACTGTGAAACATCAGTCTGCTTTGTTTGTGTCAGGCTCACAGCGTATACTGTGCCCACTTGCCCAGTGCCACCACTCATATCTTGTTTAATAGTAGTGTAAGTGTACATTTTAAAAAATAAAAACTTTTTGGACTGTGAAACATCAGTCTGCTTTTTTTTGTCAGGCTCACAGCGTATACTGTGCCCACTTGCCCAGTGCCACCACTCATATCTTGTTTAATAGTAGTGTAAGTGTACATTTAAAAAAATAAAAACTTTTTGGACTGTGAAACATCAGTCTGCTTTTTTTGTGTCAGGCTCACAGCGTATACTGTGCCCACTTGCCCAGTGCCACCACTCATATCTTGTTTAATAGTAGTGTAAGTGTACATTTTAAAAAATAAAAACTTTTTGGACTGTGAAACATCAGTCTGCTTTTTTGTGTCAGGCTCACAGCGTATACTGTGCCCACTTGCCCAGTGCCACCACTCATATCTTGTTTAATAGTAGTGTAAGTGTACATTTAAAAAAATAAAAACTTTTTGGACTGTGAAACATCAGTCTGCTTTTTTGTGTCAGGCTCACAGCGTATACTGTGCCCACTTGCCCAGTGCCACCACTTATATCTTGTTTAATTGTAGTGTAAGTGTACATTTAAAAAAATAAAAACTTTTTGGACTGTGAAACATCAGTCTGCTTTTTTTGTGTCAGGCTCACAGCGAAGATTACCCCAATACCCAGTGAAACATCAGTCTTCTTTTTTTGTGTCAGACTCACAGCGTATACTGTGCCCACTTGCCCAGTGCCACCACTCATATCTTGTTTAATTGTAGTGTAAGTGTACATTTAAAAAAATAAAAACTTTTTGGACTGTGAAACATCAGTCTGCTTTTTTTGTGTCAGACTCACAACGTATACTGTGCCCACTTGCCCAGTGCCACCACTCATATCTTGTTTAATAGTAGTGTAAGTGTACATTTAAAAAAATAAAAACTTTTTGGACTGTGAAACATCAGTCTGCTTTTTTTGTGTCAGGCTCACAGCCTATACTGTGCCCACTTGCCCAGTGCCACCACTTATATCTTGTTTAATTGTAGTGTAAGTGTACATTTAAAAAAATAAAAACTTTTTGGACTGTGAAACATCAGTCTGCTTTTTTTGTGTCAGGCTCACAGCGAAGATTACCCCAATACCCAGTGAAACATCAGTCTTCTTTTTTTGTGTCAGACTCACAGCGTATACTGTGCCCACTTGCCCAGTGCCACCACTCATATCTTGTTTAATAGTAGTGTAAGTGTACATTTAAAAAAATAAAAACTTTTTGGACTGTGAAACATCAGTCTGCTTTTTTGTGTCAGGCTCACAGCGTATACTGTGCCCACTTGCCCAGTGCCACCACTCATATCTTGTTTAATAGTAGTGTAAGTGTACATTTAAAAAAATAAAAACTTTTTGGACTGTGAAACATCAGTCTGCTTTGTTTGTGTCAGGCTCACAGCGTATACTGTGCCCACTTGCCCAGTGCCACCACTCATATCTTGTTTAATAGTAGTGTAAGTGTACATTTTAAAAAATAAAAACTTTTTGGACTGTGAAACATCAGTCTGCTTTTTTGTGTCAGGCTCACAGCGTATACTGTGCCCACTTGCCCAGTGCCACCACTCATATCTTGTTTAATAGTAGTGTAAGTGTACATTTAAAAAAATAAAAACTTTTTGGACTGTGAAACATCAGTCTGCTTTTTTTGTGTCAGGCTCACAGCGAAGATTACCCCAATACCCAGTGAAACATCAGTCTTCTTTTTTTGTGTCAGACTCACAGCGTATACTGTGCCCACTTGCCCAGTGCCACCACTCATATCTTGTTTAATAGTAGTGTAAGTGTACATTTTAAAAAATAAAAACTTTTTGGACTGTGAAACATCAGTCTGCTTTTTTGTGTCAGGCTCACAGCGTATACTGTGCCCACTTGCCCAGTGCCACCACTCATATCTTGTTTAATAGTAGTGTAAGTGTACATTTAAAAAAATAAAAACTTTTTGGACTGTGAAACATCAGTCTGCTTTGTTTGTGTCAGGCTCACAGCGTATACTGTGCCCACTTGCCCAGTGCCACCACTCATATCTTGTTTAATAGTAGTGTAAGTGTACATTTTAAAAAATAAAAACTTTTTGGACTGTGAAACATCAGTCTGCTTTTTTGTGTCAGGCTCACAGCGTATACTGTGCCCACTTGCCCAGTGCCACCACTCATATCTTGTTTAATAGTAGTGTAAGTGTACATTTAAAAAAATAAAAACTTTTTGGACTGTGAAACATCAGTCTGCTTTTTTTGTGTCAGGCTCACAGCGTATACTGTGCCCACTTGCCCAGTGCCACCACTCATATCTTATTTAATAGTAGTGTAAGTGTACATTTTAAAAAATAAAAACTTTTTGGACTGTGAAACATCAGTCTGCTTTTTTGTGTCAGGCTCACAGCGTATACTGTGCCCACTTGCCCAGTGCCACCACTCATATCTTGTTTAATTGTAGTGTAAGTGTACATTTAAAAAAATAAAAACTTTTTGGACTGTGAAACATCAGTCTGCTTTTTTTGTGTCAGGCTCACAGCCTATACTGTGCCCACTTGCCCAGTGCCACCACTTATATCTTGTTTAATTGTAGTGTAAGTGTACATTTAAAAAAATAAAAACTTTTTGGACTGTGAAACATCAGTCTGCTTTTTTTGTGTCAGGCTCACAGCGAAGATTACCCCAATACCCAGTGAAACATCAGTCTTCTTTTTTTGTGTCAGGCTCACAGCGTATACTGTGCCCACTTGCCCAGTGCCACCACTCATATCTTGTTTAATAGTAGTGTAAGTGTACATTTAAAAAAATAAAAACTTTTTGGACTGTGAAACATCAGTCTGCTTTGTTTGTGTCAGGCTCACAGCGTATACTGTGCCCACTTGCCCAGTGCCACCACTCATATCTTGTTTAATAGTAGTGTAAGTGTACATTTTAAAAAATAAAAACTTTTTGGACTGTGAAACATCAGTCTGCTTTTTTGTGTCAGGCTCACAGCGTATACTGTGCCCACTTGCCCAGTGCCACCACTCATATCTTGTTTAATAGTAGTGTAAGTGTACATTTAAAAAAATAAAAACTTTTTGGACTGTGAAACATCAGTCTGCTTTTTTTGTGTCAGGCTCACAGCGTATACTGTGCCCACTTGCCCAGTGCCACCACTCATATCTTGTTTAATAGTAGTGTAAGTGTACATTTTAAAAAATAAAAACTTTTTGGACTGTGAAACATCAGTCTGCTTTTTTGTGTCAGGCTCACAGCGTATACTGTGCCCACTTGCCCAGTGCCACCACTCATATCTTGTTTAATAGTAGTGTAAGTGTACATTTAAAAAAATAAAAACTTTTTGGACTGTGAAACATCAGTCTGCTTTTTTTGTGTCAGGCTCACAGCGTATACTGTGCCCACTTGCCCAGTGCCACCACTTATATCTTGTTTAATTGTAGTGTAAGTGTACATTTAAAAAAATAAAAACTTTTTGGACTGTGAAACATCAGTCTGCTTTTTTTGTGTCAGGCTCACAGCGAAGATTACCCCAATACCCAGTGAAACATCAGTCTGCTTTTTTTGTGTCAGGCTCACAGCGTATACTGTGCCCACTTGCCCAGTGCCACCACTCATATCTTGTTTAATTGTAGTGTAAGTGTACATTTAAAAAAATAAAAACTTTTTGGACTGTGAAACATCAGTCTGCTTTTTTTGTGTCAGACTCACAACGTATACTGTGCCCACTTGCCCAGTGCCACCACTCATATCTTGTTTAATAGTAGTGTAAGTGTACATTTAAAAAAATAAAAACTTTTTGGACTGTGAAACATCAGTCTGCTTTTTTTGTGTCAGGCTCACAGCCTATACTGTGCCCACTTGCCCAGTGCCACCACTCATATCTTGTTTAATTGTAGTGTAAGTGTACATTTAAAAAAATAAAAACTTTTTGGACTGTGAAACATCAGTCTGCTTTTTTTGTGTCAGGCTCACAGCGAAGATTACCCCAATACCCAGTGAAACATCAGTCTTCTTTTTTTGTGTCAGGCTCACAGCGTATACTGTGCCCACTTGCCCAGTGCCACCACTCATATCTTGTTTAATTGTAGTGTAAGTGTACATTTAAAAAAATAAAAACTTTTTGGACTGTGAAACATCAGTCTGCTTTTTTTGTGTCAGACTCACAACGTATACTGTGCCCACTTGCCCAGTGCCACCACTCATATCTTGTTTAATAGTAGTGTAAGTGTACATTTAAAAAAACAAAAACTTTTTGGACTGTGAAACATCAGTCTGCTTTTTTTGTGTCAGACTCACAGTGTATACTGTGCCCACTTGCCCAGTGCCACCACTCATATCTTGTTTAATAGTAGTATAAGTGTACATTTAAAAAAAAATTGACAGGCAGAGGCAGGCCACCCCGCAGGTGCCGTTGTGGTCATGGTGCTGTGATTCCCTTTTGCCCTAGAATAATGCCCAGTGTTCAGAGGCCACATCCCATGAACTCGAAAAATCCTGAGGAAATAGTTGACTTTTTAACACAGGACACCCAATCTTCTATAGCTTCCGCTCTGAACCTTGATGCACCATCCTCCTCCAGCTTATCTTCGGGCACCTCTCAAGTTACCACTCGCCCGCCTGCCGCCACCACCAACACTAGCACCACAGCCACTTCACTTGATGTGTCAGAGGAGTTATTTACACATCAGTTGGAAGAAATGAGTGATGCGCAACCATCATTGACAGAGGATGAAGATAACAGTGATATGTCTCAGTCAGGCAGCATTACAGACATGGATGTACGGTGTGATGATGATGATGATGATGTTGTACCCGCTGCTGCTTCCTTTGTTGATTTGTCAGATACAAGTGAAGCGGTTGATAATGACGATGTGTCCGTGGATGTCACGTGGGTGCCCACTAGAAGAGAAGAAGAACAGGGGGAAAGTTCAGATGGGGAGACAGAGAGGAGGAGGAGATGAGTTGTAAGCAGGGGGAGGTCGTCGCAAGGAGCTATTGGCACAGTCAGACAGCATGCATCGGCACCCGGGGTCAGCCAGACAGCACGCCAATCAATGCAAGCTGTTGCCACCACCAGAATGCCGTCATCGCAGAGCTCAGCAGTGTGGCATTTTTTTTTGTGTGTCTGCCTCTGACAACAGTGATGCCATTTGCAAACTGTACCAAAAGAAACTGAGTCGTGGGATGTCCAACACCCACCTAGGTACAACTGCTTTGCGAAGGCACATAATCGCACATCACAAACGCCTATGGGATCAACACATGAGTAGAAGCAGCAAACAAACTCAAAGCCACCATCCTCCTTCTGGTCCAGCATCTTCAGCCATGTCAACCACTGCTGTCCTCCTTGTCCCCTCTCAACCATCCACCACTCCGTCTCTCTTCCGGAGCAGTTCCTACTCATCTGCCCACAGTCAGGTGTCTGTCAAGGACATGTTTGAGCGTAAGAAGCCAATGTCACAAAGTCACCCCCTTGCCCGGCGTCTGACAGCTGGCTTGTCTGAACTCTTAGCCCGCCAGCTTTTACCATACAAGCTGGTGGAGTCTGAGGCGTTCAAAAAATTTGTAGCCATTGGGACACCGCAGTGGAAGGTACCCAGCCGAAATGTCTTTTCACAAAAGGCAATCCCCAACCTGTACTCGATTGTAAGAAAGGAAGTAATGGCATGTCTGGCACACAGTGTTGGGGCAAGGGTCCATATGACCACTGATAGCTGGTCTGCAAAGCATGGTCAGGGCAGTTATATCACCTGCACTGCGCATTGGGTAAACCTGCTGATGGCTGCCAAGCATGGAATGCGTGGCTCTGCAGAGGAGGATTTGGTGACACCGCCACGACTTGCAGGCATGCCTGCTGCCACCTCCTCTACTCCTCCTACTCCACCTCCTTGGCTGAGTCCTCTTCTGCTGCTGCATCTTGCTCCACATCAATGGCACCCCCCCAGCTCCGCAGGTACTATTCCACATCCCGGATACAGCAGTGTCACGCCGTCTTGGGGTTGACTTGCCTGAAAGCAGAGAGTCACACCAGACCAGCACTCCTGTCCAACCTGAACGCACAGGTGGATCAGTGGCTGACTCCGCACCAACTGGAGATCGGCAAAGTGGTTTCTGACAACAGAAGTAATTTGGTGGCGGCATTGAAATTGGGCAAGTTGACACATGTGCCGTGCATGGCACATGTGTGTAATCTGATCGTACAACGCTTTGTGCATAAGTACCCAGGCTTTGTGCATAAGTACCCAGGCTTACAGGATGTCCTGAAGCAGGCCATGAAGGTTTGTGGCCATTTCAGGCGTTCCTACGCGGCCATGGCGCACTTTTCCGATATCTAGCGGCGAAACAACATGCCAGTGAGGCGCTTGATTTGCGACAGCCCGACATGTTGGAATTTAACACTCCTAATGTTCGACCGCCTGCTCCAACAAGAAAAAGCCGTTAACGAGTATTTGTATGACTGGGGTGCTAGGACAGCCTCTGCGGAGCTGGGAATTTTTTCGCCACGTTCATGCGCAATGCCTTTAGGCTCATGCGTCCTTTTGAGGAGGTGACAAACCTAGTCAGTCGCACCGAAGGCACCATCAGCGACATCATACCATTTGTTTACTTCCTGGAGCATGCTCTGCAAAGAGTGCTGGATCAGGCCGTAGATGAGCGTAAAGAGGAAGAGGAAGAGTTGTGGTCACTATCACCACCAGAAACAGCCTTATCAGCATCGCTTGCGGGACCTGTGGCAACGCTGGAAGAGGATTGTGAGGAAGAGGAGTCAGAGGAGGAATGTGGCTTTGAGGAGGAAGAGGAAGACCAACCACAACAGGCATCCCAGGGTGCTCGTTGTCACCTATCTGGTACCCATGGAGTTGTACGTGGCTGGGGGGAAGAACATACCTTCAGTGAGATCACTGAGGACGAGGAACGGGACATGAGTAGCTCGGCATCCAACCTTGTGCAAATGGGGTCTTTCATGCTGTTGTGCCTGTTGAGGGACACTCGTATAAAAAAGCTGAAGGAGAACGACCTGTGCTGGGTGTCCACGCTACTAGACCCCCGGTATAAGCATAAAGTGCCAGAAATGTTACCGAATTACACAAGTCGGAAAGGATGCAGCATTTC
Source organism: Bombina bombina (assembly GCF_027579735.1). Lineage (NCBI taxonomy): Eukaryota > Metazoa > Chordata > Amphibia > Anura > Bombinatoridae > Bombina > Bombina bombina. The sequence goes on along the minus strand of NC_069505.1, from coordinate 370,657,492 downwards.
CAAAATAAATTAAAAAGTATGCTTTAAACAGCTTATAAGGGTGATGTCACAGCACAACGTTAATCTAACAGGGGAAGAGCTGAAAAAAATCCTCCGACTCCCACGACCACGCCGGCAAGGACAGGACGCTTTACAGACGTGTTGTTGATGGAGGACATGCAGAGCTTTTTAACTCATATGCATCGCCACAGCCCTTCGGGGTCCACCCTCAGAGAACGACTCGACCGACAGGTAGCAGACTACCTCACCTTAACTGCAGATCTCGACACTCTGAGAAGCAATGAACCCATTGACTACTGGGTGTGCAGGCTTGACCTGTGGCCTGAGCTATCCCAATTTGCAATAGAACTTCTGGCCTGCCCCGCTTCAAGTGTCATGTCAGAAAGGACCTTCAGTGCAGCACTGTGGCTTCAAAAACCACACCACTCATATCTGATGGCACAGTAGATTGCATGTGCAGTGCCCCAAATTTGAAGTAGGAGGACCGAACAAGCATCTTTTTCCATCTCCCGGTTCCTAAAATCCATGCCATATACACGTCCCCTGGCGCCGCAACTGAATCTGGAAACCTTACCATGGGTCCCAGACCGCACGTCTTGTAATTCTCTGTCTGGGAAATTATCTATCTATCAAATCTATCTATTTATCTATCAAATCTATCTATCTATCTATATCTATCTATCTATCTATCGTATCTATCAAATGTATATTGCGTCTATTGATCTATCTATCTAATCTATGTATCTATCAGTGACGTGCAGTGACATCAGAGGCTGGTGAGGCAGTGACTAGGATACGCCTTCATTCTTTAGATATCCTTTGTTGAAGAAATAGCAATGCACATGGGTGAGCCAATCACATGTGGTATCTATGTGCAGCCACCAATCAGCAGCTACTGAGCATATTTAGATATGATTTTCAACAAAGGATATCAAAAGAATGAAGAAAATTAGATATTAGATGTAAATTGAAAAGTTATTTAAAGTTGCATATGGGTTTCATATGGGTTTCATGTCCCTTTAAATGGTGTCTTGGAAAACTGGTCAACTTAGTAAACATCTGATTTTAGTCTAAAAGGATTGTAACAGAAACTCTTGCCAGATAACACAATGCTTGGTCTGATTATGAGATCTAGAAATCCATGCCCATTAAAATATGCTTAAAACATACTTTTTACTTTAATGCTGCAAATTATGCTAATAGATTCTTTCATTATTCAGTAAATATAAAAATGTCTTGATCCAGTGGCGGCTGGTGAAATTTAAAGATGGTGGGGTGCTTGACACCACCCCTTTAAATAAAGCCACACCATCAGATGGCACTACCAATTCATTAATTAAATAAATAAAAGGTAGACAGAAACACAGAAAAGCACTCGGGGGGAAAGTGAGAGAGAGACGGGGGGAGAGAGACACAGAGGGTTAGAGAGAAAGAGAGAGAGACACTCAATCACACACAGAGGGTTAGAGAGAGAGAGAGAGACACAATCACACACAGAGGGTGAGAGAGAGAGAGAGAGAGAGAGAGAGAGAGAGAGAGAGAGAGAGAGAAAGATAGACACAATCACACACAGAGGGCTAGAGAGAGAGAGAGAAAGAGAGGCACAATCACACAGAGAGGGTTAGAGAGAGAGAAAGAGAGAGACACAATCACACACAGAGGGTTAGAGAGAGAGAGAAATTGAGAGACACAATCACATACAGAGGGTTAGAGAAAGAGAGACACAATCACACACAGAGGGTTAGAGAGAGAGAAAGAGAGACACAATCACACACAGAGTTAGAGAGAGAAATAGAGACACAATCATACACAGAGGGTTAGAGAGAGAGAGAGAAAGAGAGAGAGACACAATCACACACAGAGGGTTAGAGAGAGAGAAAGAGAGGCACAATCATACACAGAGGGTTAGAAAGAGAGAGAGAGACACAATCACACACAGAGGGTTAGAGAGAAAGAGAGAGAGACACAATCACACACAGAGTGTTAGAGAGAGAGAGAAAGAGAGACACAATCACACACAGAGGATTAGAGAGAGAAACACAATCACACACAGAGGGTTAGAGAGAAAGAGAGATAGACACAATCATACACAGAGGGTTAGAGAGAGAGAGAAAGAGAGAGACACAATCACACACAGAGGGTTAGAGAGAGAGAAAGATAGAGAGACACAATCACACACAGAGGGTTAGAGAAAGAGAGAGACACAATCACACACAGGGTTAGAAAGAGAGAGAGACACAATCATACACAGAGGGTTAGAGAGAGAGAGAGAGAGAGACAATCACACACAGAGGGTTAGAGAGAGAGACACAATCACACACAGAGGGTTAGAGAGAGAGAAAGAGAGAGAGACACAATCACACACAGAGGGTTAGAGAGACACATAAGGGATGAGAGAGTCAGAGGGGGAGGAAGAAAGACAGAGAGAGAAAGAGATAGATAGATAGATAGATAGATAGTACATTCCACTGCACTTAGAGGGGAAGAATAGAACTCTCTTTTTCACTTTAGCAAAGCTAGCAGGTTCACAGGACAGCAACAAAATATATGAAAGTTTCTTTTTCCGTTTTTGTTTTGTTTTATATGATTTAACATCCAGCCCCAACCCTAAGTTCCACTTACTAATGCTTCTCACTGGATTGGTTCAGCCCAAATAGGACTGCCTCAAATAAGCAGTTAATGGGCCATGCAATGATCTTAACCACTTTCATCCAGTAGGTGGCGCAGCATGTTGTGTAATGGTTGGCAGACCTGCTTATGCCTCTCCATTGCACAACATGTAGCTGTGATAAAAAATGCTGGGGGAAAAAAATACATTTTTTTTTTTTAAAGCCAAGAAAAAAAATATATTTTTGCCCATATGAGAGGTGAAGCACTGCCTCACCTGCCTCTAGTGACTGCACATCACTGGTATCTATCTATCAAATCTATCTATCTCGTGGCCGGACTGTTTTGTGACAGCCACTTGTGTTTCAGCCAAATGTCCGTCGTCCAAATGTCCGTCGGCTAAAAGTCAGGCCACGATTGCATGCGCAGTGCCCCAAATTTGAAGTAGGAGGATCGAACAAGCATCTTTTTCCATCTCCCGGTTCCTAAAATCCATGCCATATACACGTCCCCCGATAGGGGGAGTAACAGGTATTAAACTGATCAGAATAGTACTACTTAACACACCACTCATATCTGGTGGCAAAGTAGATTGCACGCGCAGTGCCCCAAATTTGAAGTAGGAGGACCGACCAAGCATCTTTTTCCATCTCCCGGTTCCTAAAATCCATGCCATATACACGTCCCCTGGCGCCGCAACTGCCTCAAGGAACCTTACCATGGGTCCCAGAGGCACGTCTTGTAATTACCTGTCTGGGAAATTATATAGCTATCAAAACTATCTATTTATCAATCAAATCTATCTATCTATCTATCGTATCTATCAAATGTATATTGCATCTATTGATCTATCTATCTAATCTATGTATCTATCTATCAAATCTATCTATCTCGTGGTTGTGCAAATGGACTGTTTGCGGTTGTTTGCGGTGCGTTAAACGGGTAGTTTGGTCTGTCAATGTGAAGCGGGCGTAACCCTTACACTACCTGATCGATACAACATCATACCTGATGTTTTATAGCACGTTAGGAATGTTAGGTGATTTATGCCCTTTATGCCCTTTATGGCTTAAAACCAGACTCTGCATCAACTATGTAATTTTCCGTGGGAGTTTTGCCATGGATCCCCCTCCGGCATGCCACAGTCCAGGTGTTAGTCCCCTTGAAACAACTTTTCCATCACTATTGTGGCCAGAAAGAGTCCCTGTGGGTTTTAAAATTCGCCTGCCTATTGAAGTCAATGGCGGTTCACCCGGTTCACCCGTTCGTGAACAGTTACGGACGTTCGCGTTCGCAGTTTGCGAACGGAAAATTTTCAGTTTGCGGCATCACTACATCTAGTATCCCTGTATACCTGGTCAACTCAGATCCAGTGTGCAGGTTACACCGACACACAATGCATGTGTGGCCGGCTCATTCTAGAACCAGTTTGCAACTGGTATGGTTGCTGCTGGTAAATGTCCTACTCAACACATGCTCAGTGTGTAAGCAATACCACGCCTAGTGTCACTGTGTGCCATGCTGACCTAATGCCCAGTATACAAGCAGCACCCTCACACATTGCACCTGTGTGACATGTAGAACCTAGGTCCAGTGTGGCAGCTTTACCCACACCAAATGCATGTTACTTTTGAACATCTGACCCCAGATCCTGTTTAATAGTTGTATTCACCCCCAATGACCATTTATGACCTGCTGAGCGCATATATTCACTCACTAATTCTAGGGGGGGGGGGGCAATTAGCACAATAACTGTTCTGCATTACAACCTGATATGGTACTCACACACTGATATTAGACTGATGCAAAGAGCATTTACTGTACTTCTTCCTCTGGTATTAAATAATTAGTAAGTACAATCCTGGGTATATGTCAGCAATCCTGGGTATATGTTAGGGTTCTTACTAGTTGTGTTTGCCATGTGCTGATGGCAGCCATATTATTTACCTCTTTTTCAGACTATGGTGCATTGTGGGGGATGCTGCTCATTTCCTGCACTTCCTTTTATGGCCAGATTGATGTGCATCATCCGTGTGAGACAGGATGCAGTCTCAGAATTGTGATGTCATCACTTATTATTTAAAGGGCCTCTGTTCAGTATGCTTTGCCTTTGAATTGTCTCAGACCTGTTGTGAGAGCTCCTGTATATTACCTGGCTATCTGACGTCCCTCCTGGTTCCTGATTCCTGGCTTGTTCCTGACTCTGCTGTTTTCCTTGTTCCTGATTCCGGCCCATCTGGCTACTCGCTTTGGCTCCTGACTCCTGGCCAAGGGCTTTGGCTCCTGACTCCTGGCCATGGAACTTAAGGACACTGGAACTTGTGGAACAGCAATTGTTTGGGAGCCGGCCTTAGCAAACTTGTTTGGGACTTTGCATTTTGTGACTATCCCTGCGCCCAGGGAGCAGGGTATAAACGCCAGCAGAAACCCCCCAGGATGCCCCAAGCTCAGGAGAGATGGGATAACCTCTCTCAGCAACCGAGAGGTGGAAGGCCACTGTCGGACAGCCCCAGGCCGACCCGTTAACGGTCTAACCGGCTCTGCCGAACTGGAGGGGGGAGATGTCACTGATATCAGACGGCTAAGTAAGGCTACCCCCCACCCCCCTACAACCTCACCCCTGTTGTTTCTCAGTGGTTTTGGGCTCCTCAGAGCAACCACCATCTCTGGAAGCTGTTTGTTTGCTTTGTGTTGGCTTGTTTTTGTGTTCAGAGAAAAGTTGGTGTATGACCAGGAAAATCCTCCTAGGCTGGCTGGGCTCCTGGAACTCCTGGTCATCCGCCTTACAATGGACACCCGCCTAACCCCTCTCAGGCTGGCCAGGCTCCTGGAACTCCCGGTCGGCCACAGGACAGCAGAACACCCGCAAACTTTAACCCAGGTCGCTCCAGCAACCATGTGCCCCAGAGCTCCGCTCTTTTGGGGATTAGTAGCCCCTGGGGAGTACAAGGGGTGGGGGAATTGCCGGAGGGGAGCTCTTTTGGGAACTGGAGGTTTTGGACACCCCTAACCCCATAAATTCATTCGACTGTAACTCCGGTCCCCAGTAACGAATCATGCTGATTTTTGGACTGTGAAATCTGGGGAATGAGAGCTTTAAAATGACACCCTGCAAGTGTCGCCGCTCCACCGGGATCACCCCAAAACTGCCACCCATATGTATTGGGATTATGTGGGACTGTGGCTCCTATGGAGGTGCCAGGCTGTCTGGAGGGGTGGCAATGGCGGGAAAATAGTGGGTTTGTCCAGGGTCTTATCAAGATGAGCTGACTGTATAAAAGGAGTGTGTGTTTTCAATAAAATCAGTTCCTGTTAAACCTGAATGCTAGGCTTTCTAGTTATTTGGGTTTGCTCCAGCTAAAAACACTTTTCCTGGGCTACATAGCAGCCTGTTCCAGGCAGAGGAAGGACACTCTGACAGAGCTACCTAGTCTGGTAGCTGGAGTCTGCTACAGGGTGGGACCCTGAGTTCTGGTGCTGTCAGGCATCAGGGGTGGCTACAGGCTGTGGTCACTTGCCAGCTACATAGCTGCAATCGGCAGGGACGAAGCAGGACCTGTTTAGTGTCACAAGGCCCTTTTAAGGGCTGGTAAAAACATAATTTATGTAAGAACTTACCTGATAAATTCATTTCTTTCATATTAACAAGAGTCCATGAGCTAGTGACGTATGGGATATACATTCCTACCAGGAGGGGCAAAGTTTCCCAAACCTTAAAATGCCTATAAATACACCCCTCACCACACCCACAAATCAGTTTAACGAATAGCCAAGAAGTGGGGTGATAAGAAAAAAAGTGCGAAGCATATAAAATAAGGAATTGGAATAATTGTGCTTTATACAAAAAAATCATAACCACCACAAAAAAGGGGTGGGCCTCATGGACTCTTGTTAATATGAAAGAAATGAATTTATCAGGTAAGTTCTTACATAAATTATGTTTTCTTTCATGTAATTAACAAGAGTCCATGAGCTAGTGACGTATGGGATAATGACTACCCAAGATGTGGATCTTTCCACACAAGAGTCACTAGAGAGGGAGGGATAAAATAAAGACAGCCAATTCCTGCTGAAAATAATCCACACCCAAAATAAAGTTTAACAAAAAACATAAGCAGAAGATTCAAACTGAAACCGCTGCCTGAAGAACTTTTCTACCAAAAACTGCTTCAGAAGAAGAAAATACATCAAAATGGTAGAATTTAGTAAAAGTATGCAAAGAGGACCAAGTTGCTGCTTTGCAGATCTGGTCAACCGAAGCTTCATTCCTAAACGCCCAGGAAGTAGATACTGACCTAGTAGAATGAGCTGTAATTCTCTGAGGCGGAATTTTACCCGACTCAACATAGGCAAGATGAATTAAAGATTTCAACCAAGATGCCAAAGAAATGGCAGAAGCTTTCTGGCCTTTCCTAGAACCGGAAAAGATAACAAATAGACTAGAAGTCTTACGGAAAGATTTCGTAGCTTCAACATAATATTTCAAAGCTCTAACAACATCCAAAGAATGCAACGATTTCTCCTTAGAATTCTTAGGATTAGGACATAATGAAGGAACCACAATTTCTCTACTAATGTTGTTGGAATTCACAACTTTAGGTAAAAATTCAAAAGAAGTTCGCAACACCGCCTTATCCTGATGAAAAATCAGAAAAGGAGACTCACAAGAAAGAGCAGATAATTCAGAAACTCTTCTAGCAGAAGAGATGGCCAAAAGGAACAAAACTTTCCAAGAAAGTAATTTAATGTCCAATGAATGCATAGGTTCAAACGGAGGAGCTTGAAGAGCTCCCAGAACCAAATTCAAACTCCAAGGAGGAGAAATTGACTTAATGACAGGTTTTATACGAACCAAAGCTTGTACAAAACAATGAATATCAGGAAGAATAGCAATCTTTCTGTGAAAAAGAACAGAAAGAGCGGAGATTTGTCCTTTCAAAGAACTTGCGGACAAACCCTTATCTAAACCATCCTGAAGAAACTGTAAAATTCTCGGTATTCTAAAAGAATGCCAAGAAAAATGATGAGAAAGACACCAAGAAATATAAGTCTTCCAGACTCTATAATATATCTCTCGAGATACAGATTTACGAGCCTGTAACATAGTATTAATCACGGAGTCAGAGAAACCTCTTTGACCAAGAATCAAGCGTTCAATCTCCATACCTTTAAATTTAAGGATTTCAGATCCGGATGGAAAAAAGGACCTTGCGACAGAAGGTCTGGTCTTAACGGAAGAGTCCATGGTTGGCAAGATGCCATCCGGACAAGATCCGCATACCAAAACCTGTGAGGCCATGCCGGAGCTATTAGCAGAACAAACGAGCATTCCCTCAGAATCTTGGAGATTACTCTTGGAAGAAGAACTAGAGGCGGAAAGATATAGGCAGGATGATACTTCCAAGGAAGTGATAATGCATCCACTGCCTCCGCCTGAGGATCCCGGGATCTGGACAGATACCTGGGAAGTTTCTTGTTTAGATGAGAGGCCATCAGATCTATCTCTGGGAGCCCCCACATTTGAACAATCTGAAGAAATACCTCTGGGTGAAGAGACCATTCGCCCGGATGCAACGTTTGGCGACTGAGATAATCCGCTTCCCAATTGTCTACACCTGGGATATGAACCGCAGAGATTAGACAGGAGCTGGATTCCGCCCAAACCAAAATTCGAGATACTTCTTTCATAGCCAGAGGACTGTGAGTCCCTCCTTGATGATTGATGTATGCCACAGTTGTGACATTGTCTGTCTGAAAACAAATGAACGATTCTCTCTTCAGAAGAGGCCAAAACTGAAGAGCTCTGAAAACTGCACGGAGTTCCAAGATATTGATCGGTAATCTCACCTCCTGAGATTCCCAAACTCCTTGTGCCGTCAGAGATCCCCACACAGCTCCCCAACCTGTGAGACTTGCATCTGTTGAAATTACAGTCCAGGTCGGAAGAACAAAAGAAGCCCCCTGAATTAAACGAAGGTGATCTGTCCACCACGTTAGAGAGTGTCGAACAATCGGTTTTAAAGATATTAATTGATATATCTTCGTGTAATCCCTGCACCATTGGTTCAGCATACAGAGCTGAAGAGGTCGCATGTGAAAACGAGCAAAGGGGATCGCGTCCGATGCAGCAGTCATAAGACCTAGAATTTCCATGCATAAGGCTACCGAAGGGAATGATTGAGACTGAAGGTTTCGACAAGCTGTAATCAATTTTAGACGTCTCTTGTCTGTTAAAGACAGAGTCATGGACACTGAATCTATCTGGAAACCCAGAAAGGTTACCCTTGTTTGAGGAATCAAAGAACTTTTTGGTAAATTGATCCTCCAACCATGATCTTGAAGAAACAACACAAGTCGATTCGTATGAGACTCTGCTAAATGTAAAGACTGAGCAAGTACCAAGATATCGTCCAAATAAGGAAATACCACAATACCCTGTTCTCTGATTACAGACAGAAGGGCACCGAGAATCTTTGTGAAAATTCTTGGAGCTGTAGCAAGGCCAAACGGTAGAGCCACAAATTGGTAATGCTTGTCTAGAAAAGAGAATCTCAGGAACTGATAATGATCTGGATGAATCGGAATATGCAGATATGCATCCTGTAAATCTATTGTGGACATATAATTCCCTTGCTGAACAAAAGGCAATATAGTCCTTACAGTTACCATCTTGAACGTTGGTATCCTTACATAACGATTCAATAATTTTAGATCCAGAACTGGTCTGAAGGAATTCTCCTTCTTTGGTACAATGAAGAGATTTGAATAAAACCCCATCCCCTGTTCCGGAACTGGAACTGGCATAATTACTCCAGCCAACTCTAGATCTGAAACACAATTCAGAAATGCTTGAGCTTTCACTGGATTTACTGGGACACGGGAAAGAAAAAATCTCTTTGCAGGAGGTCTCATCTTGAAACCAATTCTGTACCCTTCTGAAACAATGTTCTGAATCCAAAGATTGTGAACAGAATTGATCCAAATTTCTTTGAAAAAACGTAACCTGCCCCCTACCAGCTGAACTGGAATGAGGGCCGTACCTTCATGTGAACTTAGAAGCAGGCTTTGCCTTTCTAGCAGGCTTGGATTTATTCCAGACTGGAGATGGTTTCCAAACTGAAACTGCTCCTGAGGACGAAGGATCAGGCTTTTGTTCTTTGTTGAAACGAAAGGAACGAAAACGATTGTTAGCCCTGTTTTTACCTTTAGACTTTTTATCCTGTGGTAAAAAAGTTCCTTTCCCACCAGTAACAGTTGAAATAATAGAATCCAACTGAGAACCAAATAATTTGTTTCCCTGGAAAGAAATGGAAAGTAGAGTTGATTTAGAAGCCATATCAGCATTCCAGGTCTTAAGCCATAAAGCTCTTCTGGCTAAGATAGCCAGAGACATAAACCTAACATCAACTCTAATAATATCAAAAATGGCATCACAGATGAAATTATTAGCATGCTGGAGAAGAATAATAATATCATGAGAATCACGATTTGTTACTTGTTGCGCTAGAGTTTCCAACCAAAAAGTTGAAGCTGCAGCAACATCAGCCAATGATATAGCAGGTCTAAGAAGATTACCTGAACATAGATAAGCTTTTCTTAGAAAAGATTCAATTTTTCTATCTAAAGGATCCTTAAACGAGGTACCATCTGACGTAGGAATGGTAGTACGTTTAGCAAGGGTAGAAATAGCCCCATCAACTTTAGGGATTTTATCCCAAAATTCTAACCTGTCAGGCGGAACAGGATATAATTGCTTAAAACATTTAGAAGGAGTAAATGAATTACCCAATTTATCCCATTCCTTGGAAATTACTGCAGAAATAGCATTAGGAACAGGAAAGACTTCTGGAATAACCGCAGGAGCTTTAAAAACCTTATCCAAACGTATAGAATTAGTATCAAGAGGACTAGAATCCTCTATTTCTAAAGCAATTAGTACTTCTTTAAGTAAAGAGCGAATAAATTCCATCTTAAATAAATATGAAGATTTATCAGCATCAATCTCTGAGATAGAATCCTCTGAACCAGAAGAGTCCAAAGAATCAGAATGATGGTGTTCATTTAAAAATTCATCTGTAGAGAGAGAAGATTTAAAAGACTTTTTACGTTTACTAGAAGGAGAAATAACAGACAAAGCCTTCTTTATGGATTCAGAAACAAAATCTCTTATGTTATCAGGAACATTCTGCACCTTAGATGTTGAGGGAACTGCAACAGGCAATGGTACATCACTAAAGGAAATATTATCTGCTTTAACAAGTTTGTCATGACAATTATTACAAACAACAGCTGGAGGAATAGCTACCAAAAGTTTACAGCAGATACACTTAGCTTTGGTAGATCCAGCAGGCAGTGGTTTTCCTGTAGTATCTTCTGGCTCAGATGCAACGTGAGACATCTTGCAATATGTAAGAGAAAAAACAACATATAAAGCAAAATAGATCAAATTCCTTATAAGACAGTTTCAGGAATGGGATAAAAATGCCAAACATCAAGCTTCTAGCAACCAGAAGCAAATGAAAAATGAGACTGAAATAATGTGGAGACAAAAGCGACGCCCATATTTTTTAGCGCCAAATAAGACGCCCACATTATTTGGCGCCTAAATGCTTTTGGCGCCAAAAATGACGCCACATCCGGAACGCCGACATTTTTGGCGCAAAATAACGTCAAAAAATGACGCAACTTCCGGCGACACGTATGACGCCGGAAACGGAAAATAATTTTTGCGCCAAAAAAGTCCGCGCCAAGAATGACGCAATAAAATGAAGCATTTTCAGCCCCCGCGAGCCTAACAGCCCACAGGGAAAAAAGTCAAATTTTTGAGGTAAGAAAAAAATGATAATTCAATGCATAATCCCAAATATGAAACTGACTGTCTGGAAATAAGGAAAGTTGAACATTCTGAGTCAAGGCAAATAAATGTTTGAATACATATATTTAGAACTTTATAAATAAAGTGCCCAACCATAGCTTAGAGTGTCACAGAAAATAAGACTTACTTACCCCAGGACACTCATCTACATGTTTGTAGAAAGCCAAACCAGTACTGAAACGAGAATCAGTAGAGGAAATGGTAAATATAAGAGTATATCGTCGATCTGAAAAGGGAGGTAAGAGATGAATCTCTACGACCGATAACAGAGAACCTTATGAAATAGACCCCGTAGAAGGAGATCACTGCATTCAATAGGCAATACTCTCTTCACATCCCTCTGACATTCACTGCACGCTGAGAGGAAAACCGGGCTCCAACTTGCTGCGGAGCGCATATCAACGTAGAATCTAGCACAAACTTACTTCACCACCTCCCTTGGAGGCAAAGTTTGTAAAACTGATTTGTGGGTGTGGTGAGGGGTGTATTTATAGGCATTTTAAGGTTTGGGAAACTTTGCCCCTCCTGGTAGGAATGTATATCCCATACGTCACTAGCTCATGGACTCTTGTTAATTACATGAAAGAAAGAGCTGATTACTTTTTGTAATTTAGTTTAGGGTAGGAACATTTTTTTTTATTTTGGGGGGCTTTGTTATTTTATTAGGGGGCTTAGATTAGGTGTAATTATCTTAAAATTTAGTTTAGTGTATTTAATTATATTTTAGTTTAGATAATTGTAGTTTATTTAATTAATCTATTGATAGTGTAGGTGTACTTGTAACTTAGGTTAGGATTTATTTTACAGGTAATTTGGTAATTATTTTAACTAGGTAGCTATTAAATAGTTAATAACTATTTAATAGCTATTGTACCTAGTTAAAATAAATATCAAGTTACCTGTAAAATAAATATAAACCCTAAAATAGCTACAATGTAATTATTAGTTATATTGTAGCTATATTAGGGTTTATTTTATAGGTAAGTAATTAGATTTATTTTAATAATAATTACATTAGTGGGTGTTAGGGTTAGACTTAGGTTTAGTGGCGGTGTAGGGGGTTTAGATTAGGGGTTAATCATTTTAATATAGGTGGCGGTTGTGTAGGGGCTCATATTAGGGGGTTATCATTTTAATATAGGTGGCGTCGGTGTTGGGGGATTAGATGAGGGGTTAATCATTTTAATATAGGTGCGGCGGTGTAGGGGGATTAGATTAGGGGTTAATAATTTTATTGTAAGTAGGGTTAGTCTTAGGTTTAGTGGCGGTGTAGGGGGTTTAGATTAGGGGTTAATCATTTTAATATAGGTGGCGGTTGTGTAGGGGCTCATATTAGGGGGTTATCATTTTAATATAGGTGGCGGTGGTGTTGAGCAATGTTCCCTCTAATTTTTTTTCCGTGCGTGCAATTATTTTTTTCTGTGTGCGGGCTTGATACCGCTTGTGTGCGGCACTATATATATATATATGTGTATGTATGTGGATATATATATATACATACACACAATTAAACTTGAGAAGAAAGGATTGAAAACATTAACATTCAATTATATATATATGTATGTGTGTATATGGGTACCAGAAGCAGAACTTTTTTTCACTTTCTGCGATGAGATTTTTTGTAGTGAAAAATTTTCTGCAGGTCATTTTGAAATAAAATTCAGTTTTAAATCGTTCATAATAAACAAACATTTATTTAAAACATGGTAAACTTTCACATGTAGTGTGTGTGTATGTATGTGTGTATATATATATATATATATATATATATCTATACTGGAGTACCTCTCTTGTATTATACCAGCTTTGTAAGGGTTGTTGTTCATTTAATCTCTAGAGATAGATATATACATACACACTGGATCAAACACATGAGGTTTCAGTTTGAATTTTAGAGCCAGATAAAATGCATAGGAACAAGAATTTTGTACATTAAAGATTTTAGCTCTGCATACAGAAACACATACGTTCTGTTAACTATTAGCCCTTTGTTTAGTCATAAGTAAATTATGTATATACTCACTTGGCCCTAAGATATCTATGAAAGTACATCATACTAGTTCTGTATACAATCACTAAACTCAATATGTAAGTCCAAGACTGCACAGGAACACTGGTTCTACACATAGATCACATTCCTTTAGAAAAACATATGTAATGATTTTTCAACACAATTTACTATAAAACCTGCTATGCTTTTTGTAGATGAATCACTTCATACTCTTTTCTAGAGGATTGTGATCTATCCTATAGTAAGTAATATGCTCTCAATAAAACCCCAGGGAGGAATGCTGACTGCACATACCATAATCAGCATGTTCTCTCAATATAACTCCAGTCCATAAGGTTATGTGCATTAAAGAAAACAGTCAAAACACCCGGTATATACTTGAATTAGTATGTAATTCCTTTATATGCATGGAGCAGGATACCCTGTGTATATGAAGTAGCATGATATCTCCATATAACAGGGTAGGGTGCTCTGTGTACCCACAAATACATTCTCTTTGTATAAGCAAAGGACAATGTGCTCAGATTGTATAATATATACAAGACACCTTATATGTAGCCCTTCATGTTTAAGACAGTTGCTAGCCTGCTCAGACAAAGTGGACACTGAGGTCTGGCCCATGTTTTCACCTCTAGGTAGGGGCCGTGCCAGGCTCTCAAGCAGCTCTCGTACAGCAGTAAAAATCATTCAGGCTTCATTTCCTGTGTTAAGTCCCCTGGGATCCCCAACCATGCACCGTGCTGTCAGCCTGCTGCAGCCCGACTGCTCCCGCTCAGCTGAATACCTGTCATTCCTGGGGCAGATTAGTGCGGGTCACAGATCACATCCACCCCTCCCTGCCTGCACTTACTACCAGAGCACATCTCTATGTATCTCTTCCTCGCCCTCTGTTTATTTACTTTAGGTTTCCCCTCCCCTCTCTATCACTGCTGTCCTTTCACTAAACAGAAAGTTGCCGTTCTTTCTAAACACGCACACACAACTACTGTTTGTTTGTTTTTCTCACTTCAGCTCCCTCAGCTGCTCGCATCTTTTACTTTGCAGTTCCTTGATATTCAGACAGGCATCTCCTGTTACGGAAAAAGCTAAAATAAATGATCAATCGAAGCAGGGTTGATGGGGATGTGAACCGTTCTCTCTAAATGCGCACACACAAATACACTCTTGAAAGTAATGCATCATATATATATATATATTCATTCATTCCATTGATCTTATACAGCTGTCTAGTGATTTCAATGATTAAACTAATGAAACGTGTTTAGAAAGACCAGAAGTGAATACCTTTAACAAATAACTATACCATACTGTATGCATAACGTGACAGCTGCCCATTTATTTATACCGAACTGGGCACATTGTTAACATCCTAATTATGAAGCTGGGGATGAAAGAGGCACTTGTCACACATAGGAAACCTAAGAAGCTTCAGCACAACAGCGTCAATAAAACACTATTTAGTGCTCACCAGCTCCTCCTGCACGATAATCTAATCGGCAAGGCAGGGACCCAGGAAAGGGACTCAATGAATGCGTTTCAAACATAATAAGCTTGCAACACAGTGTGATGTCAAAAGCCCCAACACTTACTTCGGATCCAAGAGCTGTGAAAGCAAGTAGCAACACCTCTTGTTCTGGCGGGTCAAATTCATTTCATACAAATAGCGCGTTGATCATTCAAAGCACCAGCCAATGAGTGCACTGCACCAAACGGACTGTTTGTTGCCGCTAAGGATTTGAAATGACTCATTACAGTTTAAATTATGGCCAATCAGAAAAGAAAAGGCAGAATAAACTTTTACTTTAGGAAAATTCTCTGCGCAAAGGATCTGGCAATTCTTTCTGCAGACATGCTGCAGTTTCTGCGATGACATCGCAGATCGCACTATGTTCTGCCTGGCTGACAGGAACACAGAATCAGGCTAGATGAGTGACAGATTGCTGGGTCCAATGCGCAGTGCAGGCGGCACTTGGCAAATTAGTTCTACAGGCATTTTCCTCTCTCTGCTTCTGCTCACAGCAGGTGCTGCGCGGCCTGATATTCTGCCTGCGCTACACCAGAAGGGAAGGTGCGCGGCCACGCAGCCGCGCACCTTAGAGGGAACAGTGGTGTTGAGGGATTAGATTAGGGGTTAATCATTTTAATATAGGTGCGGCGGGGTAGGGGATCACATTAGGGGGTAATGTAGTTTAAATAGGTAGCGGCGGGGTAGGGGCTCACAATAAGGGTAATGTAGTTAAAATAGGTGGCAGCTGGGTAGGGGCTCACATTAGGGGGTTATCATTTTAATGTAAGTGGCGGCGGATTAGATTAGGGGTTAATAATTTTAATGTAGGTGGCGGCTTTAATGTAGGGGCTCACATTAGGGGGTGATACAGTTAATATAGGTGGCGGTGGGGTCCGGGAGTGGCGGTTTAGGGGTTAATATATATTTATTGTTAGGAGTGAGATGGGTGATTGTGGATAGAGGGGTATACGTGTTGGACTATGTTTGGGAGGCGTGTTAGACAGTTACGGGAGATTTAATATTTTAGTCAGTTTTTGTAGGCGGCGGTACTTTCTAAAGTGCCATAAGTCACTGGCGACTCCAGAAATTTGTGCATACGCAGATTTCTGGACATCGCTAGTTTGTCAGACTTACGGCACTTTAGCAACTGTTGGCGCCGTATATGTGATAGCTCGCTGTGCGAGGTGAAACTACGGGCGGCGCAGGTTTCCACTCTTGCGCCGAAACCTGCGCCGTATATCAGATTGTGCCCCTACAGTGAGTATTGTATTGGCCTGAAAAGTCTTTTTTTAGTCATGCAAAGGGTTATTAGAGTTCAGATACATTCTCCTTTAATTGGTTATTTAGTAAATGTCATTTAAAAAAGAAAGGCCTAGTTATAGTAAATAAAAGTGTATTGGAAAAAAACACACAAATGTGGTTGAGTTAGCCTTTGTTGGAGCTAAAACAAATATTACAGTAGTAACTAATAAAAAAAAAAAATCCCCCCCCCCCAATGTCAGATCAATCTAACATAGTATACGTCTCATAAAAAAGTCATATTTGATTTATAAAAACACTTGGAGTTCAAAATATATGTCAATTTAAAAAAAAATTAAAAAAAAAAAATTGTGAATTTCGAGATAAGCTTCAATTTTATGTCAGATATGGCATTGTTCACAGCCTGAGGTAAAAAGTGAAATATGGCTTATTCTCTGTATATATATATATATATATATATATATATATATATATATATATATATATATATATATATATATATATATATATATATATATATTATATATATATATATATATATATATATATATATATATAAACAATATACTGAGTCTATTAAGGAGAAGGTATAAAAAA
This sequence comes from Bombina bombina, assembly GCF_027579735.1. NCBI lineage: Eukaryota > Metazoa > Chordata > Amphibia > Anura > Bombinatoridae > Bombina > Bombina bombina. The sequence goes on along the minus strand of NC_069505.1, from coordinate 370,640,635 downwards.
TCCACTTTATATTAATTATTATCGGGTGCAGACCCTTTAAACAAATACATTTACAAGTTTCAAAGAAGAAAGTTTGAAGAGGTCACGGTAGTGTTCTCTCCAAAAAAGACAGGGATTTCAGCACTCCATATAGTAAGCAATTATTTATTTAAATATTTAGTTCAATGCACACATTCGTAAGAATTAATTTCGAAATAGGTGTTCCAGACCTCTATGTAACCAAACAACTTCTGGGTCCCCTAAACCAAAGCCACACAAGATTGTTATAAATAAAATAAATTTATTAGTGCAAACAAAAAAAGAAATAAAAAAATCACATATATTTAAAAATACATTTTGTACATTAAATGCATAGATAAAGCTGGCCAGCTCCCTCAGGTTGATATGATGCAGATAAATACCTAAAAATAGGCTACTGAGTTATTAGGCAACACCCCTACCAGTGGGTAGCCCTGTGTGCCAACAGGAATCTGCTACCATGGATAATAATGGGGATCCATGCGTAATCACTCATTTAGTACACAAATGAAAATGGCAACACCTATCTCAGAGGGTAACCCAAACAAGTTAGAAAGGCTTGTTACCTTGAGATTGATAATAGGATCTATGCCAATTACTTATGTGCTAAACTGTAACAATGTAACAAAAAATTACATGCTTTACATTTTATACACTTACATTGAGAAAACAACACCCTGACCAGAGGGTAGCACCAATATTAAAAAAGGTTCCAGCTACCTTAGTACTATATAGGGATCTATGTATCTCTAATGATAGATGTGTAATCACAGCAATAGTATAAATCACATTTATAGTGCAAGCAGTATAGATTATATAAGAAATATGTTAATAGGGCTTTCCACATCCGCTATGATTTTGTTCAAAGCTTAAGTGTATATGCTTTAGTGCATGTTCCAGACAGTACATTCCATTACAGACTCGTAAGTCCATGAATACTTTACAAATCACTTTTGTGCGCTTGTAATCCTCCTCCTTTTAAGCTTGATGAAAAATCCGGGTGCGGTGCCTGCTTGCTGCTGTAGTTAGAAGAGCTGTGTACTGCATCGAGTATCAATCAGGGGCTGGTTCTCAGCTGTGCAAATGACGTCACACGCCAACGGCCGTTTCACCCCCCACGTGACCGAATGTCATTGGGGCTTCCTCAGGGCGTATACTTAGCAACTCCATATGCGCTCTATTTAAACTCAGCCCTTTCTTTGGATTGGTGAAAATATCTTCATTGAAAATGAAACAGTGTTTTTTATTTCTCAAATGTAACCAGTATAGCCATTGGTTCTCACCATAACCATACAAATTAGCAACAGTATGGTAACATATTAAACGTTTCAATACTTGCAAATATATAATAGCAAAAACCAAAAACATTGTTCGCACTTGATTACAAAAATAATAATTACTTCCAGCAAAGCCAATCCAGCGCGAAACAAACAATGGGAGTAGGAAAAATTATTGTTAATCACTATTTTTAGATTTTTTAGCTTAGGGAGAACGACAATACAATTTCCTGCATTATAATAAAGTGGTACCATATTATACTTGTACAAGTTATACAATTTTTTACCTTTATTACGCCTAGATTTGGAGTTTGGCGGCCAAAGGGGTGCGTTAGCTACGCATGCTTTTTGTCTCCCGCACCTTTTAAATACCGCTGGTATTTAGAGTTCACAGAATGGCTGGGTTTTCAGTGCGTTAGGCTCTAAAAAGGGAGCGTAGAGTATAATTTAACGCCACTGCAACTCTAGATACCAGCGGTGCTTACGGACGCGGCCAGCTTCAAAAACGTGCTCGTGCACAATTCCCCCATAGAAAACAATGGGGCTGTTTGAGCTGAAAAAAACCTAACACCTGCAAAAAAGCAGCGTTCAGCTCCTAACGCAGCCCCATTGTTGGCTATGGGGAAACACTTCCTACGTCTGCACCTAACACTCTAACATGTACCCCGAGTCTAAACACCCCTAACCTTACACTTATTAACCCCTATTCTGCCACCCCCGCTATCGCTGACCCCTGCATATTATTATTAACCCCTAATCTGCCACTCCGTACACCACCGCCACCTACATTATAGCTATGTACCCCTAATCTGCTGCCCCTAACACCGCCGACCCCTATATTATATTTATTAACCCCTAATCTGCCCCCCAACGTCGCCTCCACCTGCCTACACTTATTAACCCCTAATCTGCCGAGCGGACTACACCGCTCCTATAATAAAGTTATTAACCCCTAATCCGCCTCACTCCCGCCTCAATAACCCTATAATAAATAGTATTAACCCCTAATCTGCCCTCCCTAACATCGCCAACACCTAACTTCAATTATTAACCCCTAATCTGCCGACCGAATCTCGCCACTACTGTAATAAATTGATTAACCCCTAAAGCTAAGTCTAACCCTAACACTAACACCCCCCTAAGTTAAATATAATTTAAATCTAACGAAATAAATTAACTCTTATTAAATAAATAAATTATAATTATATTATAGCTATTTTAGTATTTATATTTATTTTACAGGTAACTTTGTATTTATTTTAACCAGGTACAATAGCTATTAAATAGTTAAGAACTATTTAATAGCTAAAATAGTTAAAATAATTACAAAATTACCTGTAAAATAAATCCTAACCTAAGTTACAATTAAACCTAACACTACACTATCAATAAATTAATTAAATAAAATACCTACAATTATCTACAATTAAACCTAACACTACACTATCAATAAATTAATTAAATACAATATCTACAAATAAATACAATGAAATAAACTAACTAAAGTACAAAAAATAAAAAAGAACTAAGTTAGAAAACATAAAAAAATATTTACAAACATTAGAAAAATATTACAACAATTTTAAACTAATTACACCTACTCTAAGCCCCCTAATAAAATAACAAAGCCCCCCAAAATAAAAAAATGCCCTACCCTATTCTAAAATTAAAAAAGTTCAAAGCTCTTTTACCTTACCAGCCCTGAACAGGGCCCTTTGCGGGGCATGCCCCAAAGAATTCAGCTCTTTTGCCTGTAAAAAAAACACATACAATACCCCCCCCCCCAACATTACAACCCACCACCCACATACCCCTAATCTAACCCAAACCCCCCTTAAATAAACCTAACACTAAGCCCCTGAAGATCTTCCTACCTTGTCTTCACCATGCCAGGTTCACCGACCGGTCCTCGGAAGTCTTGATCCAAGCCTCGGAAGTGTTGATCCAAGCCCAAGCGGGGGGCTGAAGAATGACGTCCATCCTCGGGCTGAAGTCTGGATCCAAGCGGCGGCTGAAGAAATCCATCATCGGGCTGAAGTCGGAAGTCCATCATCGGGATGAAGTCTTCTATCAAGCAGCATCTTCAATCTTCTTTCTTCCGGAGCGGAGCGGAGCCATCTTCTTTCCAGCCGACGCGGATTCATCCTCTTCTAACGACGCCTACTAGCCGAATGACGGTTCCTTTAAATAACATCATCCAAGATGGCGTCCGTCGAATTCCGATTGGCTGATAGGATTCTATCAGCCAATCGGAATTAAGGTAGGAAAATTCTGATTGGCTGATGGAATCAGCCAATCAGATTGAGCTCGCATTCTATTGGCTGATCGGAACAGCCAATAGAATGCAAGCTCAATCTGATTGGCTGATCGGATCAGCCAATCGGATTGAACTTAAATCTGATTGGCTGATTCCATCAGCCAATCAGAATTTTCCTACCTTAATTCCGATTGGCTGATAGAATCCTATCAGCCAATCGGAATTCGACAGACGCCATCTTGGATGACGTCATTTAAAGGAACCGTCATTCGGCTAGTAGGCGTCGTTAGAAGAGGATGGATCCGCGTCGGCTGGGAACAAGATGGCTCCGCTCCGCTCCGGAAGAAAGAAGATTGAAGATGCTGCTTGATAGAAGACTTCATCCTGATGATGGACTTCCGACTTCAGACCGATGATGGATTTCTTCAGTCGCCGCTTGGATCCAGACTTCAGCCTGAGGATGGACGTCACTCTTCAGCCCGCCGCTTGGGCTTGGATCAACACTTCCGAGGCTTGGATCAAGACTTCCGAGGACGGATCAGTGAACCTGGTATGGTGAAGATAAGGTAGGAAGATCTTCAGGGGCTTAGTGTTAGGTTTATTTAAGGGGGGTTTGGGTTAGATTAGGGGTATGTGGGTGGTGGGTTGTAATGTTGGGGGGGTATTGTATGTGTTTTTTTTACAGGCAAAAGAGCTGAATTCTTTGGGGCATGCCCCGCAAAGGGCCCTTTTCAGGGCTGGTAAGGTAAAAGAGCTTTGAACTTTTTTAATTTAGAATAGGGTAGGGCATTTTTTTATTTTGGGGGGCTTTGTTATTTTATTAGGGGGCTTAGAGTAGGTGTAATTAGTTTAAAATTGTTGTAATATTTTTCTAATGTTTGTAAATATTTTTTTATTTTTTGTAACTTAGTTCTTTTTTATTTTTTGTACTTTAGTTAGTTTATTTCATTGTATTTATTTGTAGATATTGTATTTAATTAATTTATTGATAGTGTAGTGTTAGGTTTAATTGTAGGTAATTGTAGGTATTTTATTTAATTAATTTATTGATAGTGTAGTGTTAAGTTTAATTGTAACTTAGGTTAGGATTTATTTTACAGGTAATTTTGTAATTATTTTAACTATTTTAGCTATTAAATAGTTCTTAACTATTTAATAGCTATTGTACCTGGTTAAAATAAATACAAAGTTACCTGTAAAATAAATATAAATCCTAAAATAGCTATAATATAATTATAATTTATATTGTAGCTATATTAGGGTTTATTTTACAGGTAAGTATTTAGCTTTAAATAGGAATAATTTATTTAATAAGAGTTAATTTATTTAGTTAGATTTAAATTATATTTAACTTAGGGGGGTGTTAGTGTTAGGGTTAGACTTAGCTTTAGGGGTTAATCCATTTATTACAGTAGCGGCGAGATTCGGTCGGCAGATTAGGGGTTAATAATTGAAATTAGGTGTCGGCGATGTTAGGGAGGGCAGATTAGGGGTTAATACTATTTATTATAGGGTTATTGAGGCGGGAGTGAGGCGGATTAGGGGTTAATAACTTTATTATAGTAGCGGTGTGGTCCGCTCGGCAGATTAGGGGTTAATAAGTGTAGGCAGGTGGAGGCGACATTGAGGGGGGCAGATTAGGGGTTAATAAATATAATATAGGGGTCGGCGGTGTTAGGGGCAGCAGATTAGGGGTACATAGGTATAATGTAGGTGGCGGTGGTGTACGGAGCGGCAGATTAGGGGTTAATAATAATATGCAGGGGTCAGCGATAGCGGGGGGCGGCAGATTAGGGGTTAATAAATATAATATAGGGGTCGGCGGTGTTAGGGGCAGCAGATTAGGGGTACATAGGGATAACGTAGTTGGCGGCAGTGTACGGAGCGGAAGATTAGGGGTTAAAAAATTTAAATATAGTGGCGGCGATGTGGGGGGACCTCGGTTTAGGGGTACATAGGTAGTTTATGGGTGTTAGTGTACTTTAGAGCACAGTAGTTAAGAGTTTTATAAACCGGCGTTAGCCCAGAAAGCTCTTAACTACTGACTTTTTTCTGCGGCTGGAGTTTTGTCGTTAGATTTCTAACGCTCACTTCAGCCACGACTCTAAATACCAGCGTTAGAAAGATCCCATTGAAAAGATAGGATACGCAATTGACGTAAGGGGATCTGCGGTATGGAAAAGTTGCGGCTGGAAAGTGAGCGTTAGACCCTTTAATGACTGGCTCCAAATACCAGCGGTAGCCCAAAACCAGCGTTAGGAGCCTCTAACGCTGGTTTTGACGGCTACCGCCCAACTCTAAATCTAGGCCTAAGAAAGGAGCAAAATCTAATTTTTCGTTCAAGCCATTTGGTGACAATGTTTTTAATCGAAATATCCATGCCACCTCTTTCCTAAGTAGTAAATTATCAATATCCCCACCCCTGCCATGTAAAGAACATCTTTCAATACCTATAACTTTTAAATCATCTGTAGAGCAATTATGGCAGAGTTTGAAATGCAGAGCTATATTACTATTTATAGTGCCTTCCTTTGCATTAGCTATGTCATTGCGGTGTTCGGTCACCCTGTCCTTCAGGATTCTCTTAGTTTTCCCTGTATAATACAGGGGACATGGGCAGTATAGTAGATATATTACATTATCAGATTTACAATTAATAAATTGTCTGATTTCATATGTTTTCTCGCCTGTAGAAAACGTACTAGTTTTTACTATGAATTTACAAAAGACACAATTGCCACATTGAAAGCAACCTTGTAGCTTTTGTCGTTTTTCAAGCCAATTTTGTGCTTTTGGATTGCATGAGAAATCGCTCTTCACCAATCTATCTTTTAAATTGGGAGCCCTTCGTGCAACCAGTGATGGAAAGTCACCCACCATGCTTTTAACATTCTCATCTGAAAGTAAAAACTGCCACTTACTTTTTAGAATATTTCGAACCTGATTCCAGTGTCCATTATACTCAGTAATAAACCTGATCCTATTGTCTACTCTTTTCTCTCTTTTGTCAAAAAGCAAAGAATCTCTATTGGCTTTTAAGGCTTTATTCATTGCAGATTTCACATTACGTTTTGAATACCCCCTTGCTATAAATCGATTGGCCATTTCTTGTGCATGTGTCTTATACTTATTCCTACTGGAACAATTCCTCCGAAGCCTGAGGAATTGTCCCGTAGGAATTCCTCTAATCAGGGACGGAGGGTGATGACTGGAAGCAACCAACAATGTATTTGTTGCAGTGCTTTTTCTATAAATGTCTGTAGTGAGCTTGTTACTTTCTTTTTTAATTACAATATCCAAAAATAGTAACTCTGATGCACTATACTCATACGTGAGAAAAATATTAAATTTGTTCTTATTCAAGTTAGATACAAATTCTTTCAAAAGGTCTACTGACCCTCTCCAAAGTATGAATATGTCGTCCACATATCAACGCCATATTAACACAGAGGAGGCTATCAATTCATTGAAATCTTCAAAGACAGTAAGAAGTTCCCATAAGCCTAAATGTAGGCAGGCATATGATGGGGCGCATGTTGCCCCCATCGCTGTGCCCCTTATTTGTTTATAAAATTTGTTATCAAATTTGAACACATTATTTTCCAAAATGAACTTCAAAAGTATAGTTAGAAATTCAGTGTGTTTATCAAATTGGTTACCTCTAGATTCTAAAAAAATGTTGTGCTGCTGCAATTCCTACTGAGTGGGGGATTGAAGAGTAGAGTGCCTCCACATCTAGGGATACTAGAAGTGTTTCTTCATCAACTTCTATCCCAACTAGTTGTCTTAAAAGGTCAGTGGTGTCTTGTACAAAAGTGGGTAAAGAAGAAACAAAAGGTTTTAAGTAACTGTCCACATAGTTCCCAATATGTTCAGTAATACTGCCTATCCCCGAAATTATAGGGCGTCCGAGGGGGTCCTGCATATTTTTATGCAACTTTGGAATGCAGTAGAACACTGGTATTTTTGGAAACTTTATGTACAGATAGTCAAACTCTTTTTTACTAATAATACCATCTTTTCTTGCTTTATTGAGTATGTGTAGTAATTCACCTTGTATTTTAGTGATGGGACTCTCTTGAATGGGTAGATATTGTTCTTTATTATTAAGTTGTTTTTTTTACTTCCAGTACATAGTTAAACTAATTCATAATTACTAGGTTTCCGCCCTTATCCGCCTGCTTAATTATAATACCGGGGGTATTCATAAGTTCCTGAAGTGCTGTTCTTTCTTGTCTAGACAAATTATCATCAATTATTTTACAAATAGGTAATTTTTCAATTTCTTTCTCAACTTCTTTTACAAAACGTTTTACAGCTGGTATTAGTGACAAGGGAGGCATATAACATGATTTCGGTCTAAATTTAGATGTTACAGGGACAGTATTAGATGTAGCACCTAAAAGGGTTTCAGGTACTACTGCAGTATCAGTGGAATATTCCTCTATTTCACTCTCATCTATTAGACTCTCAAGAACTGTGAGTGTATCTCTATCCTCATCAGTAATTCTAGGCTGTTCTAAATTTAGAGGATTTTTTCTTTTATTCTTTGTCATAACTTGAGAGACAACTACTTTTCTGGCGAATAAGTGTAAATCTTTTATTATTGTGAACTTGTCCAGACTTCTGGCAGGGCAAAAAGAAAGCCCTTTTTTTAAAAGGCTAATATGCGCTTGGTTCAATGGAAATCTGGACAAGTTCACTATTTGGAGTTCATCCTCCACATTTGGGGTATCTAATATCCCCCTCTGAAATCCCTTCTCGTTCTCATTCTGGTTTCTGATGGTCCACGTCCCCCCCTGGCTCTCCCCATATAGCGGTTCCTTATTGGCCGTTGTTGGCCTCTGTTCAAATTTGTGACATGATCCATTTGTGGATCTATTCCTTTGTCTCTTTCTACCTCCCCTTCTCCTTGCTTTTTTACAGTGTTCCTTGCTCCATTTTTTGAATCGTTTTTTGCATAATCTGTCTCTATATCAGACCCATCTGTTCCTGAATCATAGGAGCCCCTACTCATAAAGTAAGTATATACTTGGTTCTTTTTATAGTCTTCCTTATCCCTAGCCAATTTTCGTCTTTTTCTCACTTTTATTTCTTGCTGTAATTTAGATATTGTTTCATTAGTCTCATCATTTAATTTAACAAACTTCTGATCTGTTTCAAATTCATTCAATATTTTTAAAGTTTCATCTAGCTCCATTTTAATTTTCTCAAGTTTGATTTTGTTTTTATTCACCATTTTTTGCATCAGGTCTAAAGAACAATTTGTTAGATTTTGGTGCCAATCTTCCATAAAATATAATCTAAATATGGATTCTCACATATTTTTCCACATTTATAAAATTTTAAGAAGGGATTGATGGACAGTTATGTTCTCATAAATGAACTGCACTGTTTGTTTACTTTTGTGACTATATTTACAACTTTCATTTATTTGTCAACTATATTTTTAATACTGTAAATATAAGAAAAAATATGCAAAGTTTATATTTTTATAACAGCCATGGTTGTTTCTGGTCTCACAAAAAACAAGCTAAAGAATATAGAAAAGTGTTGTCATCAAGGTAAGGCGAGACAGGACTTTCTGTGGAAGACAATGCTATATTATTATGTACATGACTTCTGTCAGGACAAGTTATACCACAACATAGATGGCGGCTCGCCAACTTTTCATGTATTCTATTCCTGGTTTCACAGACTCTTTGCCCTGCCCACCCCCACTTGATAATTAGCATATGATAGTTCATTGTGGCCTCTTATCTGTTGTTTTTAAATTTTTCATTCACACTGACTGTGACACAAGATGGCGCTATATACAAATTTTGTGAAGCTTTAAGAATGTAAGGGTTAAAATTGCCAGGTATTACCTATAAATCACAGGTGTGTAATGAGTGTTGTTATCACATGATTAAGGGGCACAGCCCCGAAACGTCGTGACTTTGTTTGTTCCTGTTCCTCTTGTACACAAATAAATAAGGAATTTTGCAAGGAGACCACCTTGTTTGTGTTTTATACCATTGTTTGCAAGTTGGCAGTTACTTGCACCGGTCTCCTGTTTCCTGGGTCTCAGTGCTGGATACTACTGTTTTTTGCATGTTCTACTATTTGGCTGCCAGCATCTGTGCACTATTTATACCCTATGATGATTACTACAGAGGAAGTTACAGGTTCACAGACCTTTACCTATTCAGACTTTGAGGCTTCAAGGATTACCACTTTGGTACGTGGCTCTCAGAGCTTTTTGCATACTGCTCCAGTGGAACTGGCTAATTTACAATATGACAAACAGACCAGAAAATTGTTGGCTTATGATCTGCATGCTAACACCCTGGTGGAATACTTTAGAGTGAAACGTATTCCCCGGGGTCTAAGGATGAACACCCGCCCTAACCTTCTCAAAGACAATCAAGAATACTGCCGAAAGTTTGAGTATATTTTAAATAAATGCTCTCTCGATATAATTGTCCTGACCGTTGAATATCTACAGATTGAAATTGATTCCTTGAAACTCACCATTGATAAACTTCGGGAAGAGATTCGGAGCTCCTTGTCAACTGAGGCATTCGATAAAGTGATTCAGGATAGCAGGAGTGCCCTAGCTGATTTGCGCAAAACAATCAAGGAGCGCAAAAGGGTTAAGTTTTGCCGTGATGAACAAGACTACTCGACTAATCGAGTCTACCGCTGGGTCTATGATCCACAGGGGAAGGAGCGTCAGGCCAGTTCCGGCTTCAGGCGACGCAGACGTGATCAGAGGCACACAGACTCATCGAACACCAGCTCTGATTCAGTGGATTTTTCCAACAGCGAAGGGGAGAACGGTCCAGGCAGCGGGGCGGTCGAAAACATCATCGTCCCAAGCAAGAAGGCTCAGCAGAAAAAAGCAGGGGTCCAGCAACAACGAACAACTCGCTCGAGGAAGAAGACATAGTAATCAACATTTCGGATCACCCCCTCAGTTCAGGTGAAAGGGCTGTTTTACAAAGGGGGTTATCATTCTGCCCACAAACTGACTGTAATTTTTTCAATCTAAGGACTGATTTACAAAGGTTTTTCAGGAATGTCAGACTTAAAGTTTGGCATAATAACAATGCCAACAATATTGTGCCTACTGTTACCTTGCCATCTAGTGTTAATTACAACGGTTCTGCCAACATAGATTTATTAAATATCAAGAGTCTTGGGTTACGTAATAAGAGTAATTTCATACCCTATAATACCAATCATAGTGTTGAAACGTTTGAGAAATGAGTGTTATCTGATTTTGATAAAATGAGATCATTCAGCACTAGGCAATCTTTTAAACCTAAGGGTATGTGTAATTTTGGCACTGCTGATAGAAATGCACTCAAAAGTCTTAAGGATAATAATAATCTCATTCTGAAGCAGGCAGATAAGGGCGGGGCTACCGTTTTGCTAAATAAATGTGATTACAGGAAAGAAATTTGTTCCCAATTGGGTGATACACAAGTTTATAGCAGAATGTTGGGTAATCCATTGTCCCTTATCAATAAAGAGATTTTTTGTATCATTAAGACAGCCCTGACAAATGGGCTTATTGATTCAAAAACGAGTTCTTTCTTACAGGTTAAAAATCCCATTACTCCTGTTTTGTATGTACTGCCAAAAGTGCATAAATCTATGACTGCTCCACCAGGAAGACCAATTGTCGCTGGCACTAACTCCATTTTTTCAAATATAGCCATTTATTTGGATAAAGTATTGCGACCCCTGGTGGAGCAGTCATCTTCCTTTATCAAGGATACCAATGATTTTTTGATTAAATTAGACAATTTACAACTACAGATGGACAAATTTATTCTGTTCAGTCTAGATGTTAGCAGCCTTTACACTTCCATACCACATGCAAGTGGCACTGGTGCAGTCAGAAATGCTTTACAATCTAAAGGTATCTATTCTACTGATAGGATTGATTTTCTTTTACAGTTATTAGAGGTTATTTTATATAACAATTATTTCTTATTTGAAGATTCTTTCTTTCTCCAATTACAGGGTACCGCCATGGGCTCCAACGTCGCCCCTAATTATGCCAATATCTATATGAATTCCTATGAGGAAAAATTTGTATTTGAACACCCACTTTTTCATCAGTATGGCGCCACCTGGTGGCGCTATATTGATGATATTTTTGGGGTCTGGCTGGGCGACGTGGGGGCCCTGGAGTCCTTTGTTGCTGATCTCAATTCATCCACTACTAATATCAAGCTTACTTTGGTCAGCAGTGAAACTAAAATTGATTTTTTGGACGTGTCAGTAATTAAGAATGGTAATGGTTTCCTTACTGACATTTACACTAAGAAAACTGACCGTAATAGTCTTTTGAGTTTCAGTAGCGCTCATCATCCATCTCTTGTCAAATCTCTACCACGGAGTCAAATGCTACGTGTTAAGAGAATTGTGGCTAATGATGATATTTCAAAAATGAGATTGAAAGAAATGGGTGATAAGTTTTTGAAACGTGGGTACCCTACAGACTTGATTACTAAAACTATTCAGGATGTTTTACCCTTGCAGAGAAAAGAACTTTTGAAATCTAAACCTCCTAGAACTGATCAAAGTAGAATGACTTTTGTCTCTGAATATTGCAGACAGAGTAAACAAATAACAAACATCATTCGCCGACATTGGGGCATTTTACAGAGTTGCAATACAGAGATAAAAGAATTTCAGCAATTTCCTATGCCTGCTTTTAAAAGGTCTAAAAACTTGCGTGACATTCTTGTCAAAGCTGATTTGGGTCCTAGTAAAATTTATAGGCAGACTTACATTACAAAGAAAAACCTAGGTTGTTTTCCATGTCTAGGCTGCAGCAATTGTGGGTCTATCATTAAAAGTCCTCATTTTTTGCACCCACACACTGGTTATAAATTAATTTATAGAGATTTTTTTACTTGTAATACAAAATTTGTGGTTTATCTAATCAAATGTCCGTGTGGGCGTGTCTATGTGGGGGAGTCAACAAGACGCATAGGGGACCGCATCACGGAACATAAAAGCAATATTAGATGCAAGGTACTATCTGCACCTGTAGCCCACCATTTTCTATCTGCAGGCCATCAGGTTAACCAACTTAGGTTCCAGGTTATCGAGCAAATCCGCACCCCCAGACGTGGGGGCAATAGGGAGCAATTGCTCAAACAGCGTGAAAAATTTTGGATATTTAAGCTCGATACCCTGGAACCTAAAGGTATGAATAGAGAAATAGATTGGACTCCTTTTTATTAATTACTATCTTAATATTATTATTTTTTTTAAAAAATATTTTTGGGATTAATGTCCTGTCATTATTTATATAATGTAATTTGCATTTTCATTCTGTATCTTAGATCTCTATGACCATTGCCAGTCCTGATTTCCTTGAGTTGACGTTGTTGCCTTTGAAGTGATATAAGTATACTGCCAATTGTACACTGTATATGATGTCTCTTTGTCATTAATGAGTGATTCATTGTTATATTTATCCATCTAAGTTGATCCACTGTAGTTGTAAATTGCTAAATTGTTGCAAAATTCACCATCAATTTTGATAATTAGCATATGATAGTTCATTGTGGCCTCTTATCTGTTGTTTTTAAATTTTTCATTCACACTGACTGTGACACAAGATGGTGAAGCTTTAAGAATGTAAGGGTTAAAATTCCCAGGTATTACCTATAAATCACAGGTGTGTAATGAGTGTTGTTATCACATGATTAAGGGGCACAGCCCCGAAACGTTGTGACTTTGTTTGTTCCTGTTCCTCTTGTACACAAATAAATAAGGAATTTTGCAAGGAGACCACCTTGTTTGTGTTTCACTCCCATGCGGCAAGCACCACGTGTGCTATCACGGCTTTGCCGGTGTTCTAAAATAACACGTCACTTCCGGTGACGTGTAATCAGCTGCTGGAGGTTTGTGGCGCTCACTGCACATGCGCTAGAGGCCAAAACTCCTTCAAACGGCTGATTTACACAGGTCGAGGAATTATATGGCACCCACACGTTACTGGTTGCAAAATCAGACTGAACAAGCTGTCCGTCATTGGATTTTGTAACCAGAAAGGGTTGCAGAATCTATACACCACCACACAATGGCTGCAATGACTTGCACAGCTGTTAACCCCTTATACTCAGTCACCAAGTTCAGCCAGTCCCTTCACTGTGTAACAATATGAGGGGGGAGTACCATGGCATGCTAGGTGGGAATTAATACTCTAGTCTATACTTTGTGCAACCAGATGCAACTCTCTTAAGTCAAATCAATCTATCATTTTAAATTATTTTAATTCAAATAAGCTATTATGAGAATCAAATCAATTGGAACTTTTTCTCATAGAATGTCAGCCCTAGTGTCCTTTTTTAACACATTATTATCACATGCTGCCCTGTGCTCAGGATACACCCTTTGTATTCTTTAATAGTGATGTCGCCAACAGTTCACCGGAGAACAGTTCCCGGCGAACATAGCTTGTTCGCGTTCGCCGTTGTGGGCGAACATATGCAATGTTCAATCCGCCCCCTATTCGTCATCATTGAGGAAACTTTGACCCTGTATCTCACAGCCTTCAGACACATTTGAGCCAATCAGCAGCAGACACTCCCTCACAGACCCTCCCAGCTCCTGGGCAGCAGCCATTTTAGATTCATTATGATCTTGCTTTCTTAGTGAGAGGAGGTTTAGTGTTGCTGCTGCTGACATTATAGGGAAATAGATAGCTAGGCTAGTGTATTTAGTGTCCACTACAGTCCTGAAGGACTCATCTAATCTCTGCTGTAAGGACAGCAACCCAAAAAGCCCTTTTTAGGGCTAGAACTTCAGTCGTGTTTTTTTTTTTTTTAACCCCTTAATGACCGGACCATTTTTCAATTTTCTTACCCTTAATGACAATGGCTATTTTTACATTTCTGCTGTGTTTGTGTTTAGCTGTAATTTCCCTCTTACTCATTTACTGTACCCACACATATTATATATCATTTTTCTCGCCATTAAATGGACTTTCTAAAGATACCATTATTTTCAACATATCTTATAATTTACTTTAAAAAAAATACAAAATATGAGGAAAAAATTTAAAAAAAAAACACTTTTTCTAACTTTGACCCCCAAAATCTGTTACACATCTACAATCACCAAACAACACCTATGCTAAATAGTTTCTAAATTTTGTCCTGAGTTTAGAAATACCCAATGTTTACATGTTCTTTACTTTTTTTGCAAGTTATAGGGCCATAAATACAAGTAGCACTTTGCTATTTCCAAACAACTTTTTTTCAAAATTAGCGCTAGTTACATTGGAACCCTGATATCTGTCAGGAATACCTGAATATCCCTTGACATGTATATATATTTTTTTTAGAAGACAACCCAAAGTATTGATCTAGGCCCATTTTGGTATATTTCATGCCACCATTTCACCGCCAAATGTCATCAAATAAAAAAAAAAGTTTACTTTTTCACAAATTTTGTCACAAACTTTAGGTTTCCCACTGAAATTATTTACAAACAGCTTCTGCAATTAAGGCACAAATGGTTGTAAATGCTTCTTTGGGATCCCCTTTGTTCAGAAATAGCAGACTTATATGGCTTTGGCATTGCTTTTTGGTAATTAGAAGGCCACTAAATGCTGCTGCGCACCACACGTAAATTATGCCCAGCAGTGAAGGGGTTAATTAGGTAGGTTGTAGGGAGCTTGCAGGGTTAATTTTAGCTTTAGGGTA
Source organism: Bombina bombina (assembly GCF_027579735.1). Taxonomy (NCBI): domain Eukaryota; kingdom Metazoa; phylum Chordata; class Amphibia; order Anura; family Bombinatoridae; genus Bombina; species Bombina bombina. The sequence continues at coordinate 370,625,366 of NC_069505.1, read as the reverse complement.
GAGATCAGCCTCCCACCTGACACATCCCACCCCCTGATCCCTCCCAAACAGTTCTCTTCCCTCCCCCACCCCACAATTGTCCCCGCCATCTTAAGTACTGGCAGAAAGTCTGCCAGTACTAAATAAAAGGAGTTTTTCTTTTTTTTAATAAAAAAAAATAAAATGTTTTAGCTGTGATGGACCCTTGCCTTAGCCCCAACCTCCATGATCCCCCCCCCCCAGCTCTCTAACCTTCTCCCCTACCTAATTGCCGCCATCTTGGGTACTGGCAGCTGTCTGCCAGTACCCAATTTGCCCCAAAAACAAGTGTTTTTTTTTTATCTTTTTTGCAATTTTTAATGTTTTCTGTAGTGTAGCAGCCCCCCACAATACCCCAACCCCCTCCCCCTCCCAGATCCTTATATATTTATTTTTTTTAATTCTTTTTTCCCCCCTCTTCCCTCCTCATTGGTGTCAGTGGCCAGCTAATTGCGCGCGCGCACGCGCCCCCGCGCGCTCCCGGCACCCGGCGTGCACATAGCACTTACAGGAACTGGATGCCGGGTAGCGATGGGCCGCCCACCCGCCTCCCTGATATGCTCCCACCCACCAACGAACCGGCACCATCGCTACCAGTGCAGAGAGGGCCACAGAGTGGCTCTCTCTGCATCGGAGTCTTCTGAAAAGGTATTGCAGGATGCCTCCATATGGAGGCATCACTGCAATTACCTGAGAGCTGCTGGAAGCGATTGCGATCGCTTTCAGCACTCTCTTAGACAACTGACGTACCAGGTACGTCTATTGTCATTAACTGGTTGTTAATGCATGACGTACCTGGTACGTCAGTTGTCATTAAGGTGTTAAATTTGTAATTTTATTTGCATTTGCCTGGCTTTCAGCCTGTGTGTGAGGCTCACAGCATATACTGTGATTAGTGCCACCACTGATATCTGCTTAACATTAGTGTAAATTTAAACAACAAAACTTTTAAATCATTTTGCTAGTGTAATCTAATTTTATTTTCTATCAGGCCTGCGTGTCAGGCTTACACAGCATATACTGTGGTTAATTGCTGTGCAGCCACCACTCATATCTGCTTAACATTATTTTAAATTAAAAAAAAAAACTTTTAAATCATTTTGCTAGTGTAATCTAATTTCATTTTCTATCAGGCCTGTGTCTAAGGCTCAAACAGCATATACTGTGGTTAATTGCTCTGTGCCAGCCACCACTCATATCTGCTTAACATTATTGTAAATTTAAACAACAAAATTTTTAAATCATTTTGCTAGTTTAATCTAATTTCATTTTCTATCAGGCCTGTGTCTCAGGCTCACACAGTATACTGTGGTTAATTGCTGTGCCAGCAGCCACCACTCATATCTGCTTAACATTATTCTAAATTTAAAAACAAAAACTTTTAAATCATTTTGGTAGTGTAATCTAATTTTATTTTCTATCAGGCCTGTGTCTCAGGCTCACACAGCATATACTGTGGTTAATTGCTCTGTGCCAGCCAGGCAGCCACCACTCATATCTGCTTAACATTAGTGTAAATTTTAACAACAAAACTTTTAAATCATTTTGCTAGTGTAATCTAATTTCATTTTCTATCAGGCCTGTGTGTCAGGCTCACACAGCATAGACTGTGGTTAATTGATCTGTGCCACCACTGATATCTGTTTAACAAACATAAGTGTAAATTTAAAAAAAACAACAACTTTAAAATCATTTTGCTAGTGTAATCTAATTTCATTTTCTATCAGGCCTGTGTGTCAGTCTCACACAGCATATACTGTGGTTAATTGCTGTGCCATCCACCACTCATATCTGCTTAACATTATTGTAAATTTAAAAAAAAAAACTTATAAATCATTTTGCTAGTTTAATCTAATTTCATTTTCCACCAGGCCTGTGTGTCAGGCCCACATCATATAGTGTGAGTAAAAGCTCTTTTTTTCCACCACTTATATCTGGTGTAACATTAGTGTAAATTCTTTTTTTTTTTTTTTTTACATCAGTCCTCTTCTAGTGTTATTTAATTTTAGTTGCCAGGCCAGCCTGCCACTAGTGCCAGCCTGTGTGTCAGGCTTCCAGCACATACTGTGCCTACTTCTATCCTGAGTGTCATCACTCCCATCTGTTGTAACATTACTGTAACTTTAAAAAAAAAAACTTTTACATCAGTCTGCTATTGTTATTTAATTGCAGTTGCCTATCTGCCAGCGTGTGTGCCAGGCCCACTTTCCAACTAGTGCCACAAATCATATTTGTTATAACAGTAGTGTAAATATTTAAAATAAAAACTTTTTTGACGGTGAATCATCAGTCTGCTAGTGCAATTGAATTGCAGTTGCCTGCCTTCCAGCGTGTGTGCCAGGCCCACTTGCCAACTAGTGCCACCAATCATATTTGTACTAGCAGTATTGTAAATATTTAAAATAAAAACTTTTTCTTAATCTATCATAAGAATCCCACTCTTAAAACCAAAAGAGATAACTTGGAATCCAAATTATTCCTCAAATTGTTTCAGAATCTCAGAATCAAAGACATATGGAGGACACAGAATCCAGACTCTAGGGAGTTCACTTGCCTTTCCAAGGCGCATAAATCTTTATCAAGGATTGATCTGTTTCTTATAGACGAAAGATTATGTAAATCAAGACTGGCTACGGGAATCCTCCCTATTTGTATTTCAGATCACGCCCCGATCTCCCTAGAGTTCTACTCTAGTAACACTGCTCCTAGAAACTCCAGATTCTTTTTCCCAGTATACTTAGCATCAGACATTAAGTTCAAAAATCAGCTTACCAATAAATTCCAAGAATTTGTTTCTTTTAATCAAGACTACATTAATCGTCCCAATATTTTTTGGGAAATTGCAAAAGCAGTATTAAGAGGCGAGATTCTATCTTACACTATCAGTAGAACAAAGAAACTTAAAGCTAGGGAAAAGGAAATTATGAAATCTATTTCTAATTCATATAATTCTTATCTCTTAGAAAAAACGCCTAGTAATTGGTCACGATACATGCAAACTTTAAAAGTCCGGGATTCTCTTCTTTTATATAAAACTACCCAGAAAGACTTGAAATTTCAAGCTAAATTATATAGGCACGGAAGTAAAACGGGAAAACTCCTTGCAAAGCTAATAAAAAGGGATAAAAATTCTTCAATTATTGACTCATTACAAGTAGAAGGTAAAACCATAACAACTGCAGAAGAAATTATACAGTCGTTTTTAAAATACTATCAAGATTTATATTCTCTTGATGTTTCAAACTCCTATGAGCAAGAAATTTTTTGGGAAAAAATTGTCTTTCATACAATACCCTCGGACGAAGTGGAACCCCTCAATTCTCCTATATCTGAGTTGGAGGTATCTAAGGCAATTCAAGATCTTTCTTTAAATAAAGCTCCGGGTCCAGATGGACTCCCTAATGAATTTTATAAAATCCTTTCCCCTGCAATAGTACCATATCTAACATCACTATATAACGACATTTTTATACAGGGTAATGTACCTCCACTGAGTTTTTCGGCATCATATACTACCCTAATACTTAAACAAGGAAAAGAGCCTGATAAGAAAGAATCTTATAGACCTATAGCATTATTAAATGTGGACTACAAAATCATATCCTCAATCTTAGCCTCAAGGTTACAAATCCTTTTACCCAAGATTATCCATAAAGACCAAGCAGGAAACGAAATTCTGCAGCTAAGATCAGAGAACTCTTTCTTACCATAGATTATTTCAAAAGCAGGGAGGAGCTGGAGAGGGAGGGGGGGAGGGACACCCCTGACTTAGCAATTATTTCAATAGACGCTGAGAAAGCTTTTGATTCAGTTCATTTTGATCATTTGCTTCATTCTCTTCAACAATTTGGCCTTTCAGGCAATTTTTTCAAATTTGTTAATAACTTATATAAAACAGCCTCCACTAAGCTATTAATCAATGGTTCTATTTCCCCAGACATTTATCTCAAAAGAGGAACTCGTCAGGGGTGCCCTCTTTCCCCCCTCCTCTTCAATATTTCCATTGAGCCCTTGGCCATTTTTATTAGACAATATCTTAACGGCATCAGGATCGGCAAGAAAGAGATGAAAATAGCACTTTATGCCGATGATATTTCAATATACATCTCTAATACCTCTGTAAATATACCTAAATTAATGTCAATTATTGACCGATTTGGGTCTTTTTCCGGCTACAGGGTTAATGCCTTAAAATCTGAATTACTTTGGATCAAACAACCCAAGGACCCCCCAAAGAACATGCCATTTAAACCTGTGACTGGCTCTTTTAGATACTTGGGGATTATGATCTCCGATACCCCAGATATGTGGTACGATCTTAATATCCTTCCAGTCTTGAACAAAATTAAAGAGAATTTGAAAAACTGGCAAAACCTTCCTCTTTCACTCTCTGGTCGTATTGCCCTATATAAGATGGTCTGTCTTCCCAAACTCTTATATGTTTTACAAAATGTTCCGTTGATTCTTAAAGGAAAAGATGTTCTAATATTTAACACCTCCTTAAGAAAATTTATCTGGCAAAATAAAAAACCCAGAATTTCTCTATCTAAATGATCTTTTCCCAGGAAATATGCAGGACTAGCCTTGCCAGATATTAAGCTGTACAACTACGCTTTTCTGGTTCGTCTGATCATGGATTGGATCTCGAAGAGAGACTATGTCATGGATAACGAACTTGAGGAGAATGTAACATTACCATTTTCCCCCTTAGCAATTATCCATTGCACTCCTAGCTCTTTACCTAGAGAAGTGAGAAAGATGAGGACGTTACATAACCCGCTACAGGCATGGTGGAAAGTCTGCAAACTTCTTAAGGTGGAATGCAGAGTATCCAAATACATGCCACTCACAGGGAACCCCCAATTTCAAGCTGGGCTCCACTCCCCCCTCTTTCAAAGGTGGAAAGCTCAGGGCCTCCATAACATTTATCAACTATTAGATATGGATAGGAAATGTATAAAAACATTTGGCACTTTAAGAGAGGAATTTAATCTCTCACACAAGGAGTTTTTCGCCTATCTTCAAGTTAGGCATTTTTTCCTAACCTTAGTAAATAACTTTGGATGGAACTGGACGCAGGGGACCATAGAGAAGTGGCTAATATTAGCCAAGAATGGTATTATGACAATCTCTCCCAGTTATTTAGATTTAAGCTCTTTAAAAGGAGACCTGAACCTGGAAAAAATCTCTAGTAAATGGGCAGCGCCTTTATCGCAAAATGTCGGGGATACTAATTTAATCCAATTTTCAATAGCTGAGGTTTCACGAATTACTTTGTCATCTACCTGGAGGGAATCACATATAAGATTATTACTAATGACCTTCTTTACCCCTGAAAAAGGCTCTTGGTGTGGAAACCCTGATTTCAGCAGTTGCCCTAAGTGCTCCCTCCCCTCGGCCAACCTTATACACATGTTTTGGAATTGTCCGAGTATAAGACAGCTTTGGCTGAAAATAGAATATTGGCTCAGGGCGATGGGAGCCTCCCCTCCGAGTCTCTCACCATCACACATAATATATCTCTGGAAAAATCCAGAGGAGCGATCTATAAATACTAAAATTGTTAATTTAGTTATACTAGCCGCAAGATATCTGATTCTTAAAAAATGGAAGAACAGGGCAACCCCCAGCATCCAAGAGGTTAAAAATTGCCTTAAAAAACAATGTATACTTGAACAGTTCGACGCTAATCTCAATGATGAAAGAGATGTTATTTTATTTTTCAGAAAATGGTCTGTCTTTATTAAATCTCTTCCCCTGAGCGAAATGGAATATTTAATCTACCCATTCAGAAATACAGAATTAATTCTGTTAGGTTTATGGTAACAGCTCCGTTGTACTGTGAGGGGCTCTCTCTTTCCTTTTTTTTTTTTTTTTTTTTTTTTGTGTGTTTTGTCTTGTTTTGTTTTGTTTTGTTTTGTTTTGGTTTGTTTTGTTTTTGTTCTTGTTGTTTGTCTTTTTGGGTAAGGTATATATAATGAGGGAAAAAAAATAAAAAATTCCAACAGAAAATTTTAAAAAACATGAAGTGTTAGTTGAATTTACAGCATAAGAGCTACATGGCTTCATATATAAAAGAGAGGTTCCTCTCCCTTTTGTTTTATTATTTTTTCTTGTTTATGTAATGTATAATGTACACCATTATTTAATGGATATGAATTTTTATTATTGGCCTGTATTTGCTCACTGCTGTTCAGCTCATTTTCCTTTTGTCTTTTCTTCTTTTTTTTCTTGGTTACAAAATGTATTATTCTGTTGGAAGCTAATAAAAATTTAAAAACAAATAAAATAAAAACTTTTTTGACTGAGAAACATCAGTCATCTAGTGTAATCTAATTGCAGTTGCCTGCCTGCCAGCGTGTGTGCCAGGCCCACTTGCCAACTAGTGCCACCAATCATATTTGTTATTACAGTAGTGTTAATATTTAAAATTAAAACTTTTTTGACTGTGAATCATCAGTCTGCTAGTGCAATTGAATTTCAGTTTCCTGCCTGCCAGCGTGTGTGCCAAGCCCACTTGCCAAGTGCAAATGAGTGCCACCAATCATATTTGTTATAACAGTATTTTATATATTTTTTAAAAAAACTTTTTTGACTGTGAAGCATCAGTCAGCTAGTGTAATCTAATTGCAGTTGCCTTCCTCCAAGCGTGTGTGCCAGGCCCACTTGCCAACTAGTGCCACCAATCATATTTGTTGTCACAGTACTTTTAATATTTAAAAAATAAAAAATTTTGACTTTGAAACATCAGTCTGTTTTTTTGTGTCAGGCTCACAGCGTATACTGTGCCCACTTGCCCAGTGCCACCACTCATAATTTGTTTAATAGTATTGTAATTTTGCATTTTAAAAAAAATGACAGGCAGAGGCAGGCCACCCCGCAGGTGCCGTCGTGGTCGTGGTGCTCTGATTCCTTTAGACCCTACAACTATGCACATTGTTCAGAGGCCAGGGACGCAAAAAGTTCTGAAGAGGACATAGTTGAATGGCTAACACAGGACACCCAATCTTCTACAGTTTCTGCTCCTAGTCCTAACCTTGACGCACCATCCACCTCCAGCTTTGCTTTAGGCAACTCTTCTCAAGTGACCAGTGCCACTCGCCCGCCTGTCGCCACCACCAACACTAGCACCACAGCCGCTTCACTTGATCTGTCAGAGGAGGTATTGACACATCAGTTGGAAGAAATGAGTGATGCGCAACCATCATTGACAGAGGATGTAGATAACAGTGATATGTCTCAGTCAGGCAGCATTACAGACATGGAGGTACGGTGTGATGATGATGATGATGATGTTGTACCCGCTGCTGCTTCCTTTGTTGATGTGTCAGATACAAGTGAAGCGGTTGATGATGATGTGTCGGTGGATGTCACATGGGTGCCTGCTAGAAGAGAAGAAGAAGAGGGGGAAAGTTCAGATGGGGAGACAGAGAGGAGGAGGAGGAGGAGACGAGTTGGAAGCAGGGGGAGGTCGTCGCAAGGAGCTAGTGGCACAGTCAGACAGCATGCATCGGCACCCGGGGTCAGCCAGACAGCACGCCGATGCCAATCAACGCATGCTGTTGACACCACCAGAATGCCGTCATCGCAGAGCTCAGCAGTGTGGCATTTTTTTTTGTGTCTGCCTCTGACAACAGCGATGCCATTTGCAACCTGTGCCAAAAGAAACTGAGTCGTGGGAAGTCCACCTGGTCTCACATCACAAACACCGATGGGAAGAACACATGAGTAGAAGCAGCAAACAAACTCAAAGCCGCCATCCTCCTCCTGGTCCAGCATCTTCAGCCACGTCAACCACTGCTGTCCTGCTTGCCCCCTCTCAACCATCCTCCACTCAGTCTCTCTTACGTAGCAGTTCCTGGTCATCTACCCACAGTCAGGTGTCTGTCAAGGACATGTTTGAGCGTAAGAAGCCAATTTCCCAAAGTAACCCCCTTGCCCGGCGTCTGACAGCTGGCTTGTCTGAAATCTTAGCCTGCCAGCTTTTACCATACAAGCTGGTGGAGTTGAGGCTTTCAAAAAATTTGTATCTATTGGGACACCGCAGTGGAAGGTACCTGGCCAAAATTTATTTTCACAAAAGGCAATCCCAAACCTGTACGAAAGGAAGTAATGACATGTCTGGCACACAGCATTGGGGCAAGGGTCCATATGACCACTGATAGCTGGTCTGCAAAGCATGGTCAGGGCAGGTATATCACCTACACTGCGCATTGGGTAAACCTGCTGACGTCTGACAAGCATGGAATTTGTGGCTCTGCAGAGGAGTTGGTGACACCGCCACGACTTGCAGGCAGGCCTGCTGCTACCTCCTCTACTCCTCCTACTCCATCCTCTTCCATCTTCCATAACCTCTTCCTCGGCTGAGTCCTCTTCTGCTGCTGCGTCTTGCTCCACATCAACGGCACCCCCCCCAGCTCCCCAGGTACTATTCAACATCCCGGATATGGCAGTGTCATGCCATCTTGGGGTTGACTTGCCTGAAAGCCGAGAGTCACACCGCACCAGCACTCCTGTCCGCCCTGAACACACAGGTGGATCAGTGGCTGACTCCGCACCAACTGGAGATTGGCAAGGTTGTTTCTGACAATGGAAGTAATTTGGTGGCGGCATTGAAATTGGGCAAGTTGACACATGTGCCGTGCATGGCACATGTGTGTAATCTGATTGTACAAAGCTTTGTGCATAAGTACCCAGGCTTACAGGACGTCCTGAAGCAGGCACGAAGGTGTGTGGCCATTTCAGGCATTCCTACACAGCCATGGCGCACTTGTCCGATATCCAGCGTCGAAACAACCTGCCAGTGAGGAGCTTGATTTGCGACACCCCGACACTGTGGAATTCAACACTCCTAATGTTCGACCGTCTGCTCTAACAAGAAAAAGCTGTTAATGAGTATTTGTATGACCGGGGTGCTAGGACAGCCTCTGGGGAGCTGGGGATTTTTTTTCCAAATTACTGGACGCTCATGCGCAATGCCTGTGGGCTCATGCGTCCTTTTGAGGAGGTGACAAACCTTGTCAGTCGCACCGAAGGCACCATCAGCGACATCATACCATTTGTTTTCTTCCTGGAGCGTGCCCTGCGAAGAGTGCTGGATCAGGCCGTAGATGAGCATGAAGAGGAAGAGTTGTGGTGTCCATCACCACCAGAAACAGCCTTATCAGCATCGCTTGCTGGACCTGCGGCAACACAGGAAGAGGATTGTGAGGAAGAGGAGTCAGAGGAGGAATGTGGCTTGGAGGAGGAGGAAGAAGACCAAACAAAACAGGCATCCCAGCTGCTCGTTGTTGTCACCTATCTGGTACCCGTGGTGTTGTACATGGCTGGGGGGAAGAAGATACCTTCAGTGACATCAGTGAGGATGAGGAACGGGACATGATTAGCTCGGCATCCAACCTTGTGCAAATGGGGTCTTTCATGCTGTCGTGTCTGTTGAGGGACCCTCGTATAAAAAAGCTGCAGGAGAACTACCTGTACTGGGTGTCCATGCTACTAGACCCCCGGTATAAGCATAAAGTGACTGAAATATTACCAAATTCCCGCATGTCGGAAAGGATGGAGCAGTTCAAAAATAAATTAAAACTATGCTTTACACAGCGTAAAAGTGTGATGTCACAGCACAACGTTAATCTAACGGGAAGAGATGAAAGTAATCCTCCTCCTCCTCCCACGGCGTCAAGGACAGGACGCTTTCCTGACATGTTGTTGATGGAGGACATGCAGACCTTTTTAACTCATATGCATCGCCAGAGCCTTTCGGGATCCAGCCTCAGAGAAAGACTCAACCGACAGGTAGCAGACTACCTAGCATTAACTGCGGATCTCGACACTCTGAGGAGCAATGGACCCCTTGATTACTGGGTGTGCAGGCTAGGTCAAAAAAGTCTTAATTATCTCACCTTTATTAAAATGAATGAGGGATGGATCCCGAAGGGACTGACATTGGGCGATACATTTGAGTAAAAAAGGCCTGATGATGAGATGAGCTGCCTTGGGCTACAAATGGTACACACGCTGGCGTATTTTTTCTTAGAATGCAGGATGACTTGCGTGACTTATCCGCCAACAACTAGTGTTCAACCCGCAAGGTTTTAGGGCACTTTCTAACTGTTTTACGAACATCAATTTTTCTGGCCGCTGCTACAGCAGCGGCTGCAACAATACAGAATTTTTCAGACATTTGGACATGCCTAATTTTTCTGGCCTCTGGTACTGCACTGTGGCTACAAAACCCAAACCAAAAAACGGCACATAACAGTGATGCAACTGTTAAGAATAGTACTCAGTCATTAACACACCACTCATATCTGGTGGCACAGTAGATTGCACGCGCAGTGCCCCAAATTTGAAGTAGGAGGACCGACCAAGCATCTTTTTCCATCTCACGGTTCTGAAAAAAAAATATCTATGGGTTCCTAAAAATGATGCCATACCTGTACTTGATTGTGCAAAAGGATGTCATATGTGGTGTTTCATGCTGTTGTGCCTGTTGAGGGTCATGGACCATCGTATAAAAAGGCTGAAGGAGAACGACCTGTACTGGGTGTCCAAGCATGTTTTTTTGTTCAATTTCCCGGTTCCTAAAAGTTATCTCAATGCGATATCTGTAATCTATTGTGCAAAAGGATGGCATATGTGGAGTTTCATGCTGTTCTGCCTGTTGAGGGTCGTGGGCCATCTTATAAAAAGGCTGAAGGAGATCGACAAGTACTGGGTGTCCAAGGATGTTTTTTGTTCAATTTCCCGGTTCCTAAAAATTATCTCCGGGTTCCTAAAATCAATGCCATATCTGTAATCTATTGGGCAAAAGGATGGCATATGTGGTGTTTCATGCTGTTGTGCCTGTTGAGGGTCGTGGACCATTGTATAAAAAGGATGAAGGAGAACGACCTGTACTGGGTGTCCAAGCATGTTTTTTTGTTCAATTTCCCGGTTCTTAAAAATTATGTCCGGGTATCTAAAATCGATGCCATCCCTGTACTCTATTGTGCTAAAGGATGGCATATGTGGTGTTTCATGCTGTTGTTTCTGTTGAGGGTCGGGGACCCTCGTCTAAAAAGGCTGAAGGAGAACGACCTGTACTGGGGGTCCAAGCATCTTTTTCCATCTCCCGGTTCCTAAAAAGTATGTCCGGGTTCCTAAAATTGATGCCATCCCTGTACTCTATTGTGCTAAAGGATAGCATATGTGGTGTTTCATGCTGTTGTTTCTGTTGAGGGTCGGGGACCCTCGTCTAAAAAGGCTGAAGGAGAATGACCTGCACTGGGGGTCAAAGCATATTTTCCATCTCCCGGTTGCTAAAAATTATCTCTGGGTTCCTAAAATCAATGCCATAGGGTTCCTAAAATCAATGCCATATCTGTAATCTATTGTGCAAAAGGATGGCATATATGGTGTTTCATACTGTTGTGCCTGTTAGGGGTCGTGGACCCTCGTATAAAAAGGCTGAAGGAGAACGACCTGTACTGGGTGTCCAAACATCTTTTTGCATCTCCCGGATGTAGCGTTACTCCACTAGGGGGTCTCCCTTCCTCTGTCCAAACCCATGGATGGCCACCATATAGTGGGACCAGAGATATAGTGGCTGAGACCGGGGTGTATCTCCCGCAGCTGGGTTGGTCTCAGTGGACTCCCAGTCAGGTAGCATCCTCTCTGCACTGCAGCTCTTTCTTGGCAGGTATTGTCCCCTCTGCCTGTCTGCTTCTATGTAGGAATAAATCCACCTGCCAGGCTGCTTCTTGGCAGGAATTGATCCCTCTGCCTCCAAAGAGTGGGACCAGGGCCCCGGTAGGGGGAGTAACAGGGATTAAAGTGCTAAGAATAGTACTACTTAAAACACAACCTAGTTACCATGGGTCCCAGACCGCATGTCTTATTATTATATTTTGTCAGGGTAATCATGCAGGCCATATAGACCTCCCCCGATAGGGTGAGTAAAAGGTATTAAACTAATAAGAACAGTACTACTTAACACAACCTAGTTACCATGGGTCCCAGACCGCATGTCTCGTTGTTATATTTGGTGAGGGTAATCAGGCAGCTCGTATAGACCTCCCCCGATAGGGGGAGTAAAAGGGATTAAAGTGCTAAGAATAGTACTAATATAAACAAAACCTAGTTACCATGGGTCACAGACCGCATGTCTTGTTGTTATATTTAGTGAGGGTAATCAGGCAGGCCGTATATACCTCCCCCAATAGGGGGATTAAAAGGGATTAAAGTGCTAAGAATAGTACTAATATAAACACAACCTAGTTACCATGGGTCCCAGACCGCATGTCTTCTTGTTATATTTGGTGAGGGTAATCAGGCAGGCCGTATAGACCTCCCCCAATCGGGGGAATTACAGGGATTAAAGTGCTAAGAATAGTACTAATATAAACAGAACCTAGTTACCATGGGTCCCAGACCGCATGTCTTGTTGTTATATTTGGTGAGGGTAATCAGGCAGGCCGTATATACCTCCCCCGATAGGGGGAGTAAAAGGGATTAAAGTGCTAAGAATAGTACTAATATAAACACAACCTAGTTACCATGGGTCCCAGACCGCATATCTTGTTGTTATATTTAGTGAGGGTAATCAGGCAGGCCGTATAGACCTCCCCCGATAGGGGGAGTAAAAGGGATTAAAGTGCTAAGAATAGTACTAATATAAACACAACCTAGTTACCATGGGTCTCAGACCGCATGTCTTGTTGTTATATTTGGTGAGGGTAATCAGGAAGGCCGTATAGACCTCCCCCGATAGGGGGAGTAAAAGGGATTAAAGTGCTAAGAATAGTACTAATATAAACACAACCTAGTTACCCTGGGTCCCAGACTGCATGTCTTCTTGTTATATTTGGTGAGGGTAATCAGGCAGGCCGTACAGACCTCCCCCGATAGGGTGAGTAACAGGTATTAAACTAATAAGAACAGTACTACTTAACACAACCTAGTTACCATGGGTCCCAGACAGCATGTCTTGTTGTTAAATTTGGTGAGGATAATCAGGCAGGCCGTATAGACCTCCCCTGATAGGGTGAGTAACAGGTATTAAACTAATAAGAACAGTACTACTTAACACAACCTAGTTACCATGGGTCCCAGACAGCATGTCTTGTTGTTATATTTGGTGAGGGTAATCAGGCAGGCCGTATAGACCTCCCCCGATAAGGGGAGTTACAGGGATTAAAGTGCTAAGAATAGTACAACTTAACACAACCTAGTTACCATGGGTCCCAGACCGCATGTCTTGTTGTTATATTTGGTGAGGGTAATCAGTCAGGCCATATAGACCTCCCCCGATAGGGGGAGTAAAAGGGATTAAAGTGCTAAGAATAGTACTAATATAAACTTAACCTAGTTACCATGAGTCCCAGCCGGCATGTCTTGTTTTTATATTTGGTGAGGGTAATCAGGCAGGCCGTATAGACCTCCCCCGATAGGGTGAGTAACAGGTATTAAACTAATAAGAACAGTACTACTTAACACAACCTAGTTACCATGGGTCCCAGACCGCATGTCTTGTTGTTATATTTGGTGAGGGTAATCAGGCAGGCCGTATAGATCTCCCCCGATAGGGGGAGTAAAAGGGATTAAAGTGCTAAAAATAGTACTAATAAAAACACAACCTAGTTACCATGGGTCCCAGACCGCATGTCTTGTTGTTATATTTGGTGAGGGTAATCAGGCAGGCCGTATAGACCTCCCCCCCGATAGGGTGAGTAACAGGTATTAAACTAATAAGAACAGTACTACTTAACACAACCTAGTTACCATGGGTCCCAGACAGCATGTCTTGTTGTTATATTTGGTGAGGATAATCAGGCAGGCCATATAGACCTCCCCCTATAGGGTGAGTAACAGGTATTAAACTAATAAGAACAGTACTACTTAACACAACCTAGTTACCATGGGTCCCAGACCGCATGTCTTGTTGTTATACTTTCTCAGGGTAATCATGCAGGCCATATAGACCTACACGGATAGGGGGAGTAACATGGATTAAAGTGCTAAGAATAGTACTAATATAAACAAAACCTAGTTACCATGGGTCCCAGACCGCATGTCTTGTTGTTATAATTTGTCAGGGTGATCATGCAGGCCATATAGACCTCCCCCGATAGGGGGAGTTACAGGGATTAAAGCGCTTAGAATAGTACTACTTAACACAACCTAGTTACCATGGCTCCCAGAACGCATGTTTTATTATTATACTTTGTAAGGGTAATTATATATCTATCAAATCGATCTATTTATCTTATATCGATTCTATCTAACTATCAATCTATGTATATCTATCTATCAAATCTATCTATCTCATGGCCGGACTGATTTGAGACAGCCACTTGTGTTTAGGCCAAATTTGAAGTAGGAGGACAGACCAATCATCTTCTTCCATCTCCCTGTTCCAAAAATGCAGGCCATATAGACCTCCCCCGATAGGGGGAGTAACAGGTAGTAAACTGCTAAGAATAATACTACTTAACACACCATGGGTCAGAGCGGCACAGCCAGGAGCCGGGAGAGGAGACAGTCGGTCTCTCTCCCCAGCGGCAGAGCCATCCCCTGGGAGCGGAGGTAGTCGTCCTCCCTCCCGTAAGCTGAACCCCTGCCTGGGAGAGGAGATAATCGGTCTCCCTCCCCAGCGGCAAAGCCAGGAGCCGGGAGAGAAGACAGTCGGTCTCTCTCCCCAGCGGCAGAGCCATCGGCTGGGAGCGGAGGTAGTCTTCCTTCCTCCCCGTAAACAGAACCCCTGCCTGGGAGAGGAGACAATCGGTCTCTCTCCCCAGCAGCAGAGCCAGGAGCCGGGAGAGGAGACAGTCGGTCTCTCTCTCCAGCGGCAGAGCCAGGAGCCGGGAGAGGAGACAGTCGGTCTCTCTCCCCAGCAGCAGAGCCAGGAGCCGGGAGAGGAGACAGTCGGTCTCTCTCCCCAGCAGCAGAGCCATCCCCCTCTACTTACAGAGAAGCCCTTGCAGGGAGAGACGGGTATTGTTATCTCTCCCTCTCTCCCCAGTGGCCGAATCCGTTTCAGGGAGAGGAGACAGTCGGTCTCTCTCCCCAGCGGCAGCACAGTTTCCCATGGAGCGGATGTAGCAGACATCCCTCCCCAGCAGTAGATCTCCTTCTGGGGAGAGGAGACAGATGGTCTCTCCCCTTAGTAGCTTTACAGGGTCTATACCCTTTTCTTGTCCTGGAGTATATCTCAAAAGGGGCAGGCCAGGGGGGTACCCTCTCATGCAGTTGGTGCCACAAGTTTGGGCACCCGAGTTTTGCCTGCCCCACCAAGGAGCAACTTCCACCAAAAGTCTGGGGTGGGTATACAGCCAGGAAACCGGTACTGGCTTTGTTTGTGGGTGGGTCGGCCGGTACTCAACAGAGTGTCACAGAGGAAAACAGTTTGGCCATGGAACTTAAGGACACTGGAACTTGTGGAACAGCAATTGTTTTGGAGCCGGCCTTAGCAAACTTGGGACTTTGCATTTTGTGACTATCCCTGTGCCCACGGTGCATGGTATAAACGCCAGCAGAAACCCCCCAGGATGCCCCAAGCTCAGGAGAGATGGGATAACCTCTCTCAGCAACCAAGAGGTGGAGGGCCACTGTCGGACAGCCACAGGCCAACCCGTTAAGGGTCTAGCCGGGTCTGCCGAACTGGAGGGGGGAGGTGTCATGGATATCAGACGGCTAAGTAAGGCTACCCCCACCCCCCTACAACCTCACCCCTGTTGTTTCTCAGTGGTTTGGGGCTTCTTAGAGCAACCACCATCTCTGGAAGCTGTTTGTTTGCTTTGTGTTGGCTTGTTTTTGTGTTCAGAGAAAAGTTGGTGTATGACCAGCAAAATCCTCCTAGGCTGATCGGGCTCCTGGAACTCCCGGTCAGCCGCCTTACAACGGACACCCACCTAACCCCTCTCAGGCTGGCCAGGCTCCTGGAAGTCCCGGTCGGCCACAGGACAGCAGAACACCCGCAAATTTTAACCCAGGTCGCTCCAGCAACCATGTTCCCCAGAGCTCCGCTCTTTTGGGGATTAGTAGCCCCTGGAGAGTACAAGGGGTGGGAAAATTGCCGGATGGGGAGCTCCTTTGGGAAATGGGGGTTTTGGACACCCCTAACCCCATAAATTCTTCGTACTGTAACTCCAGTCTCTTTGGACTGTGAAATCTTGGGACCGAGAGCTTTAAAATGAGCCGCCGCTTCACCGGGATCACCCCGAAACCGCCACCCATATGTATTGGGATTATGTGGGACTGTGGCTCCTATGGAGGTGCCGGGCTGTCTGGAGGGGCGGCAATGGCGGGAAAATAGTGGGATTGTCCAGGGTCTTATCAAGATGAGCTGACTGTATAAAAGGAGTGTGTGTTTTCAATAAAATCAGTTCCTGTTAAACCTTAATGCTATGCTGTCTAGTTATTTGGGTTTGCTCCAGCTAAAAATCACTTTTCCTGGGCTACATAGCAGCCTGTTCCAGGCAGAGGAAGGACACTCTGACAGAGCTACCTAGTCTGGTAGCTGGAATCTGCTACAGGGTGGGAACCTGAGTACTGGTGCTGTCAGGCATCAGGGGTGGCTACAGGCTGTGGTCACTTGCCAGCTACATAGCTGCAATCGGCAGGGACGAAGCAGGACCCATTTAGTGTCACAAGGCAGGACCCGTTTAGTGTCACAAGGCCCTTTTAAGGGCTTGTAATAGAGCTGATTATTTTTTGTAATTTAGTTTAGGGTAGGGACGTTTTTTTAATTTGGGGGGGCTTTGTTATTTTATTAGGGGACTTAGATTAAGTGTAATTATCTTAAAATTTAGTTTAGTGTATTTAATTATATTTTAGTTTAGATAATTGTAGTTTATTTAATTAATCTATTGATAGTGTAGGTGTATTTGTAACTTAGGTTAGGATGTATTTTACAGGTAATTTGGTAATTATTTTGACTAGGTAGCTATTAAATAGTTAATAACTATTTAATAGCTATTGTACCTAGTTAAAATAAATACCAAGTTACCTGTAAAATAAATATAAACCCTAAAATAGCTACAATGTAATTATTAGTTATATTGTAGCTATATTAGGGTTTATTTTATAGGTAAGTATTTAGATTTAAATAGGAATAATTTAGTTAATATTATTAATATTAATTAGATTTATTTTAATAATAATTACATTAGGGGGTGTTAGGGTTAGACTTAGGTTTAGTGGTTAATCATTTTAATATAGGTGGCGGTGGTGTAGGGGGATTAGATTAGGGGTTAATCATTTTAATATAGGTGGCGGTTGTGTAGGGGCTCACATTAGGGGTTATCATTTTAATATAGGTGGCGGCGGTGTAGGGGGATTAGATTAGGGGTTATCATTTTAATATAGGTGCGGCGGTGTAGGGGGATTAGATTAGGGTTCACTGCGGAAATCACTCAACAACTCTGGAAGTTGTGCGGGATTAAACCCCTGCACAGCGCCCCTTACCATCTCCAGACGAATGGGCTGTGTGAGAGGTTTAACGGGACCCTACCTAAAGCAACTGCTTCGGACATTCTTGGCCACTCACAGGGACTGGGAAAAATTCCACAGGGGGAGAAGAGCACTCATGGGGTACGTACTCCAGCTCAGAGACCGGATGCAGGACCTGGCAGCCCAGGTCCGTGGGAACCTTTAGGCCTCTCAGCACAAACAGAAGCGATGGTAGGATCGCAATGCCCGTACCTGAACCCTGATAGTGGGACAGAAGGTCCTTGCCCTGAAGCCTGTCAAAACAGACAAGCTACAGGCCTCTTGGCAAGGACCCTACCGGGTTGTGGAACAACTGAACAACACCACATACCTGGTAGTGAAGTGTTCAGATGAAAGGATCTGTCTGACCTTTCATGTGAACATGTTGAAGGCATACATAGAAAGACCCAGAGATGTGGCTGCTATCTGTGCGCCGGCAGTGGAGAACTCTGAAAGTCTTCCAATGCCGGAGCTGCCCGGACCTACTGACACCCCCCAGGGGGTGGATGACATATCCCTAGACGACAGGTCCGGCAACTCCTAGAACAGAGAAGTGACATGTTCTCTACTGTCCCTGGGTTTACCACCACAGCCATCCACTGGGTGGAGACCCCAGGACAGACCCCCCTGCGACAGGCTGCTTACAGGGTCCCAGAGGCCATCAGGGAAAGTATGCACCGGGAGCTCCGGGGAATGTTGGACCATCCAACAGTCCCTGGACCTATCCGGTAATGTTAGTACCCAAGAAGGATGGAACTACCCGGTTCTGCGTTGACTACCGTAGACTCAATGACAGAACCACCACTGACACCTATCCCATGCCCCGAGTAGATGACCTGTAAGATCAAATCGCCCGGGGCCACTTCCTGACCATCCTCAACCTATGCAAGGGTTATTGGCAAATTCCCCTCAACCCTGAGTCCATCCCCAAGTCTGCCTTCACCACTCCATATGGCTTATACCAGTTTAAGGTCATGCCGTTTGGAATGAAGAACGCCCCAGCCACTTTCAAAAGAATGGTAGACCGCCTGTTAGATGGCCTCCAGGACTATGCCTGTGCATACCTGGATGACATCGCTATCTATAGCGAGACCTGGGAGGACCAACTGGTCCACCTAGGCAACGTCTTAGATCGTCTTCGAGCCGCCGGCCTAACTTTGAAGCCAGATAAGTGTACCATTGGGCGCTCAGAGGTCCAATACTTGGGCCACCAAGTTGGCTGTGGTAAGAAGCGACCCGAACTGGCCGCTCCTAACCCAGCCAAACGTTTTTCTGTCCACACAGATGCCTCCATGTTCAGGTTGGGGCCATACTAAGTCAGGCAGACGAGGAAGTAAAGGACCACCCCATTGCCTACCTCAGTCAAAAACTGCTACCCCGGGAAGTAGGCTACTTGATGGTCATGAAAGAGTGTCTGGCTCTGGTATGGGCTTTGAAGAAGTTGCAGCCCTACCTATATGGAAGACCCTTCACTGTCCTCACTGACCATAATCCCCTTGTATGGCTCAACTGAGTTTCTGGGGACAACGGGAGACTGTTGAGGAGGAGCCTAGCCCTGCAGCCATTTAACTTTGACATTCAGTACCAACCGGGAAAAAGCAATGGGAATGCTGACGGACTTTCCCGGTGGACTGAAGTGGCATAAATTCCTCAGACATCCCCAGGCCGACCCGTATGTGGATCTAGCCAGGTCTGCCAAACTGGAGTGGGGGAGATGTCACGGATAACAGGCTGCAAGTTTTAAATAGTGATGTTGCGAACCTAAAAATTTCGGTTCGCGAACGGCGGACTCGAACTTCCGCAACTGTTTGCGAACCGGGCGAACCGCCATTGACTTCAATAGGCAGGCAAACTTTAAAACCAACAGGGACTCTTTCTGGCCACAATAGTGATGGAAAAGTTGTTTCAAGGGGACTAACACCTGGACTGTGACATGCCGGAGGGGGATCCATGGCAAAACTCCCATGGAAAATTACATAGTTGATGCAGAGTCTGGTTTTAATCCATAAAGGGCATAAATCACCTAACATTCCTAAATTGTTTGGAATAACGTGCTTTAAAACATCAGGTATGATGTTGTATCGATCAGGTAGTGTAAGGGTTACGCCCGCTTCACAGTGACAGACCAAACTCCCCGTGTAACGCACCGCAAACAACCGCAAACAGTCCATTTGCACAACCACGAGATAGATAGATTTGATAGATACATAGATTACATAGATCAATAGATGCAATATACATTTAATAGATACAAATTACATAGATCAATAGATGCAATATACATTTGATAGATACGAATTACATAGATCAATAGATGCAATATACATTTGATAGATACAAATTACATAGATCAATAGATGCAATATACATTTGATAGATACAAATTACATAGATCAATAGATGCAATATTCATTTGATAGATACAAATTACATAGATCAATAGATGCAATATACATTTGATAGATATGATTGATAGTTAGATAGATTTGATAGATAAATAGATAGATTTGATAGATATATAATTTCCCAGACAGAGAATTACAAGACGTGCGGCCTGGGACCCACGGTAAGGTTACTTCCTTTTGCACAATCGAGTACAGGTTGGGGTCCGGGATTGCCTTTTGTGCAAAGAAATTGTGGCCAGGTACCTTCCACTGCGGTGTTCCCTATCAGGGCAGGGGACGTGTATATGGCATGGATTTTAGGAACCGGGAGATGGAAAAAGATGCTTGGACACACAGTACAGGTCGTTCTCCTTTAGCCTTTTTATACGAGGGTCCCCGACCCTCAACAGGCACGACAGCATGAAAGACCCCATATGCCATGACTTCCTTTTGCACAATTGAGTACAGGTATGGCATCAATTTTAGGAACCCGGAGATAATTTTTAGGAACCGGGAGATGGAAAAAGATGCTTGGACACCCAGTACAGGTCGTTCTCCTTAAGCCTTTTTATACGAGGGTCCCCGACCCTCAACAGGCACGACAGCATGAAAGACCCCATATGCCATGAATTCCTTTTGCACAATCGAGTACAGGTATGGCATCGATTTTAGGAACCCTGAGATCATTTTTAGGAACCGGGAGATGGAAAAAGATGCTTGGACACCCAGTACAGGTCGTTCTCCTTCAGCCTTTTTATACGAGGGTCCCCGACCCTCAACAGGCACAACAGCATGAAAGACCCCATATGCCATGACTTCCTTTTGCACAATCGATTACAGGTATGGCATCGATTTTAGGAACCCTGAGATAATTTTTAGGAACCGGGAGATGGAAAAAGATGCTTGGACACCCAGTACAGGTCGTTCTCCTTCAGCCTTTTTATACGAGGGTCCCAGACCCTCAACAGGCATGACAGCATGAAAGACCCCATATGCCATGACTTCCTTTTGCACAATCGAGTACAGGTATGGCATCGTTTTTAGGAACCCAGAGATAATTTTTAGAAACCGGGAGATGGAAAAAGATGCTTGGTTGGTCCTCCTACTTCAAATTTGGGCCATTGCGCTTGCAATCTACTGTGCCACCAGATATGAGTGGTGTGTTAAGTAGTACTATTCTTAGCAGTTTAATCCCTGTTATGTGCCTTTTTTTTGGTTTGGGTTTTGAAGCCACAGTGCAGCACCAGAGGCCAGAAAAATTAGGCATGTACACATGCCTGAAAAATTAGGTATTGTTGCAGCCACTGCTGTAGCAGCGGCCAGAAAAATTGATGTTTGTTTGACAGTTAGAAAGTGCCCTAAACATTGCGGCTTGAACCCTAGTTGTTGGCGGATAAGTCATGCAAGTCATCCGGCATTCGAAGGTAAAATACAGCAGCGTGTGGACCATTTTTAGCCCAAGGCAGCTCATCTCATCAGGCCTTTTTTACTCTAATGTATCACCCAATGTCAGTCCCTTCGGGATCCATCCCTCATTCATTTTAATAAAGGTGAGATAATCAAGACTTTTTTGACCTAGGCGACTTCTCTTCTCAGTGACAATACCTCCTGCTGCACTGAAGGTCCTTTCTGACAGGACACTTGAAGCGGGGCAGGCCAGAAGTTCGATTGCAAATTGGGATAGCTCAGGCCACAGGTCAAGCCTGCACACCCAGTAGTCAAGGGGTTCATCGCTCCTCAGAGTGTCGAGATCCGCAGTTAATGCAAGGAAGTCTGCTACCTGTAGGTTGAGTCGTTCTCTGAGGCTGGATCCCGAAGTGCTGTGGCGATGCATAGGAGTTAAAAAGGTCTGCATGTCCTCCATCAACAACACGTCTGGAAAGCATCCTGTCCTTGCTGGCATGGTTGTGGGAGGAGGAGTATTACTTTCATCTCTTCCCCTGTTAGATTCCCGTTGTGCTGTGACATCACCCTTATACGCTGTGTAAAGCATACTTTTTAATTTATTTTTGAACTGCTCCATCCTTTCCGACTTGCGGGAATTCGGTAACATTCAAGTCACTTTATGCTTATACCGGGGGTCTAGTAGCATGGACACCCAGTACAGTTCGTTCTCCTTCAGCTTTTTTACACGAGTGTCCCTCAACAGGCACAACAGCATAAAAGACCCTATTGGCACAAGGCTGGATGCCGAGCTACTCATGTCCCGTTCCTCGTCCTCAGTGATCTCACTGAAGGTATCTTCTTCCCCCCAGCCATGTACAACACCACGGGTACCAGATAGGTGACAACAACGAGCACCCTGGAATGTCTGTTGTGCTTGGTCTTCCTCCTCCTCCTCAAAGCCACATTCCTCCTCTGACTCCTCTTCCTCACAATCCTCTTCCTGCGTTGCCGCTGGTCCAGCAAGCGATGCTTATAAGGCTGTTTCTGGTGGTGATGGAGACCACAACTCTTCCTCTTCACGCTCATCTATGGCCTGATCCAGCACTCTTCGCAGGGCACGCTTCAGGAAGAAAACAAATGGTATGATGTCGCTGATGGTGCCTTCGGTGCGACTGACTAGGTTTGTCACCTCCTCAAAAGGACACATGAGCCTACAGGCATTGCGCATGAGTGTCCAGTAACGTGGCAAAAAAATCCCCAGCTCCCCAGAGGCTGTCCTAGCACCCCGGTCATACAAATACTCGTTAACAGCTTTTTCTTGTTGGAGCAGGGGGTCGAACATTAGGAGTGTTGAATTCCAACGTGTCGGGCTGTCGCAAATCAAGCGCCTCACTGGCAGGTTGTTTCGACGCTGGATATCTGACAAGTGCGCCATGGCCATGTAGGAACGCCTGAAATGGCCACACACCTTCCTGGCCTGCTTCAGGACGTCCTGTAAGCCTGGGTACTTATACACAAAGCGTTGTACAATCAGATTACACACATGTGCCATTCACGGCAAATGCGTCAACTTGCCCAATTTCAATGCCGCCACCAAATTACTTCCGTAGTCAGAAACCACTTTGCAGATCTCCAGTTGTTGCGGAGTCAGCCACTGATCCACCTGTGCGTTCAGGGCGGACAGGAGTGCTGCTGCGGTGTGACTCTCTGCTTTCAGGCAAGTCAACCCCAAGACGGCGTGACACTGCCGTATCCGGGATGTGGAATAGTACCTGGGGAGCTGGAGGGGTGCCGTTGATGTGGAGCAAGATGCAGCAGCAGAAGAGGACTCAGCCGAGGAAGAGGTTATGGAAGAGGATGGAGTAGGAGGAGTAGAGGAGGTAGCAGCAGGCCTGCCTGCAAGTCGTGGCGGTGTCACTAACTCCTCTGCAGAGCCACGCATTCCATGCTTGTCAGCCATCAGCAGGTTTACACAATGCGCAGTGTAGGTGATATACCTGCCCTGACCATGCTTTGAATACCAGCTATCAGTGGTCAGATGGACCCTTGCCCCAACACTGTGTGCCAGACATGCCATTACTTCCTTTCGCACAACCGAGTACAGGTTAGGGATTGCCTTTTGTGAAAAGAAATTTCGGCCCGGTACCTTCCACTGCAGTGTCCCAATAGATACAATTTTTTTGAACGCCTCAGACTCCACCAGCTTGTATGGTACAAGCTGGCGGGCTAAGAGTTCAGACAAGCCAGCTGTCAGACGCCGGGCAAGGGGGTGACTTTGGGACATTGGCTTCTTACGCTCAAACATGTCCTTGACAGAAAACTGACTGTGGGCAGATGAGCAGGAACTGCTACGGAAGAGAGACTGAGTGGCGGATGGTTGAGAGGGGGCAAGGAGTACAGCAGTGGTTGACGTGGCTGAAGATGCTGGACCAGGAGGAGGATGGCAGCTTTGAGTTTGTGTGCTGCTTCTACTCATGTGTTCATCCCATCGGCGTTTGTGATGTGAGATCATGTGCCTTCGCATATCAGTTGTACCTAGGTGGGTGTTTGACTTCCCACGACTCAGTTTCTTTTGGCACAGGTTGCAAATGGCATCGCTGTTGTCAGAGGCAGACACACAAAAAATGCCACACTGCTGAGCTCTGTGATGACGGCATTCTGGTGGTGGCAACAGCATGCATTGATTGGCGTGCTGTCTGGCTGACCCCGGGTGCCAATGCATGCTGTCTGATTGTGCCACTATCTCCTTGCGATGACCTCCCCCTGCTTCCAACTCGTCTCCTCCTCCTCCTCTCTGTCTCCCCATCTGAACTTTCCCCCTCTTCTTCTTCTCTTCTAGCGGGCACCCACGTGACATCCACGGACGCATCATCATCAACCGCTTCACTTGTATCTGACAAATCAACAAAGGAAGCAGCAGCGGGTACAACATCATCATCATCATCACACCATACGTCCATGTCTGTAATGCTGCCTGACTGAGACATATCACTGTTATCTACATCCTCTGTCAATGATGGTTGCACATCACTCATTTCTTCCTACTGATGTGTCAATAACTCCTCTGGCAGATCAAGTGAAGCGGCTGTGGTGCTAGTGTTGGTGGTGGCGGCAGGCGGGCGAGTGGCACTGGTCACTTGAGAGGTGCCCAAAGCTAAGCTGGAGGTGGATGGTGCATCAAGGTTCCGAGCGGAAGCTGTAGAAGATTGGGTGTCCTGTGTTAGCCAGTCAACTAGGTCCTCCTCAGAACTTTTCGCGTTCATGGTACATGGCCTCTGAACACTGTGCATTATTGTAGGGTCAAAGGGAATCACAGCACCACGATCACGACGGCACCTGCGGGGTGGTCTGCCTCTGCCTGTCATTTTTTTTTTAAATGTAGACTTACACTACTATTAAACAAAATATGAGTGGTGCCACTGGACAAGTGGGCACAGTATATGCTGTGATCCTGACACAAAAAAGCAGACTGATGTTTCACAGTCAAATTTGTTTTTTTTTTTTAAATATTTACACTATTGTTACAACAAATATGAGTGGTGCTACTAACTTGGCAAGTGGGCCTGGCACACACGCTGGCAGGCAGGTAACTGCAATTAGATTACACTAGCAGACTGATGTTTCACAGTCAAAAAAGTTTTTTTAAAAAAATATTTACACTACTGTTACAACAACAATGAGTGGTGCCACTAACTTGGCAATTTGGCCTGGCACACACGCTGGCATGCAGGCAACTGCAATTAGATTACACTAGCAGACTGATGCTTCAAAGTCAAAAAAAGTTTTTTTTTTATATTTACACTACTGTTATAACAAATATGATTGGTGGCACTAGTTGGCAAGTGGGCCTGGCACACACGCTGGCAGGCAGGCAACTGCAATTAGATTACACTAGCAGACTGATGTTTCACAGTCAAAAAAGTTTTTTTTTAAAAATATTTACACTACTGTTACAACAAATATGAGTGGTGCCACTAACTTGGCAAGTGAGCCTGGCACACATGCTGGCAGGCAGGCAACTGCAATAAGATTACACTAGCAGACTGATGTTTCACAGTCAAAAAAGTTGTTTTTTTTAAATATTTACACTACTGTTATAACAAATATGATTGGTGGCACTACTTGGCAAGTGGGCCTGGCACACACACTGGCAGGCAGGCAACTGCAATTAGATTACACTAGCAGACTGATGTAAAAGTTTTTTTTTTTTTTAATTTACACTAATGTTACACCAGATATGACTGGTGGCACTGAGGAAGTAGGCACAGTATATGCTGTGAGCCTGACACACAGGCTGGCACTCTGGCAGTGGCAGGCTGGCCTGGCAACTGAAATTAGATTACACTAGCAGACTGATGTAAAAGTTTTTTTTTTTTTAAATTTACACTAATGTTACACCAGATATGACTGGTGGCACTGAGCAATTAGGCACAGTATATGCTGTGAGCCTGACACACGCTGACAGGCAGGCAAATGCAATTAGATTACAAAGAAAAAAACAAAAACAAAAAACGACTGATGTTCTAGCCCTAAAAAGGGCTTTTTGGGGTGCTGTCCTTACAGCAGAGATCAGATGAGTCCTTCAGGATTGTAGTGGACACTGAATACACTAGCCTAGCTATCAATTTCCCTATAAAATCATCAGCAGCAGTAGCAGCACTTTCCCTCCTCTCACTAAGAATGCAGGATGAGAATGAATCTAAAATGGCTGCTGCCCAGGAGCTGGGAGGGTCTGGGAGGGAGTGTCTGCTGCTGATTGGCTGAAATGTGTCTGCAGACTGTGAGATACAGGGTCAAAGTTTACTCAATGATGACGAATAGGGGGCGGATCGAACATCGCATATGTTCGCCCAATGCGGCGAATGCGAACAAGCTATGATCGCCGGGAACTGTTCTCCGGCGAACTGTTCGCAACATCACTAGTTTTAAACCCCTACCCCCTATAACCTCACTCCTGTTGTTTCTCAGTGGTTTTGGGCACCTCAGAGCAACCACAATCCCTGGAAGATTTGGTTTGCTTGTCTTGTGAAAAGCTGGTGTATGACCATGAAAACCCTTCTAGGCTGGCCAGGTCCCTGGAACTCCCGGTCGGCCGCCTCACAACGGACACCCGCCTAACCCCTCTAAGGCTGTTCATGCTCCTGGAACTCCCGGTCGACCACAGGACAGCAGGACACCCGCTAAATTTACCCCTGGTCACTCCAGCAACCATGTGCCCCAGAGCTCCGCTCTTTTGGGGATTAGTGGCCCCCAGGGAGGACAAGAGGTGGGGGGAATTACCGGAGGGGAGCTGCTTTGGGAACCAGGGGGTTTTGGACACCCCTACCCCCATAACTTCAACGGGCTGTATCTCCGGTCCCCAATAACGAATCACGCCGCTTTTTGGATTGCGGCATCTGGGGACCGAGTGCTTTTATATATATATATATATATATATATATATATATATGCTGTATATATATGTATGTGTGTCTGTATATATATATATATATACATACATGCAATCGTATGCAAAAGTTTAGGTGCACCTGACAATTTCCATGATTTTAATTTTTAAATAATTGGGTGTTTGGATCAGCAATTTCATTTTGATTTATCAAATAATTGAAGGACACAGTAATATTTCAGTAGTGAAATGAGGTTTATTGGATTAACAGAAAATGTGCAATATGCATCAAAACAAAATTAGTCAGGTGCATAAATTTGGGCACCTCAACAGAAATATTGCATCAATATTTAGAAGAGCCTCCTTTAGCAGAAATAACATCCTCTAGACACATCCTATAGCCTGTAATTTGTGTCTGGATTCTGGATGAAGGTATTTTGGACCATTCCTCCTTGCAAAACATCTCCAGTTCAGCTAGGTTTAATGGTTGCCGACTCCGAGCATGGACAGCCCGCTTCAAATCACCCCACAGATATTCCATGATATTCAGGTCTGGAGACTGGGATGGCCATTTCAGAACATTGTACTTGTTCCTCTGCATAAATGACAGAGTATGTTTTGAGCATGTTTTGAATTGTTGTGTTGTTGAAATATCCAGCCCCAGCGTAACTTCAACTTTGTGATTGATTCCTCAACATTATTCTCAAGTATCTGTTGATATTGAGTGGAATCCATGCGACCCTCAACTTTAACAAGATTCCCATTACCGGCACTGAACACACAGCCCCACAGCATGATGGTGTCAGCCGTATTTAGTCAGCCCAGGATTTAACCCAACTGCTAGCGTGAAAATTAAAACACACGCTGGCACACGGAGAAATATCCCACTCAGGAAACAAAATAAGCAGGATATAAGATCTTTCCAAAAGAAATAGTAACTCAGTATATCTTCTTGAGGACTGAATAGATATACAGGTGATAACGTTCCTTTTTAGGAGGTTTGTAACAAACAAAGATAATGTCCCTTTAAGCAGGTTAAGCAAACAAATAAAAAAATGTTCCTCTTTAGCAGGTTTGCAACAAACAAAGATAATGTCCCTTTAAGCAGGTTCTGCAAACAAATGATAATGTTCCCTTTTTGCAGGTTTGCAACAAACAAAGATAATGTCCCTTTAAGCAGGTTGTCAGAAAACAAATAATAATGTTCCTTTTTAGCAGGTTTGCAACAAACAAAAATAATGTCCCTTTAAGCAGGTTGACAGCAAACAAATAATAATGTTCCTTTTTAGCAGGTTTGCAACAAACAAAAATAATGTCCCTTTAAGCAGGTTGACAGCAAACAAATGATAATGTTCCTTTTTAGCAGGTTTGCAACAAACAAAGATAATGTCCCTTTAAGCAGGTTGTCAGCAAACAAATGATAATGTTCCTTTTTAGCAGGTTTGCAACAAACAAAGATAATGTCCCTTTAAGCAGGTTGTCAGCAAACAAATGATAATGTTCCTTTTTAGCAGGTTATAAATAAAGACAAAAAACAAAGTCTGATAGGCAAGAGGATAAACTCTAAGTAACAGATATTGCAGGACTTCAGACAGGCAAGGGACAAGTAAATCCAAAACAGGTTTGAGGTTCAGACAAAGCGAAGTCAGGCAGGATAGGGTCAGGATCCAGATATAGAAAATAAGTACTCACATTGACACGGTCCGGAATGAAGAGAACAAACGGGCCCCGAGTAAATCTCCCGCCAAGATTTAAAGGATCAGAGAGGGGCCGTTACGTCAGAGGGAGTGTCTGAGAATGCGTCACGTTGCTAGGCAACGTGATGTAAGAACATAGAAGAGATCCGGGAGCCACGGCGAGACGGAGATGAACAGAGGGAAATCATGACAGATGGAACCTCCACCAAATTTTACTGTGGGTAGCAAGTGTTTGTCTTGGAACGCTGTGTTCTTTTGCCACCATGCATAACGCCCCTTGTTTCATCAGTCCACAGCACCTTCTTCCAAAATGAAGCTGGCTTGTCCAAATGTGCATTTGCATACATCAAGCGACCAGGAGCCCACCCAAATAACTAGACATACTAGCATTCAGGTGAAACAGGAACTGATTTTATTGTAAAACATAAACTCCTTTTATACACACAGCTCATCTTGATAAGACCCTGGACAATCCCAAAAAATTTCCCGCCATTCCCGCCCCTCCAGACCGACCGGCACCTCCATGGAAGCCACAGTCAAACAGAATTCCAGTACCTAGTGGTGGCAGTTTCGGGGTGATCCCAGTGGAGCGGCGGCACCTCCAGGGTCACAGTCCAAAAATCAGCGTGATTCGTTATTGGGGACCGGAGTTACAGTCCATTGAAGTTATGGGGTTAGGGGTGTCCAAAACTCCCAATTCCCAAAGGAGATCCCCTCCAATAATTCCCCCAGCTCTTGTCCGCCCTAGGGGATACCATTCCCCAAAAGAGCGGAGCTCTGGGGCAAGGGGCTGTTGGAGCGACCATGGGTAAAGTTAGCGGGTGTCCTGCTGTCCTGTGGCCGACCGGGAGTTCCACGAGCCTGGCCAGCTTGAGAAGGGTTAGGCGGGTGTCCGTTGTGAGGCGGCCGACCGGGAGTTTCAGGAGCCAGGCCAGCCTAGGAGGGTTTTCCCGGTCATAGACCAGCTCTTCTCTTAACAATTTTAGAACACAAAAACAAGAAAACAAAAAGCTTCCAGATTGTGGTTGCTCTGAGGAGCCCAAAACCACTGAGAAACACAGGGGTGAGGATGTAGGGGGTAGGGGTTTAACCCTTGCAGCCCGGTATCCATGATAACTCCCCCCTTTCAGTTCAGCAGACCCGGCTAGATTCTTAACGGGTCGGCCTGGGGCTGGCCGATGGTGACCCTCCACTTCTTGGATGATGGAGAAGGTTATCCCATCTCCCTTATGCTTGAGGCACCCTGGGGGGTTTCTGCTGGCATTTATCTCCTGCACCCTGTGCGTAGAGATAGTCACCCGATGCAAAGTACCAACCAAATTTGCCAAGGCCGACTCCCAAACAGTTGCTCTCCCACAAGTTCCAGTGTCTTTAAGTTCCATGGCCATACTGCCACCCTCTGTTACACTCTGTTGAGTACCGGCTGACCCATCCACAAACAAAGCCAGTGCCAGTTTCCCAGTTGTATTCCCTCCCCAGACCGAAGGGTGAGGTTGCTCCTTGGTGGGGAAGGCAAAGCTCGGGTGCTCAAACATGTGGCACCAACTGCATAAACTTGTATCCTCCTTTCCCAATGCAACACCTGCCCCAGTGAGAAATCCTCCTGGGAAGAAAAATGGTAGAGATCATGCCTAGCTACTGGGGAGAGAGACGGGCTGTCTCTCCTCCTGGGAAGGGGATCTGCTGCTGGGGAGGGAGGCTGACTTCCTCCACTCCCTGAGAAACTATGCTGCCGCTGGGGAGGGAGACCGGCTGTCTCTGCTCCCTGTATGGGGTTCTGCCGCTGGGGAGAGACACCAACTGTCTCCTCTTCCAGAAAGGGATTCTGCCACTGGGGAGAGTTTTCGATACCCATCTCTCCCTGCAAGGGCTTCTGTGTAAGGGGTGGGAGGACGACTACCTCCACTCCCAAAGAATGGATCTGCCGCTGGGGAGAGAGAACGACTGTCTCCTCTCCCTGCTCCTGGCTCTGCCTCTGGGGAGATAGACTGACTGTCTCCTCTCCCAGGAAGGGGTTCTGCTGCTGGGGAGAGTTATTGATATCCGTCTCTCCCTGTAAGGGGTTCTGCTTACGGTAAGGGAGGACAACTACCTCCGCTCCCAGGGGATGGCTCTGCCGCTGGGGAGAGAGACTGTCTGTCTCCTCTCCCTGCTCCTGGCTCTGCCCCTGGGGAGAGAGACTGACTGTCTCCTCTCCCGGGAAGGGGTTCTGCTGCTGGGGAGAGTTATTGACATCCGTCTCTCTCCCTGTAAGGGGTTCTGCTTAAGAGGAGGGAGGATGACTACCTCCACTCCCAGGGGATGGCTCTGCCACTGGGGAGAGAAACCGACTGTCTCCTTTCCCAGCTCCTGGCTCTGCCACTGGGGAGAGAGACCGACTGTGTCCTCTCCCAGGAAGGGGTTCTGTTTATGGGGAGGGAGGATAACTACATCCGCTCCCAGGGGATGGCTCTGCCGCTGGGGAGAGAGACCGACTGTCTTCTCTCCCAGCTCCTGGCTCAGCCACTGGTGAGAGAGACCGACTGTCTCCTCTCCCGAAAAAGGGGTTCTGCTGCTGGGAAGAGTATCAACATCCAACTCTCCCTGCAAGGTGTTCTGTGTAAGGGGAGGCAGGATGACTACCTCCACTCCCAGGGGATGGCTCTGCCTCTGGGGAGAGAGACGGACTGTCTCCTCTCCCTGCTTCTGGCTCTGCCACTGGGGAAAGAGACCATAATCTATGATTGCATCAGTCAATAGGATTTTTTCTACCTTAATTCAGATTGGCTGATAGAATTCTATCAGCCAGTCAGAATTGAAGGGACGCCATCTTGGATGATGTCACTTAAAGGAACCTTCATTCAGTCGTCGGCCATCGGATGAAGAGGATGCTCCGCGTCGGATGTCTGGAGGACCACTTCTGCCTGGTTGGGTGAAGACGTCTCACGGTATGGTGATCTTCAAGGGGTTAGTGTTAGGTGTTTTTAAGGGGGGATTGTGTGGGTTTTAGAGTAGGGTTGGTTGTGGGAGGTGGGTTTTAATGTTGGGGGGAATTGTAATTTTTTATTACAGGTAAAAGAGCTGATTACTTTGTGGCAATGCCCTGCAAAAGGCCCTTTTAAGGGCTGTTTGTAATTTAGTGTAGGGTAGGGCTTTTTTTATTTAGAGTAGGTGTAATTAGTTTAAAAATCTTGTAATTATTTTCTGTAATTTAGTGGGGGGGGTTTCGTACTTTAGATAATTGTTTTAAATTGTAATTAATTGTATTTAGTTTAGGTAATTAATTTAATTATAGTGTAGTGTTAGGTGTAATCTTACACTTATTAACCCCTAATCGTCCGCCCCCGACATCGCCGCCACCTACATTATAATATTAACCCCTAATCTGCCACTCCGGACACCGCCGCCACCTACATTATATGTATTAACCCCTAATCTGCTGCCCCCAATGTTGTCAGCACTATAATAAATATATTAACCTCTAAACCTAAGTCTAACCCTAAGCCTAACACCCCTCTAACTTCAATATAATTTTAAATAAATAAAAATAAAATTAATACAATTAAATAAATTAATCCTATTTAAAACTAAATACTTACCTATAAAATAAACCCTAAGCTAGCTACAATATAACTAATAGTTACATTATAGCTATCTCAGGGTTTATTTTTATTTTACAGGCAAGTTTGTATTTATTTTAACTAGGTACAATAGTTATTAACTATTTAATAACTACCTAGAATCCTATCAGCCAATCGGAATTCAAGGGACGCCATCTTGGGTGACATCACTTAAAGGAACCTTCATTCTTCATTTGGATGTCGTTGGAAGAGGATGCTCTGCGTTGGCTGGCTTGAAGATGGACCTGCTCCGCTCCGGATGGATGAAGATAGAAGATGCCGTCTGGATGAAGACTTCTGCCCGTCTGGAGGTCCTCTTCTGCCCGGATCAGATAAAGACTTCTGCCCCTCTGTTGGACCACTTCTGCCCGGCTGGGTGAAGACGTCTCAAGGTAGGGTAATCTTCAGGGGGTTAGTGTTAGGTTTTATTAAGGGGGGATTGGGTGGGTTTTAGAGTAGGGTTGGGTGTGTGGGTGGTGGGTTTTAGAATCCTATCTATTGTATTTTTTCTTACAGGTAAAAGAGCTTATAACTTTGGGGCAATTCCCCGCAAAAGGCCCTTTTAAGGGCTATTTGTAATTTAGTATAGGGTAGGGATTTTTATTTTTTGTGGGGCTTTTTTATTTTATTAGGGGAATTAGATTAGGTGTAATTAGTTTAATTTTTTTTTAATTATTTTATTATTTTATGTAATTTAGTGGGGGGTTTTCGTACTTTAGTTTATTTAATTTAATTGTATTTAATTGTAGTTAGTTTAGGTAATTAATTTAATGATAGTGTAGTGTTAGGTGTAATTGTAACTTAGGTTAGGGTTTATTTTACAGGTAAAATTGTCTTTATTTTAACTAGGTAGTTATTAAATAGTTAATAACTATTTAATAACTATTCTTCCTAGTTAAAATAAATACAAACTTGCCTGTAAAATAAAAATATAACCTAAACTAGCTACAATGTAACTATTAGTTATATTGTAGCTAGCTAAGGGTTTATTTTATAGGTAAGTATTTAGTTTTAAATAGGAATAATTTATTTAATAATAGTAATTTTATTTAGATTTATTTTAAATTATATTTAAGTTAGGGGGGGTTAGACTTAGGGGTTAATAACTTTAATATAGTGGCGGCGACGTTGTGGGTGGCAGATTAGGGGTTAATAAATGTAGGTAGGTGTCGGAGATGTTAGGGACGGCAGATTAGGGGTTAATAAAATTTAACTAGTGTTTGCGAGGCGGGAGTACAGCGGTTTAGGGGTTAATACATTTATTATAATGGCGGCGATCTCCGGTTCGGCAGATTAGGTGTTAAAATTTTATGATAGTGTTTGCGATGTGGGGGGCCTCGGTTTAGGGGTTAATAGGTAGTTTATGGGTGTTAGTGTACTTTTTAGCACTTTAGTTAAGAGTTTTATGTTACGTCGTTAGCCCATAAAACTCTTAACTACTGACTTTTAAATTTTACTGTGGGTAGCAAGTGTTTGTCTTGGAACGCTGTGTTCTTTTGCCACCATGCATAACGCCCCTTGTTTCATCAGTCCACAGCACCTTCTTCCAAAATGAAGCTGGCTTGTCCAAATGTGCATTTGCACACATCAAGCGACCAGGAGCCCACCCAAATAACTAGACATACTAGCATTCAGGTGAAACAGGAACTGATTTTATTGTAAAACATAAACTCCTTTTATACACACAGCTCATCTTGATAAGACCCTGGACAATCCCAAAAATTTTCCCGCCATTCCCACCCCTCCAGACTGACCGGCACCTCCATGGAAGCCACAGTCCCACAGAATTCCAGTACCTAGTGGTGGCATTTTCGGGGTGATCCCAGTGGATCGGCTGCACCTCCAGGGTCACAGTCCAAAAATCAGCGTGATTCGTTACTGGGGACCGGAGTTACAGTCCATTGAATTTATGGAGTTAGGGGTGTCCAAAACTCCCAGTTCCCAAAGGAGATCCCCTCCAATAATTCCCCCAGCTCTTGTCCTCCCTAGGGGATACCATTCCCCAAAAGAGCGGAGCTCTGGGGCAATGGGCTGTTGGAGCAACCATGGGTAAAGTTAACGGGTGTCCTGCTGTCCTGTGGCCGACCGGGAGTTCCACGAGCCTGGCCAGCCTGAGAAGGGTTAGGCGGGTGTCTGTTGTGAGGTGGCCAACTGGGAGTTTCAGGAGCCAGGCCAGCCTAGGAGGGTTTTCCCGGTCATAGACCAGCTCTTCTCTTAACAAGTTTAGAACACAAAAACAAGCAAACAAAATGCTTCCAGATTGTGGTTGCTCTGAGGAGCCCAAAACCACTGAGAAACACAGGGGTGAGGATGTAGGGGGTAGGGGTTTAACCCTTGCAGCCCGGTATCCATGATAACTCCCCCCTTTCAGTTCGGCAGACCCGGTTAGATTCTTAACGGGTCGGCCTGGGGCTGGCCGATGGTGACCCTCCACTTCTTGGATGATGGAGAAGGCTGGCATTTATCTCCTGCACCCTGTGCGTAGAGATAGTCACCCGATGCAAAGTACCAACCAAGTTTGCCAAGGCCGACTCCCAAACAGTTGCTCTCCCACAAGTTCCAGTGTCTTTAAGTTCCATGGCCATACTGCCACCCTCTGTGACACTCTGTTGAGTACCGGCTGACCTATCCACAAAAAAAGCCAGTGCCAGTTTCCCAGTTGTATTCCCTCCCCAGACCGAAGGGTGGGTTGCTCCTTGGTGGGGCAGGCAAAGCTCGGGTGCTCAAACATGTGGCACCAACTGCATAAACTGTATCCTCCTTTCCCAATGCAACACCTGCCCCAGTGAGAAATCCTCCTGGGCAGAAAAAGGGTAGAGATCATGCCTAGCTACTGGGGAGAGAGACGGGCTGTCTCTCCTCCTGGGAAGGGGATCTGCTGCTGAGGAGGGAGGCTGAATTCCTCCACTCCCTGAGAAACTATGCTGCCGCTGGGGAGGGAGACCTGCTGTCTCTGCTCCCTGTATGGGGTTCTGCCGCTGGGGAGAGAGACCAACTGTCTCCTCTTCCAGAAAGGGATTCTGCCGCTGGGGAGAGTTTTCGATACCCATCTCTCCCTGCAAGGGCTTCTGTGTAAGGGGAGGGAGGATGACTACCTCCACTCCCAAAGAATGGATCTGACGCTGGGGAGAGAGACCGACTGTCTCCTCTCCCTGCTCCTGGCTCTGCCTCTGGGGAGAGAGACTGACTGTCTCCTCTCCCAGGAAGGGGTTCTGCTGCTGGGGAGAGTTATTGATATCCGTCTCTCTCTGGAAGGGGTTCTGCTTACGGGAAGGGAGGACAACTACCTCCACTCCCAGGGGATGGCTCTGCCGCTGGGGAGAGAAACCGACTGTCTCCTTTCCCAGCTCCTGGCTCTGCCGCTGGGGAGAGAGACCAACTGTGTCCTCTCCCAGGAAGGGGTTCTGTTTATTGGGAGGGAGGATAACTGCATCCGCTCCCAGGGGATGGCTCTGCCGCTGGGGAGAGAGGCCGACTGTCTTCTCTCCCGGCTCCTGGCTCAGCCACTGGTGAGAGAGACCGACTGTCTCCTCTCCCGAAAAAGGGATTCTGCTGCTGGGAAGAGTATCAACATCCAACTCTCCCTGCAAGGTGTTCTGTGTAAGGGGAGGCAGGATGACTACCTCCACTCCCAGGGGATGGCTCTGCCTCTGGGGAGAGAGATGAACTGTCTCCTCTCCCTGCTTCTGGCTCTGCCACTGGGGAGAGAGACCACAATCTCTGATTGCATCAGTCAATAGGATTTTTTCTACCTTAATTCAGATTGGCTGATAGAATTCTATCAGCCAATCAGAATTGAAGGGACGCCATCTTGGATGATGTCACTTGAAGGAACCTTCATTCAGTCATCGGCCGTCGGATGAAAAGGATGCTCCGCGTCGGATGTCTGGAGGACCACTTGTGCCCGGTTGGGTGAAGACGTCTCACGGTATGGTGATCTTCAAGGGGTTAGTGTTTGGTTTTTTTAAGGGGGGATTGGGTGGGTTTTAGAGTACGGTTGGTTGTGTGGGTGGTGGGTTTAAATGTTAGGGGGAATTGTAATTTTTTATTACAGGTAAAAGAGCTGATTACTCTGGGGCAATGCCCCGCAAAAGGCCCTTTTAAGGGCTGTTTGTAATTTAGTGTAGGGTAGGGCTTTTTTTATTTTGGGGGGATTTTTTATTATGTTAGGGGGATTAGAGTAGGTGTAATTAGTTTAAAAATCTTGTAATTATTTTATTATTTTCTGTAATTTAGTGGGTTTTTTTTTTCGTACTTTAGATAATTGTTTTAAATTGTAATTAATTGTATTTAGTTTAGGTAATTAATTTAATTATAGTGTAGTGTTAGGTGTAATCTTACACTTATTAACCCCTAATTGGACGCCCCCGACATCGCCGACACCTACATTATAATATTAACCCCTAATCTGCCACTCCGGACACCGCTGCCACCTACATTATATGTATTAACTCCTAATCTGCTGCCCCCAATGTTGTCGGCACTATAATAAATATATTAACCCCTAAATCTAAGTCTAACCCTAACCCTAACACTCCTCTAACTTAAATATAATTTTAAATAAATAAAAGTAAAATTAATACAATTAAATAAATTAATCCTATTTAAAACATACGGCTAGATTTAGAGTTTGGCGTTAGCCGTCAAAACCAGCGTTAGAGGCTCCTAACGCTGGCTTTGGGCTACCGCTGGTATTTAGAGTCTTGTAGGTAAGGGTCTAAGGTATTTAGAGTCTTGTAGGTAAGGGTCTAACGCTCACTTTCCAGCCACGACTTTTCCATACCGCAGATCCCCCTACGCCAATTGCGTAACCTATCTTTTCAATGGGATCTTTCTAACGCCGGTATTTAGAGTCGTGGCTGAAGTGAGCGTTAGAAATCTAATGACAAAACTCCAGCCGCAGAAAAAAGTCAGGAGTTAAGAGCTTTATGGGCTAAAGCCGGTTTATAAAGCTCTTAACTACTGTGCTCTAAAGTACACTAACACCCATAAACTACCTATGTACCCCTAAACTGAGGCCCCCCCACATCGCCGGCACTCTATTAAAAATTTTTTACCCCTAATTTGCCGAACGCACACCGCCGCCACCTACGTTATCCCTATGTACCCCTAATCTGCTGCCCCTAACACCGCCGACCCCTATATTATATATATTAACCCCTAATCTGCCGCCCCCAATGTCGCCAAACTACAATTATTAACCCCTAATCTGGCAACCAGACCTCACCGCTACTATAATAAAGTTATTAACCCCTAATCCGCCTCACTCCCGCCTCACTAACCCTATAATAAATAGTATTAACCCCTAATCTGCCCTCCATAACTTCAAGTATTAACCCCTAATCTGCTGACCGGACCTCACCGCTTCTCTAATAAATGTATTAACCCCTAAATCTAAGTCTAACCATAACACTAACACCCCCCTAAGTTAAATATAATTTAAATCTAACGAAATAAATTAACTCTTATTAAATAAATTATTCCTATTTAAAGCTAAATACTTACCTGTAAAATAAACCCTAATATAGCCAATCAGATTGAGCTCGCATTCTATTGACTGATCGGAACAGCCAATAGAATGCGAGCTCAATCTGATTGGCTAATTGGATCAGCCAATCGGATTGAACTTGAATATGATTGGCTGATTCCATCAGCCAATCAGAATTTTCCTACCTTAATTCCAATTGGCTGATAGAATCCTATCAGCCAATCGGAATTCGAGGGACGCCATCTTGGATGACGTCCCTTAAAGGAGCCTTTATTCGTCTGTAGTCCGTCGGGCCAGCAGGATGTTCCGCGTCGGAGGTCTGCAAGATGGATCCTGAAGAAAGAAGATTGAAGACCCCGCTTGGAAGATGACATCGCCCGGATGGAACACTTCTTCAGCGCCGCTTGGATGATCACTTCATCGGATGGAAGACTTCTTCAGCACGCCTTGGAGATCACTTCTGCCACTCCGGATCTCCTCTTCAGTTCCATCGGTGGCTCGGCTGAGTGAAGACGACTCAAGGTAGGATGATCTTCAGGGGGGTAGTGTTAGGTTTTTTTAAGGGGGGTTTGGGTTAGATTAGGGGTATGTGGGTGGTGGGTTTTAATGTTGGGGGGGTTGTATTTTTCTTTTACAGGCAAAA
Source organism: Bombina bombina (assembly GCF_027579735.1). Taxonomy (NCBI): domain Eukaryota; kingdom Metazoa; phylum Chordata; class Amphibia; order Anura; family Bombinatoridae; genus Bombina; species Bombina bombina. Next base: position 370,587,296 of record NC_069505.1, on the reverse strand, counting down.
GAGCAGTTTTCTTTTTTAATTTAGAATAGGGTAGGGCATTTTTTTATTTTGGGGGGCTTTTTTATTTTATTAGGGGGCTTAGATTACGTGTAATTAGCTTAAAATTGTTGTAATATTTTTTAAATGTTTGTAACTTATTTTTTTTATTTTTTGTAACAGCTTTTTTATTTTTTGTACTTTAGTTAGTTTATGTAATTGTATTTAATTGTAGTTATTTGTAGTTAATTTATTTAATTAATTTAATGATAGTGTAGTGTTAGGTTTAATTGTAACTTAGGTTACGATTTATTTTACAGGTAATTTTGTATTTCTTTTAGCTAGGTAGTTATTAAATAGTTATTAACTTTTTAATAACTATTCTAACTAGCTAAAATAAATACAAAGTTACCTGTAAAATAAATATAAATCCTAAAATAGCTACAATGTAATTATTAATTATATTGTAGCTATCTTAGGGTTTATTTTACAGGTAAGAATTTAGATTTAAATAGGAATAATTTATTAAAGTATAGTGTAGTGTTAGGTGTAATTGTAACTTAGGTTAGTTTTCATTTTACAGGAAAATTTCTATTTATTTTAGCTAGGTAACTATTAAATAGTTATTAACTATTAAATAGCTATTGTACCTGGTTAAAATAAATTGAAATTTGCCTGGAAAATAAATATTAATCCTAAAATAGCTACAATATAATTATAATTTATATTGTAGCTATATTAGGGTTTATTTTACAGGTAAGTATTTAGCTTTAAATAGGAATAATTTATTTAATAAGATTTAATTTATTTTGTTAGATTTAAATTATATTTAAATTAGGGGGGTGTTAGTGTTAAGGTTAGACTTAGCTTTAGGGGTTAATAACTTTATTATAGTAGCGGCGAGGTCCGGTCGGCAGATTAGGGGTTAATACTTGAAGTTAGGTGTCGGCGATGTTAGGGAGGGCAGATTAGGGGTTAATACTATTTATTATAGGGTTATTGAGGCGGGAGTGAGGCGGATTAGGGGTTAATACATTTATTATAGTAGCGGTGAGGTCTGGTCGGCAGATTAAGGGTTAATAATTGTAGGTAGGTGGAGGCGACGTTGGGGGCGGCAGATTAGGGGTTAATAAATATAATATAGGGGTCGGCGGTGTTAGGGGCAGCAGATTAGGGGTACATAGGGATAATGTAGGTTGCGGCGGTGTATGGAGCGGCAGATTAGGGGTTAAAAAAAATATGCAGGTGTCAGCGATAGCGGGGTCGGCAGATTAGGGGTTAATAAGTGTAAGATTAGGGGTGTTTAGACTCGGGGTTCATGTTAGGGTGTTAGGTGCAGACTTAGGAAGTGTTTCCCCATAGAAAACAATGGGGCTGCGTTAGGAGCTGAACGCTGCTTTTTTGCAGGTGTAAGGGTTTTTTTCAGCTCAAAATGCCCCATTGTTTTCTATGGGGGAATTGTGCACGAGCACGTTTTTGAAGCTGGCCGCGTCCGTAAGCACCGCTGGTATTGAGAGTTGCAGTGGCGGTAAATATGCTATACGCTCCCTTTTTGGAGCTTAACGCAGCCCTTCTGTGAACTCTAAATACCAGCGGTATTTAAAAGGTGCGGGAGAAAAAAAGCCAGCGTTAGCTACGCGGGTCGTTACCGACAAAACTCTAAATCTAGCCGTAAATACTTACCTATAAAATAAACCCTAAGCTAGTTACAATATAATTAATAGTTACATTATAGCTATCTCAGGGTTTATTTTTATTTTACAGGCAAGTTTGTATTTATTTTAACTAGGTACAATAGTTATTAACTATTTAATAACTAGCTAGTTAAAATGAAGACAAATTTACCTGTAAAATATACCCTAACCTAAGTTACAATTACACCTAACACTACACTATCATTAAAATAATTACCTAAACTAACTACAATTAAATACAATTAAATTAAATAAACTAAAGTACGAAAAAAACCCCCACTAAATTACAAAAAATAATAAAATAATTACAATTTTTTTAAACTAATTACACCTAATCTAATCCCCCTAATAAAATAAAAAAGCCCCCCAAAATAATAAAAATCCCTACACTATACTAAATTACAAATAGCCCTTAAAAGGGCCTTTTGCGGGGCATTGCCCCAAAGTTATCAGCTTTTTTACCTGTAAAAAAAAATACAATACCCCCAACTTTAAAACTCACCACCCACACACCCAACCCTACTCTAAAACCCACCCAATCCCCCCTTAATAAAACCTAACACTAACCCCCTGAAGATCACCCTACCTTGAGACATCTTCACCCAACCGGGCAGAAGTGGTCCTCCAGACGGGCAGAAGTCTTCATCCAGGCGGCATCTTCTATCTTCATCCATCCAGAGCGGAGCGGGTCCATCTTCAAGCCAGCCGACGCGGAGAATCCTCTTCCAATGACATCCAAATGAAGAATGAAGGTTCCTTTAAGTGACGTCATCCAAGATGGCATCCCTTGAATTCCGATTGGCTGATAGGATTCTATCAGCCAATCGGAATTAAGGTAGGAAAAGTCCTATTGGACTTGGAATAGGATTGAGCTTGCATTCTATTGGCTGATTGGAACAGCCAATAGAATGCGAGCTCAATCCTATTGGATGATTGGATCAGCCAATAGGATTGAACTTCAATCCTATTGGCTGATTGCATCAGTCAATAGGATTTTTCCTACCTTAATTCCAATTGGCTGATAGAATCCTATCATCAGCCAATCGGAATTCAAGGGACGCCATCTTGGGTGACATCACTTAAAGGAACCTTCATTCTTCATTTGGATGTCGTTGGAAGATGATGCTCCGCGTTGGCTGGCTTGAAGATGGACCCGCTCCGGATGGATGAAGATAGAAGATGCTGCCTGGATGAAGACTTCTGCCCGTCTGGAGGTCCTCTTCTGCCCGAATCAGATAAAGACTTCTGCCCTTCTGGAGGACCACTTCTGCCTGGCTGGGTGAAGACGTCTCAAGGTAGGGTTATCTTCAGGGGGTTAGTGTTAGGTTTTATTAAGGAGGGATTGGGTGGGTTTTAGAGTAGGGTTGGGTGTGTGGATGGTGGGTTTTAGAATCCTATCTATTGTATTTTTTCTTACAGGTAAAAGAGCTGATAACTTTGGGGCAATTCCCTGCAAAAGGCCCTTTTAAGGGCTATTTGTAATTTAGTATAGGGTAGGGATTTTTATTGTTTTGGGGGGCTTTTTTATTTTATTAGGGGGATTAGATTAGGTGTAATTAGTTTAAAAAAATTGTAATTATTTTATTATTTTTTGTAATTTAGTGGGTTTTTTTCTCCGTACTTTAGTTTATTTAATTTAATTGTATTTAATTGTAGTTAGTTTAGGTAATTAATTTAATGATAGTGTAGTGTTAGGTGTAATTTTAAATTAGGTTAGGGTTTATCTTACAGGTAAATTTGTCTTTATTTTAACTAGTTAGTTATTAAATAGTTAATAACTATTTAATAACTATTCTTCCTAGTTAAAATAAATACAAACTTGCCTGTAAAATAAAAATATAACCTAAACTAGCTACAATGTAACTATTAGTTATATTGTAGCTAGCTTAGGGTTTATTTTATAGGTAAGTATTTAGTTTTAAATAGGAATAATTTATTTAATAATAGTAATTTTATTTAGATTTATTTTAAATTATATTTAAGTTAGGGGGGTTAGACTTAGGGTTAGACTTAGGTTTAGGGGTTAATAAATTTAATATAGTGGCGGCGACGTTGTGGGCGGCAGATTAGGGGTTAATAAATGTAGGTAGGTGTCGGCGATGTTAGGGACGGCAGATTAGGGGTTAATAAAATTTAACTAGTGTTTGCGAGGCGGGAGTACGGCGGTTTAGGGGTTAATACATTTATTATAGTGGCGGCGATCTCCGGTTCGGCAGATTAGGTGTTAAAAATGTTATTATAGTGTTTGCGATGTGGGGGGCCTCGGTTTAGGGGTTAATAGGTAGTTTATGGGTGTTAGTGTACTTTTTAGCACTTTAGTTAAGAGTTTTATGTTACGGCGTTAGCCCATAAAACTCTTAACTACTGACTTTTAAATGCTGTAGGAGTCTTGACAGGAGAGGGTCTACCGCTCACTTCTTCCAAGACTCGTAATACCAGCGTTAGGCAAATCCCATTAAAAAGAAAGGATACGCAATTGACGTAAGGGTATTTGCAGTATGCTCGAGTCGCGGAAAAAAAGTGAGCGGTACACCTGTACCTGCCAGACTCGTAATACCAGCGGGCGTTAAAAAGCAGCATTGGGACCTCTCAATGCTGCTTTTTAAATCTAACGCAAGACTCGTAATCTAGCCGTTAGGGTTTATTTTATAGGTAAGTATTTAGTTTTAAATAGGAATTATTTAGGTAATTGTAGTAATTTTATTTATATTTATTGTAATTATTTTTAAGTTAGGGGGGGTTAGGGTTAGGGTTAGACTTAGGTTTAGGGGTTAATAACTTTATTATAGTGGTGGCAACGTTATGGACGGCAGATTAGGGGTTAATAAATGTAGATAGGTTGCGGCGACATTGGGGGCGGCAGATTAGGAGTTAATAAATATAATGTAGGGTTCGTCGATGTTGGGTGCGGCAGATTAGGGGTTCATAAGTATAATGTAGGTGGCGATGGTGTCCGGAGCGGCAGACGGCAGATTAGGGGTTAATAAGTATAATATTAGGGGTGTTTAGACTCGGGGGTTCATGTTAGGGTGTTAGGTGTAGACATAAAAAGTATTTCCCCATAGGAATCAATTGGGCTGCGTTAGAAGATTTACGCTGCTTTTTTGCAGGTGTTAAGTTTTTTTTCAGCCGGCTCTCCCCCATTGATTCCTATGGGGAAATCGTGCAAGAGCATGTTTAGCCAGCTCACCGCTAACGTAAGCAGCGCTGGTATTGAGGTGAGATGTGGAGCTAAATTTTGCTCTTCGCACGCTGGGTTTCTAAAAGCCTGTAATACCAGCAAAACTCGTAATCTAGGTGTTTGTGTTTTGGGTGGGTGGCGGATTAGGGGTTAATAACTTTATTAGGTACTTTGCAATGTGGGGGTTGGCAGATTAGGGGTTAATACATTTTATTTAGTTATTGCAATGGGGGGAATGGTGGTTAACAGGTAGATATTGCGCATGCGTTAGGTGTTTGTTAAAACTTCCAGGGAGTTACGGTGCTCATATACTCAGCGCAAGGCTTGCTGCGCCTGCCTATGTGTGGCAAGGTGAATATGGAGTAAAAATTCTCCATTTTCTCTGCGTAAATCCTTGCACTTGTTAGTGATACCAACTTGCGAAGCCAGTTCTATGTTAGTTTATGGGAAGTAAAAACAGGGGCCAACGGGTGAAATATACGTGCCGCATGCCGCACCGTATATGTGATTGCAACATCCATCTAAAAACAGCTGACGCCGGCTTTTGCGGGCGACTCCGCATTTATGATCAGGTCCCACATGTTTAATAAAACACATATGTATATATTTAATGAACATATTTACTCATTTATATGACGTATATATATTTATATAATTAAACATAAGAGGGATCCAAAAAGCTTCCAAAAATGAGTAAAAACAGTCTTTATTAGGTTGCTATTTAAAAACAGATGCACAAGCTGGTCAGCTTTTTATGTTTTTGTGCATCTGTTTTTAAATGGCAACCTAATAAAGACTGTTTTTACTCATTTTTGGAAGCTTTTTGGATCCCTCTTATGTTTGATTATTTATTGGGATTGTGAGGAGTCCCTTTCTTCACCTTGGAGCTTCCTTACTATACCCCTGAGACAGGTCTGTGTCTTGAACGCTGAATACAGCTGAGGTTCATGTCGAGTTACCACTATTGGTTTGTGTCTGCAGTTCCAGCACCTGGATTGGCTTGGCGAAGGTCCCGTACTACAGAGGGCTCTGTCTACCGACTCATGGAGAGAGGAGGAGGAACATGGTCATAAGCGTCTCTCCTGAGCCGGTGTTCTGTTGAAAAGTCCAAAAAATCAAAAACTCCAAGATGACGTCACTTCCGGTGACTATTCAATTTTTACTATCTGTTTTTGCCTCTGTCTGGGGGGTGCACCGCTTATCTTCTGGCATCCACCCCAAGTAAACCTTGGGGAATGAGGATTACAAGGGGGGCTTCGCCCACCTTGAACCCCCCATGCGGAGGCAAAATAGATAGTGAAGATAGACGATTACAGTCCCATCTGATTGGTCCGTGTCTCAGTGAGGGACAGGATGCACAACTAATCAGATGTATGAATTCACCCGAAGTGACGTACTCTTGGAGTTTTCGATGTCTTGGAGTTTTCAATATAATACCGGGTCTCCAGAGCTGAAGCAAGATGTCAGCGGTATATGCTGAGTCGGGTCTACTGTGTCCTGTTGCGGACAGTCTAGAGTCCGAGTTTGTGGGAGCAATAACCAGCCACTTGTAATTGATGGTTATTTATTGTGCGCCCATGAATGGGCGAATTTGCCCGTTTACAGGAGCGCGATTAATTAGCGTTCCACTTTTAATCTATCCATTAGTGTGCAAAAGGTGTACCAGTGAATCAACCTCAACTTCTGGTATGTCCTTGAAAAATGGGCAGGGGCCTTGGAACATTTCTGCATGCTTCAATAGGTTTTGTCATATTATTGGAGTGCAACCTCTATTTTTTTCACATTTTGTTTATTACAACGTATAAGTAGAACATGTATTATACAACCTGTTGTGTTTCCTACAATATACAATAGACTTCCCTATATCAGTTCAGCACAGTTTAGTTAAACAGAATTATGCTCCTGAGAATTAAGTTTCATTTCTATTGTTTTTTGTGTTAGCAAATTAATATTTGTATCATATAATGATAAGAACTACTACGAAATAATTGTACACAATATTGTTTCATTTATATTTTTATTATCATTTTGTTAGTTATCATTTGTACCATTTAGATCTATAGATTTGTAAATAACCCAATTCATGATATCTCAATCATCAAGCGAGACCTGGAAAAACAATAAATACAAGCAAAAAACTTAGGGAATGCACTTGCACAACGGTTAATGCAAATTATAATGACTGTAAAATATTTACATGGTTTGTTCTGGTAAAGTAGTCTCAAAAAGTGTCTCAAAGGGCTGACTGTGAGCATTCTGGTGTTCTTAGGATTTTTCAGCATGCAGAATTCTGTTAGTCGTTTCCCGTTATTTCAAAGCTGAAGAGGTTGGGTTTTTTTTGTGTTTTTTTTTACTTTTATTTCTTTTTAACTGTTTTTTTGTGCATATGTTTGAGGGGAATGTGTGATAGAGCCTACCGTCACTGGGGCCTCTGGAGGGGACTGTGGGCTAGCCTCCTGCCCAATGATTATGGCCCGTGGAAGAGACCAGGGATTTTGCCCTATTTGCCCGGTCAGGGCATGGAAGGAAGCCGGGACTGGAGACCTTCTTACTGTCCGGGGGTGATTAACTGGGAGATGCGGCAAGGCAGTACCAAGAACAGTGGTGCATCTGCGGTAACATTGTGCAGGACAGACCAGGCAGATGCACCCTTCCCAACTAGGATTATGGAAATACTTCTGGGTATATTTTATATCGTGTCCTGGCTGATTGTCTGGAGCTACATAATGCAGCATTTGCCTATGTTGTACCAGGAACATTGCACTGGATCTGCAGTGGGACATTTAGAAATTACCAATGTAATGTACTTTATGTTTCTGGACATCATGATGGGCATGTCCAGACTAATCAAGACTTACTGTGTACATGTTTTCCAGTTTTCCAGCAGGTGGACAAGGGATGCAGGGTGGGGGATTCCTGTAACTACTAATCCTACTGATAAGACTTGTATATGTGCCTATCTAATAATTAGATTAATGTTCTAAGTCGGAAGTGTCTCTGGTTGTACATATTATCTATGCTAATATTCCCATGAGGGGACTGTCCTCTTCGAGGGGGGGGATAAAGTGTGTGTTTCTGGTTTTAATAAACATTTATTCTTTTGGGTTTACCCCAACCTGAGTCTTGTTTGGGGTAAAGGGCTGGTGTCAGCTTTCTGTTTGCTGGAGGGGTTTGGAGGGCAGGAGGCACCTTTTGGCAGAGGTACCCAGTCGGGGTACCAGGCGGTCCATCCCAGACTGTTTTGTAGTGTTTGTTCCGTAAGGTATTGTGATGCAGGTATCCTTCATAGTGGAACTCATCCTATACACCTAGAGGTGAATGGTTATGAAATACATTCTACTTGATATAGTTGTGGTGATTTCTCCCTCCATATTTCATACAAAGAATATAATATATTTTGTATGTAAATTACACCGGAATAAATCATATTTAAATCGTAATTTAAATACACTGGATGTGCAAAACACATAGGGGCCTATCTATCAAGCTCTGAATGGAGCTTGATGCCCCGTGTTTCTGGCGAGCCTGCAGGCTCGCCAGAAACAGCAGTTATTAAGCAGCGGTCACAAAGACCGCTGCTCCATAACCCTGTCCGCCTGCTCTGAGCAGGCGGACAGACGTCGCCGGAATTCAACCCGATCGAGTACGATCGGGTTGATTGACACCTCCCTGCTGGAGTTGCGGCGTTGCACCAGCAACTCTTGTGAGCTGCTGGTGCAATGCTGAATATGGAGAGCGTATTGCTCTCCGTATTCAGCAAGGTCTGGCGGACCTGATCCGCGCTGTCGGATCAGGTCTGCCAGACTTTGTTAAATAGAGGCCATAGGAATTTGTACTTTTAAGTGCAAAATACAAAATGTAATTTTTGTTTTTCATAAAATGGGAGTTCCATTGGCGTGTATGAAATTGTCTCTCGAATTCCAGCATTATTATCTAAACAATTCTGCCCTACAGATCTCACTGTTTGTTCTTGCAACTTAGAAGGTGGCGAGATTTTGTCAAAATACTCAAAACACCTTTTACTCTGAAAGGAAAACCTACGTCTACAAAAATAACAGCGAATTTAAGGTACAGTGCTCTGAAAACATTGTATTTTGATTTGTATTAGATGTAATTTTAACATTAAAACATACGCCATTTCTTCCTGTGTACTTCATCTTCCATTAATTGCAAACTTTTACATAGCAGAGAGTTCTTATTATTTCTATGGAAGACATCTCGCCACTCGCAAGGACAGCCTATTTTCTTTAATAATTGCACAAAGGAGGACCCTGTTAGGCTAGATGTGTTTTTTTAAGTTTTTACTTGCAATCTTTTGATCATCAAGCAATATATCTTAATTCAGTGTTTTGTAACTTACAGATTTTCAGAAGGAAATCATCACTAAAGACTATGGCCGTCTTTATCAATGTCTGGCAGATATTGGCTACAGTGGATCATGTCCGTCAGACATCGCTGAATGCTGACAGCATACGCTGTCCTCAGAGGAGGCGTATGAGTTAAGACCACTGCTTTTTAACTCCTGTTTCCGGCGAGCCTGAAGGCTCATGTGAAAACAGGGCGATTAGGGGCCATTCGGTCATTGTTAAATCGGCAACAAAAAAAATTAAATAATTTGAGGTGGAAAAAAAATGTTTTAATAGTTATAAAGAAGTGCAATTAATATTTGTAATAAAGCAGCGCAAATAGAAAAATCAAAGAACAGTGGCAATAAATATTTCTGGCTTTATAATGATACAGTCTAAATATTGAAGTTCACAGTAAGCCTTTATATGATAATAAAGAATATCCTTCTAGTTTTGAGACCATGCGATCACTAAATCCTTAAAGGGACATGATACCCAAATGTTGAAGCACTTGAAACTGATGCATCATAGCTGTAAAAAGCTGACTAAATAATATCACCTGACCATCTTTATGTAAAAAAGGAAGATATTTTACCTTAAATTTCCTAAATATACACCCCACTGTAAAGTGACATTAAACAGCCAGTCAGGATGCTAGTCCCAGGACAAGCTAGGGAGTATTCATCTGAAATGTGCATGTCATGTTATTTTCCTATTCAGTTTAAATAAGTACTATGAAATATCATGAGATCACAGCAAAGGCAAAGCATTACCTCAGCACTGTTGATGCTGACTGGCTATTGTTATTATTATTTTTTTTCTAAACTTGCAGCTGGACAGCAGCTGAAGTATAACAATTTACACAGCACTTACTCTGGTGAGCTGAAGATATTTTTAAGTAAAATACATCAGTGTTTTACAGTTATGCAGCATTACTTTCAAGTAGTATGTCCCTTTAATTCGATGGCCTCTAGTTATCAATGTCTGTCGGACCTGATCCGACAGTGCGGATCAGGTCCGACAAACATCGCTGAATACGGCGAGCAATACGCTCGCCGTATTCAGCATTGCACCAGCAGCTCACAAGAGCTGCTGGTGCAACGCCGCCCCCTGCAGACTCGCGGCCAATAGGCCGCCAGCATGGGGGTGTCAATCAAGCCGATTGTACTTGATCGGGTTGATTTCCGTCGATGTCTGTCCGCCTGCTCAGAGCAGGCGGACAGGTTATGGAGCAGCGGTCTTTGTGACTGCTGCTTCATAACTGCTGTTTCTGGTGAGTCTGAAGACTCGCCAGAAACAGGGGCCGTCAAGCTCCATCCGGAGCTTGATAACTAGAGGCCGATAAGTGGCCATAGGAGGATGTTTTACATTATTACTATTTACTCTTAATGACATTTGCTTTTTTTTTAACCAAGCTGCCTCATTTGCATATAGAGAAAGACATTTTTATTTTTTAGAAAAACTGATTTATGGCATAATAGGATTCATGCAATAGTTTCTGACTTAAAACAGGATTACTTTAGCTTGCATTGCTAAGCATCAAACAGATATGGGTCTAGAGCCCAAGACAAAACTTATCTAGGGCTTGAGCCCACAATACAACCATAAACTATCCTAGGCTCCTTCCTTTGTAATTCCACAGATACCTCCAACTAGGTCAGTTATAATCCCATGCAATTAAATCAGTCCTATATACAGACAGTAGTTATATATCATGTGATCTCACTAACAGAGGACAGTTACAGATTCTTCGGTCTTGCACATAACAATTATAACTTATGATCAGTGGCTGCTCAAAGAGAGGCTGCTAAGTACACAGAAAACTAGCGGGACATAATGTTATTGTGCAACAGTTAAAGGGATAGTCTAGTCAAAATTAACTTTCATGATTCAGATAGAGCAGCAATTTTAAGCAACTTTCTAATTTGCTCCTATTATTATTTTTTCTTCATTCTCTTGGTATCTTTAGTTTAAAAAGCTGGAATGTAAGTTTAGAAGCCGGGCCATTTTTGGTTTAGCACCTGGGTAGCGCTTGCCGATTGGTGTCTAAATGTAGCCATCTAATCAGCAAGTGCTGAACCAAAAATGGGCCGGCTCCTAAGCTTACTTTCCATCTTTTTAAAATAAAGATACCAAGAGAAAAATTGATAACAGGAGTACATTAGAATGTTGCCTAAAATTGCCTGCTCTATCGGAATCATGAAAGTTTATTTTTGACTAAACTATCCCTTTAAGGCCTACATATCTTTCCCTAAGTGTTGCTTCCTGTATTTAAAGGGACATTTCTAATGGAAACTAAAACATACCCATCCCCCTCCCCCCAATATTTGTGGCTGGGTATCAGGTACTTAGCAGATTGATGGGCGGTTTGACTATTTTGTGGATGGAGGTATTTTGGAAAGGTTCTGATCATGGGTGTTTAGTAGGTGGTATTGCAGGCATATCTGAGTGGACAGTGGGTGTGTCTTGGTGTTCTATGGGTGGGGCTAAGGGAGATCTGCAAATAGGCACATATGACTGTCTCAGAGGGACAGCAAAACAGAGCTCAGAATCAGGGACTGACCCTCTCAAATATAACAGTTGAGAGCTCTGCTAAAATAAAACACAGTGCATTTCACTCTTTATTGGAAACATTTTTTTTTGTATTTTAAGTTATAAATCTCTCTGATTTAGAAATAGCTTTTACTGCACATGTGACCTGCAAATAATACAGCAATAGGTGACGTGTACTCAAATTCACTGAGGCTTTTCAGTGGCAGTGATGGATATATCAATGATAAAGATACACATCACAGACAGCACACTGAGCAGGCGCAAATAATTGCTGCACGTAGCTTACGGATAAAACTTCTGCAGGTTGCAGCCATAATAAAAACCTATATTAAAATCAGTGATTGATGCTTCTAATTAAAAGTGAGTATTTTTAATTCTACTAGAATTTCCCTCTGAAAAAAGAAAAATCAATTTTTGCAAAGCAGCTCATTAACATTAAAGGGACAGTCTAGTCAAAATTAAACTTTCATGATTTAGATAGGGAATGCAATTTTAAACAACTTTCTAATTTACTTTTATCATCAAATTTGCTTTGTTCTCTTGGTATCTTTGGTTGAAAGTTAAACTTAGGTAGGCTCATATGCTAATTTCTAAACCCGCCTCTAATTTCAGGGCATTTTGACAGTTTTTCACAGCTAGAGGGAGTTAGCTCACTTATGTCATATATACAATATTGTGCTTACGCCTGTGGAGTTATTTATAAGTCAGCACTGATTGGCTTAAATACAAGCCTGTCAAAAGAACTGAAATAAGGGGGCAGTCTGCAAAGGCTTAGATACAATGTAATTACAGAGGTAAAAAATATATTAAAATAACAGTGTTGGTTATGCAAAACTGGGGAATGGGTATTAAAGGGATAATCTATCTTTTTAAACAATAAAAACTCTGGAGTAGACTATCCCTTTAAGGTACTTGCATAAAAAAAAGATAAGGTCATGAGTTCAGCAACTGCACATCAATAAGGGCCTTATCGCAATAAGAAGCACTAAGGTTGGTTACGTTTAGGGGTAGCGCTGCTGTAGGATTTACATACAAAATAAAGACTATGGGGTAGATTCAGCATTAGTCGAGTGGACATGATTCGCTGTAGCAAATCATGTCCGATCGATCTTGCTAAATGCCAACAGCAAACGCTGTTGGCATTTAACATTGCACAAGCATTTCTAGTGAAATACTTGTGCAATGCTGCCACCTGTAGCCAATCGGCCGCTAGCAGGGGCTGTCAATTATCCCTATCAGATCAGTATGCTTTTAGTCCGCCACCTAAAAGGTGGTCGCGGACAAGTTAAGGAGCAGTGGTCTTACGACCGCTGCTTCCTAACTTGCGTTTCAGGCGAGCCAGAAACGATGGGCGCAGAAAGCAGCATCCGCTGCCTAATAAATCTACCCCTTTATGGTAATTGTAGATCAGGAACAACATTGTACAAACATTTGCACTGCTCCATCAAAATAAATATTTCATATATATTTTGTTGTTGTTTTTTGCTGTTTTACAGCACAATAAGGCACTCAGGAGTTGGATTACTGCAGTAAGATAGTAACTGGTTATCACAGTGCAATAAGGCACTCAGGAGTTAGGTTACTGCAGTAAGATAGTAACTGGTTATCACAGAGCAATAAGGCACTCAGGAGTTAGGTTACTGCAGTAAGATAGTAACTGGTTATCACAGTGCAATAAGGCACTCAGGAGTTAGGTTACTGCAGTAAGATAGTAACTGGTTATCACAGAGCAATAAGGCACTCAGGAGTTAGGTTACTGCAGTAAGATAGTAACTGGTTATCACAGTGCAATAAGGCACTCAGGAGTTAGGTTACTGCAGTAAGATAGTAACTGGTTATCACAGACAATAAGGCACTCAGGAGTTAGGTTACTGCAGTAAGATAGTAACTGGTTATCACAGAGCAATAAGGCACTCAGGAGTTAGGTTACTACAGTAAGATAGTAAATGGTTATCAAAGAGCAATAAGAAACTCAGGAGTTAGGTTACTGCAGTAAAATAGTAACTGGTTATCACAGGGCAATAAGGCACTCAGGAGTTAGGTTACTACAGTAAGATAGTAAATGGTTATCACAGCACAATAAGGCACCCAGCAGTTAGGTTACTGCAGTAAGATAGTAAATGGTTATCACAGGGCAATAAGGCACTCAGGAGTTAGGTTACTACAGTTAGATAGTAACTGGTTATCACAGTGCAATAAGGCACTCAGGAGTAAGGTTACTACAGTAAGATAGTTACTGGTTATCACAGGGCAATAAGGCACTCAGGAGTTAGGTTACTGCAGTAAGATAGTAAATGGTTATCACAGGGCAATAAGGCACTCAGGAGTTAGGTTACTGCAGTAAGATAGTTATTTGTTATCGCAGGCAATAAGGCACTCAGGAGTTAGGTTACTGCAATTAGATAGTAACTGGATATTGCAGGGCAATAAGGCACTCAGGAGTTAGGTTACTGCAGTAAGATAGTAAATGGTTATCACAGGGCAATAAGGCACTCAGGAGCTAGGTTACTACAGTAAGATAGTTACTGGTTATCACAGGGCAATAAGGCACTCAGGAGTTAGGTTACTACAGTAAGATAGTAACTGGTTATCACAGTGCAATAAGGCACTTAGGAGTTAGGTTACTGCAGTAAGATAGTTATTTGTTATCGCAGGCAATAAGGCACTCAGGAGTTAGGTAACTGCAATTAGATAGTAACTGGATATTGCAGGGCAATAAGGCACTCAGGAGTTAGGTTACTGCAGTAAGATAGTGACTTGTTATCGCAGGCAATAAGGCACTCAGGAGTTAGGTTACTGCAGTAAAATAGTAACTGGATTTTGCAGTGCAATAAGGCACTCAGGAGTTAAGTTAACGTAGTAGGATATTAACTAGTTATTACAGGGAAATAAGGCACTCAGGATTTGGGTTACTGCAGTCAGTAACTGGTTATTGCAGGGCAATAAGGCACTCAGGAGTTGTGTTACTATATTAAGATAGTAACTGGTTATTTCAGGGCAATAAGGCACTTAGGAGTGGTTATTTAAGGGCAATAAGGCACTTAGGAGTTGTGTTACTATAATAAGAGAGTAATTGGTTGTTGCAGGGCAATAAGGCACTCAGGAGTTGCGTTTCTATATTAAGATAGCAACTGGTTATTGCTAAGCAATGAGGCACTCAGGAGGTGCGTTACTATATTAACATAGTAACTGGTTATTTCTAAGAGTTTGATTACTGGAGTAAGATAGTAACTGGTTATCACAGGGCAATAAGGCACTCAGGAGTTTGATTACTGCAGTAAGATAGTAACTGGTAATCGCAGGGCAATAAGGCACTCAGGAGTTTCCTTACTATATTAAGATAGCAACTGGTTATTGCTAAGCAATGAGGCACTACAGTTTCACACAGTGCACAGAAGGAACTAAATAGCGGTGTCAAGACTTCTTACTGCAGTCTGTTCCCTTCCATGCAGGGTAACAGCTACACTGGAAGTGCGTCTCCAGGTATGACATGTCCTTAGTGCTGGCTTTTCCAGTTACTACAAATCCATGATCCTGGGGACTGTCTCTGATGCTGAAGCTGTCAGGGTGCAAGTGTAGATAGGAATTAAAGGAAGGGTCTTTTCTCACACAACGTCCGTTTCCTGAACAAAGGGTCTGGCTACATAGCAGAGCAGCACTGGTCACATTTATCACATAATGACCAAGCGTTTCATCAACATACGACTTCACTGCCAGACACGACTCCTGTAAGAAAGTGAAATAAACAATGATGAATAAGCACAAAAGAATTGTGGGGCACCGGGGCAACTTATTATGATACCAGCCTCGATTCCAGAGAATTTTTGCACAAAACACTGATTTTTTTTTTTGTTTGATTTTCTATGAATAATCAAAATAATAATAATTAAAACATACCAGTAAAATTACAGGTCTAGAAATAAATAATAATTGGCTAGATTACTATTAAAATCCTCACCCTGACATATTAAGCTCTCAACTGCACTGATCCCCCCTACATATCAGAACTTGTCTCTAGATGCTCTCCCTCCCGTCCCCTTCGATCAGCTCAGGATCTCCTTCTCTCCTCCTCTCTTGTTACTTCCTCACATTCACGTTTACAGGACTTCTCCAGACTGGCCCCCATCTTGTGGAATTCCCTGCCTCGCTCCATAAGACTCTCCCTTAGTTTTAACAGCTTCAAGCACTCCCTAAAAACTCTACTATTCAGGGATGCATACAACCAACACTAACCTTTCCTAACGCCATTGCTTTCCCCTTGAACCCCTTAGATTGTAAGCCTATGGGCCCAGCTGTTTACAGATCGCTTCATAAGAGCCGACTACAACGGTGAAACTCTCGGCAGGGCCCTCTACCCACTTGACCCCTACAAAAGCTATCCTGTACACCGACTATGTTTACAGCGCTGTGGAATCTGTTGGCGCTCTACAAATACCTGATAATAATAATAATATTAATAGATTACGAGTTTTGCGTTATGAGTAAAAAAGCAGCGTTAAGGGACATCTTAAAACATTTAATGTGAAAATGGCTTAAAGGAACATTAAACCCCAAATTTTTCTTTCATGATTCAGACAGATAATACAATTTTAAACAACACTCTAATTTACTTCTATTATCTATTTTGCTTCTTTCTTTACATATCCGTTGTTGAAGAAATAGCAATGCACATGGGTCAGCCAATCACACGAGGCATCTATGTGCAGCTACCAATCAGCAGCTACTGAGCCTATCTAGATATGATTTTCAGGGAAGAATATCAAGAGCATTAAGCAAATTAGATAATAGAAGTAAATTAGAAAGTTTTTTAAAATTGTATTCTCTATCTGAATCATGAAAGAACATTTTTGGGTTTAATGTCCCTTTAATGTAGCTTAATGAGTAAAAAAGTGTCCAACTGTTAATTAATTTCTGCATAATTTTGCACAACCCAAAATTTCCACTATCCAAGCCTATCCTAGAAGTTTCATGGATTTTGGTTTTCCACAAGGCAAATGAGTGACATTAAGCTTGTTTTTTGGGGAGCTTAATGTGGCTTAACGTACAAAATTGAATTTAGATGTTAACCAATTTCCCCCAAACTTACCGCAATACATTAATCTATCTATTCAAACATATTCTTAAAATTTCAGGACATTTGATAAAACATACCAAAGGTTATTCACATTTAACAATCTTTAAAATCCTAAAACATTTAATGTGAGCAGCTTAATGTAAAAAGAGTTTAATGTACGAAAATTAACCAAAACTTCAATCAATTGCCTTGAAACTTGGCACAAACTCAGTTTTTCACTTTCCATACCTATCCTAGAAGTTTCATGGATTTTGGTTTCCCACAAGGCAAATGAGTGACATTAAGCTTATATTTTGGGGAGCTTAATGTGGCTCAATGAGTAAAAAAGTGGCCAAATGTTAAACAATTGCTGCATAATTTTGCACAACCCAAGATTTCCACTATCCAAGCCTTTCCTAGAAGTTTCATGGATTTTGGTTTTCCACAAGGCAAATGAGTGACATTAAAGGGACATTAAACACTTTGAGATGGTAATATAAAATGATAAATTGTATATAATAAAACAACTCTGCAATACACTTTCATTATTTATTTTGTCCTCTTTGCCTGTAATTCCATTCTGAAATTGTGAGCTTTTCAGTTCCTGTTAGAAATGGAAGTGCAGAACACTGTTAAATCCAGCACAACCATTGGCTGCATACTCTAGTGACCTATTTATAACTGACCCTAATTGGCCACAGCAGAGAAGGTAACACAAGTTACAACATGGCAGCTCCCAGTGTTTTATAGACACTAAAACTTTACACTTATTTTGTAACTTTTTAAACAACCAATGAAACTTTAAAAAATACATCTACATGTTAGTCATGGACTAATCTTTTCTTTGAATGTATCATTCTATCTAGCATGTATTTAGTGTTTAATGTCCCTTTAAGCTTGTTTTTTGGGGAGCTTAATGTGGCTTAACGTACAAAATTGAACTTAGATCTTAACCCATTTCCCACACACTTCTCACAATACATTAATCTATCTATTCAAACATATTCTGAAAATTTCAGGAAATTTGATAAAACATACTAAAAGTTATTCGCATTTAACAATTTTTTTACAATCCTAAAACATTTAGGCCCCTACTTATCAAGCCGTCAACCACAATTACGCTGGAATTCTGCAGCGTAATTGTGGCAAGCTTGATTCCCCTTAGTTATTAAACCCTACAGACCGGCAAAAGTAGAATTTTGTGATGTAACATATGATCCTCCGGTCTCAGTCCGACACAGATTGATGCTTACGTCACTACAGATGTTTCAAATGCAAATTCGGTACTATCTGACTACTTTTGCTAGTTATCAAATTTCTAACAGGTAAGCTATGCTCGGCACTATTCTGGCCCAGCGTACCTGGTTTTCAATCCGCCGCCCTGGAGGCGGCGGATGCCATAGGAATCAATGGGAGTCTGAAAGCAGAAAAGCTTATGTTCGCTGTTGCCCGATATCCCATTGATTCCTGATTCCTATAAAGTTATGTTTACACCTAACACCCTAACATGTACCCCGAGTCTAAACACCCCTAATTTTCCGCCCCCTACACCGCCGCCACCTACATTATACTTATTAACCCCTAATCTGCCGTCCCCAACTTCGCCGCCACTATATTAAGTTTATTAACCCCTAAACCTAAGACTAACCCTAACACCCCCTAACTTAAATATAATTTAAATAAATCTAAATACAATTCCTATCATTACCTAAATTATTCCTATATAAAACTAAATACATACCTATAAAACAAAACCCTAAGCTAGCTACAATATAACTAATAGTTACATTGTATCTAGCTTAGGTTTTATTTTTATTTCTCCTGTTAAGTGTAGTCAGTCCACGGGTCATCATTACTTATGGGATATTAACTCCTCCCCAACAGGAAGTGCAAGAGGATCACCCAAGCAGAGCTGCTATATAGCTCCTCCCCTCTACGTCACACCCAGTCATTCTCTTGCACCCAACTAATAGATAGGATGTGTGAGAGGACTGTGGTGATTAAACTTAGTTTTTTATATCTTCAATCAAAAGTTTGTTATTTTAAACGACACCGGAGCGTGTTGTTTCCTTCTCAGGCAGAATTTGAAGAAGAATCTACCTGAGTTTTTTGTATATGATCTTAGCGGACGTAACTAAGATCCGTTTGCTGTTCTCGGCCATTCTGAGGAGTAAGGTAACTTCAGATCAGGGGACAGCGGGCAGGTTCACCTGCAAAGAGGTATGTTGCAGTATATTATTTTCTAAGGAATGGAATTGACTTTGAAAATACTGCTAATACCGATATAATGTAAGTACAGCCTTAAATGCAGTAGTAGCAACTGGTATCAGGCTGACATGTATATATGTTAACACTTAAGTATTTCTGGGGAATGGCACTTCACTGGGAAAATACTGTATGCATATATTTTTTAGCCTAACTTGCAGTGGGAGCGACTAGCAGCAGGCTTTTTAAAGACATTTCATATATTTGATTTTAAACGTTTGCTGGCATGGTAAATCATTTAATTCTCTGAGGTACTTGGTGAAAATTGTTTTGGGCTTTATTTTCCACATGGCTGTCGTTGTTTTAAATTAAAACAGTTTACTGAGCTCCCCTCACTGTTGTAGTGTGAGTGGGAGGGGCCTATTTTGGCGCTTTTACTACGCATCAGAAATTCAGTCACAGTCTGTCTTTTTCTCCCTGCATGATCCAGGACGTCTCCACAGAGCTCAGGGGTCTTCAAAACTAGTTTTGAGGGAGGTAATCACTCACAGCAGACCTGTGAGACTGTGCTTGACTGTGATAAAAACGTTTATATTGTCAATTGTTATACGTTTTTTTCTGATATTAAGGGTTAATCATCCATTGCTAATGTGTGCAATCCTTTGCTAATTTTGATTTATATAACTAATCCGGTTCATTGTTATTCAACTGTGACAGTTTTTGTGTGCTTCTTAAAGGCACAGTAACGTTTTTTTCATATTGCTTGTAAATTTAGTTGAAAAGCATTTCCAAGCTTGCTAGTCTAATTGCTAGTTTGTTTAAACATGTCTGACTCAGAGGAAACTCTTTGTGCAATATGTTCAAAAGCCGAGGTGGAGCCCAATAGAAATTTATGTACTAATTGCATTGATGCTACTTTAAATAAAAGTCAATCTGTACATGTTAAGCAACACTCACCAGACAACGAGAGGGAAGTTATGCCGACTAACTTACCTCACGTGTCAGTACCTGCATCTCCCGCTCAGGAGGTGCGTGATATTGTAACGCCAAGTACATCAGGGCGGCCATTACAAATCACTTTACAAGACATGGCTAATGTTATGACTGAAGTTTTGTCTAAATTGCCAGAACTTAGAGGTAAACGAGATCACTCTGGGATGAGAACAGAGTATACTGATAATGCTAGGGCCATGTCTGATACTGCGTCACAATATGCAGAGCATGAGGACGGAGAGCTTCATTCTGCGGGTGACGGATCTGATCCAAATAAATTGGATTCAGACATTTCAAATTTTAAGTTTAAGCTGGAAAACCTCCGTGTATTGCTAGGGGAGGTGTTAGCGGCTCTGAATGATTGTAACACAGTTGCAATCCCAGAGAAAATGTGTAGGTTGGATAAATATTTTGCGGTACCGACGAGTACTGACGTTTTTCCTATACCTAAGAGACTTACTGAAATTATTACTAAGGAGTGGGACAGACCCGGTGTGCCTTTCTCACCCCCTCCTATATTCAGAAAAATGTTTCCAATAGACACCACCACACGGGACTTATGGCAAACGGTCCCTAAGGTGGAGGGAGCAGTTTCTACTTTAGCTAAGCGTACCACTATCCCGGTGGAGGATAGCTGTGCTTTTTCAGATCCAATGGATAAAAAGTTAGAGGGTTACCTTAAGAAAATGTTTGTTCAACAAGGTTTTATATTACAACCCCTTGCATGCATTGCGCCTGTCACGGCTGCGGCTGCATTTTGGTTTGAGTCTCTGGAAGACACCCTTGACTCAGCGACATTAGATGAGATTTCACTTAAGCTTAAAACCCTTAAGCTAGCTAATTCATTTATTTCTGATGCCGTAGTACATTTAACTAAACTTACGGCTAAGAATTCCGGATTCGCCATTCAGGCACGCAGAGCGCTGTGGCTAAAATCCTGGTCAGCTGATGTAACTTCTAAATCGAAATTACTTAACATACCTTTCAAGGGGCAGACTTTATTCGGGCCCGGTTTGAAAGAAATTATCGCTGATATTACGGGAGGTAAAGGCCATGCCCTGCCTCAAGACAGAGCCAAACCTAGGGCTAGACAGTCTAATTTTCGTGCCTTTCGTAACTTCAAGGCAGGAGCAGCATCAACTTCCTCTGCTCCAAAACAGGAAGGAGCTGTTGCTCGCTACAGACAAGGCTGGAAACCTAACCAGACCTGGAACAAGGGTAAGCAGGCCAGAAAACCTGCTGCTGCCCCTAAGACAGCATGAAGTGAGGGCCCCCGATACGGAAGCGGATCTAGTGGGGGGCAGACTCTCTCTCTTCGCCCAGGCTTGGGCAAGAGATGTCCAGGATCCCTGGGCGTTGGAGATCATATCTCAGGGATATCTTCTGGACTTCAAAGCTTCTCCTCCACAAGGGAGATTTCACCTTTCAAGGTTGTCAACAAACCAGATAAAGAAAGAGGCGTTTCTACGCTGTGTACAAGACCTTTTACTAATGGGAGTGATCCACCCAGTTCCGCGATCGGAACACGGACAAGGGTTTTACTCAAATCTGTTTGTGGTTCCCAAAATAGAGGGAACCTTCAGACCAATATTGGATTTAAAGATCCTAAACAAATTCCTAAGAGTTCCATCGTTCAAGATGGAAACTATTCGGACAATCTTACCCATGATCCAAAGAGGTCAGTACATGACCACAGTGGATTTAAAGGATGCTTACCTTCACATACCGATTCACAGAGAACATTACCGGTATCTAAGGTTTGCCTTCCTAGACAGGCATTACCAGTTTGTAGCTCTTCCCTTCGGGTTGGCTACGGCTCCAAGAATCTTTACAAAGGTTCTGGGCTCTCTTCTGGCGGTACTAAGACCGCGAGGAATTTCGGTAGCTCCGTACCTAGATGACATTCTGATACAAGCGTCAAGCTTTCAAACTGCCAAGTCTCATACAGAGTTAGTACTGGCTTTTCTAAGGTCGCATGGGTGGAAAGTGAACAAGGAGAAGAGTTCTCTCTTACCACTCACAAGAGTTCCCTTCTTGGGGACTCTTATAGATTCTGTAGAAATGAAAATTTACCTGACAGAGGACAGGTTAACAAAGCTTCTAAATGCTTGCCGTGTCCTTCATTCCATTCAACACCCGTCAGTGGCTCAATGCATGGAGGTAATCGGCTTAATGGTAGCGGCAATGGACATAGTTCCTTTTGCACGCCTGCACCTCAGACCGCTGCAATTGTGCATGCTAAGTCAGTGGAATGGGGATTACTCAGATTTGTCCCCTACGCTGAATCTGGATCAGGAAAATGTGTAGGTTGGATAAATATTTTGCGGTACCGACGAGTACTGACGTTTTTCCTATACCTAAGAGACTTACTGAAATTATTACTAAGGAGTGGGACAGACCCGGTGTGCCTTTCTCACCCCCTCCTATATTCAGAAAAATGTTTCCAATAGACACCACCACACGGGACTTATGGCAAACGGTCCCTAAGGTGGAGGGAGCAGTTTCTACTTTAGCTAAGCGTACCACTATCCCGGTGGAGGATAGCTGTGCTTTTTCAGATCCAATGGATAAAAAGTTAGAGGGTTACCTTAAGAAAATGTTTGTTCAACAAGGTTTTATATTACAACCCCTTGCATGCATTGCGCCTGTCACGGCTGCGGCTGCATTTTGGTTTGAGTCTCTGGAAGACACCCTTGACTCAGCGACATTAGATGAGATTTCACTTAAGCTTAAAACCCTTAAGCTAGCTAATTCATTTATTTCTGATGCCGTAGTACATTTAACTAAACTTACGGCTAAGAATTCCGGATTCGCCATTCAGGCACACAGAGCGCTGTGGCTAAAATCCTGGTCAGCTGATGTAACTTCTAAATCGAAATTACTTAACATACCTTTCAAGGGGCAGACTTTATTCGGGCCCGGTTTGAAAGAAATTATCGCTGATATTACGGGAGGTAAAGGCCATGCCCTGCCTCAAGACAGAGCCAAACCTAGGGCTAGACAGTCTAATTTTCGTGCCTTTCGTAACGTCAAGGCAGGAGCAGCATCAACTTCCTCTGCTCCAAAACAGGAAGGAGCTGTTGCTCGCTACAGACAAGGCTGGAAACCTAACCAGACCTGGAACAAGGGTAAGCAGGCCAGAAAACCTGCTGCTGCCCCTAAGACAGCATGAAGTGAGGGCCCCCGATACGGAAGCGGATCTAGTGGGGGGCAGACTCTCTCTCTTCGCCCAGGCTTGGGCAAGAGATGTCCAGGATCCCTGGGCGTTGGAGATCATATCTCAGGGATATCTTCTGGACTTCAAAGCTTCTCCTCCACAAGGGAGATTTCACCTTTCAAGGTTGTCAACAAACCAGATAAAGAAAGAGGCGTTTCTACGCTGTGTACAAGACCTTTTACTAATGGGAGTGATCCACCCAGTTCCGCGATCGGAACACGGACAAGGGTTTTACTCAAATCTGTTTGTGGTTCCCAAAATAGAGGGAACCTTCAGACCAATATTGGATTTAAAGATCCTAAACAAATTCCTAAGAGTTCCATCGTTCAAGATGGAAACTATTCGGACAATCTTACCCATGATCCAAAGAGGTCAGTACATGACCACAGTGGATTTAAAGGATGCTTACCTTCACATACCGATTCACAGAGAACATTACCGGTATCTAAGGTTTGCCTTCCTAGACAGGCATTACCAGTTTGTAGCTCTTCCCTTCGGGTTGGCTACGGCTCCAAGAATCTTTACAAAGGTTCTGGGCTCTCTTCTGGCGGTACTAAGACCGCGAGGAATTTCGGTAGCTCCGTACCTAGATGACATTCTGATACAAGCGTCAAGCTTTCAAACTGCCAAGTCTCATACAGAGTTAGTACTGGCTTTTCTAAGGTCGCATGGGTGGAAAGTGAACGAGGAGAAGAGTTCTCTCTTACCACTCACAAGAGTTCCCTTCTTGGGGACTCTTATAGATTCTGTAGAAATGAAAATTTACCTGACAGAGGACAGGTTAACAAAGCTTCTAAATGCTTTCCGTGTCCTTCATTCCATTCAACACCCGTCAGTGGCTCAATGCATGGAGGTAATCGGCTTAATGGTAGCGGCAATGGACATAGTTCCTTTTGCACGCCTGCACCTCAGACCGCTGCAATTGTGCATGCTAAGTCAGTGGAATGGGGATTACTCAGATTTGTCCCCTACGCTGAATCTGGATCAGGAGACCAGAGATTCTCTTCTATGGTGGCTTTCTCGGCCGCATCTGTCCAGGGGGATGCCCTTCAGCAGACCAGACTGGACAATTGTAACTACAGACGCCAGCCTTCTAGGTTGGGGCGCTGTCTGGAATTCCCTGAAGGCTCAGGGATCATGGACTCAAGAGGAGAGTCTCCTTCCAATAAATATTCTGGAATTGAGAGCAGTTCTCAATGCCCTACTGGCTTGGCCTCAGTTAGCAACTCTGAGGTTTATCAGGTTTCAGTCGGACAACATCACGACTGTGGCTTACATCAACCATCAGGGAGGGACAAGAAGTTCCCTAGCGATGATGGAAGTATCAAAGATAATTCGCTGGGCAGAGTCTCACTCTTGCCACCTGTCAGCGATCCACATCCCAGGAGTGGACAACTGGGAGGCGGATTTCCTAAGTCGCCAGACTTTTCATCCGGGGGAGTGGGAACTTCATCCGGAGGTCTTTGCCCAAATACTTCGACGTTGGGGCAAACCAGATTTGGATCTCATGGCGTCTCGCCAGAATGCCAAGCTTCCTCGTTACGGGTCCAGGTCCAGGGACCCGGGAGCGGTCCTGATAGATGCCTTGACAGCACCTTGGACCTTCAGAATGGCTTATGTGTTTCCACCATTCCCGATGCTTCCTCGTTTGATTGCAAGGATCAAACAGGAGAAAGCATCAGTGATTCTAATAGCGCCTGCGTGGCCACGCAGGACCTGGTATGCAGATCTAGTGGACATGTCATCCTGTCCACCTTGGTCTCTGCCTCTGAGACAGGACCTTCTAATTCAGGGTCCTTTCAAACATCAAAACCTAATTTCTCTGAAGCTGACTGCATGGAAATTGAACGCTTAATTTTATCAAAGCGTGGATTTTCAGAGCCAGTAATTGATACCTTAATACAGGCTAGGAAACCTGTTACCAGGAAAATTTACCATAAGATATGGCGTAAATACTTACACTGGTGCGAATCCAAGGGTTACTCATGGAGTAAGGTTAGGATTCCTAGGATATTGTCTTTTCTACAAGAAGGTTTAGAAAAGGGTTTATCTGCTAGTTCGTTAAAGGGACAGGTCTCAGCTCTGTCCATCCTTTTACACAAGCGTCTGTCAGAAGTTCCAGACGTTCAGGCTTTTTGTCAGGTTTTGGCCAGGATTAAGCCTGTGTTTAAATCTGTTGCTCCGCCGTGGAGCTTAAACTTAGTTCTTAACGTTTTACAGGGTGTTCCGTTTGAACCCCTTCACTCCATTGATATCAAGCTGTTATCTTGGAAAGTTCTGTTTTTAATGGCTATTTCCTCGGCTCGTAGAGTCTCTGAATTATCAGCCTTACATTGTGATTCTCCGTATCTGATTTTTCATTCAGATAAGGTAGTTCTGCGTACTAAACCTGGGTTCTTACCTAAGGTAGTCACTAACAAGAATATCAATCAAGAGATTGTTGTTCCATCATTGTGTCCTAACCCTTCTTCAAAGAAGGAACGATTTCTGCACAATCTAGATGTAGTCCGTGCCCTGAAATTTTATTTACAGGCAACTAAAGATTTTCGACAAACTTCTTCCCTGTTTGTCGTTTATTCTGGACAGAGGAGAGGTCAAAAAGCATCTGCTACCTCTCTATCCTTTTGGCTTTGTAGCATAATACGCTTAGCCTATGAGACTGCTGGACAGCAACCTCCTGAAAGGATTACAGCTCATTCTACTAGAGCTGTGGCTTCCACTTGGGCCTTTAAGAACGAGGCCTCTGTTGAACAGATTTGCAAGGCTGCAACTTGGTCTTCTCTTCATACTTTTTCCAAATTTTACAAATTTGACATTTTTGCTTCCTCGGAGGCTGTTTTTGGGAGAAAGGTTCTTCAGGCAGTGGTTCCTTCTGTATAGAGATCCTGCCTGTCCCTCCCGTCATCCGTGTACTTAGCTTTGGTATTGGTATCCCATAAGTAATGATGACCCGTGGACTGACTACACTTAACAGGAGAAAACATAATTTATGCTTACCTGATAAATTCCTTTCTCCTGTAGTGTAGTCAGTCCACGGCCCGCCCTGTTTTTTAAGGCAGGTCTAAATTTTTTAATTATACTCCAGTCACCACTGCACCCTATAGTTTCTCCTTTCTCATTTGGTTCCTGGTCGAATGACTGGGTGTGACGTAGAGGGGAGGAGCTATATAGCAGCTCTGCTTGGGTGATCCTCTTGCACTTCCTGTTGGGGAGGAGTTAATATCCCATAAGTAATGATGACCCGTGGACTGACTACACTACAGGAGAAAGGAATTTATCAGGTAAGCATAAATTATGTTTTTACAGGCAAGTTTGTATTTATTTATTATTTTTTTTTAATATTTTTTTTTTTGTATTATAGTAATTACTCTTAGCATAATTTTATTCAAATGGCCAAACTGGTACCCAGTTAAACAAATTACTTTAATCCCTTGCTGCATTTCAAAGAGTTACAGGCAATTTCCAATGTACATGATGGTTTCATTATTGTAATGAAATGTAACAGCACCTAGAGGGCACTTTTGTACTGAACTTTCATCATAATGTTCCAGTATTTCCCACCAGAGGGTGCCATTAGACATTTCCATACCCAAGTTGCATTGCCCTGTACTGAATCTTCTATGCTCTAGAAATACTTTTAACCATTTTATGCCCAGGTTATGCCCATTTTTTATTTGCATTATTGTTTTGTAGAGGATCTTTTTTTTTTTTTTTTTTATTGAGGTTCATTTAGAAATGTACAATGTTACACATATGGAATCTCGTGTCACAAGAGGTAAGATAGCAGTTTTACAGAAGGAGCGAACAATAAGAAAAATTAGATCATAAAAATACACAAAATTAATAATATATATACCATGTGAACATTGTATAAATGCACTATCAGTCACCTAGGGACCTTCTAAATAATATTGTAGGAAAAAGAAGGTAATTGCGACCCCAGGAGACCACTTATGGATCTCAAAAGATAAACCTCGTTTTTAATACTTTATATTCTGTATAGCAAATAAACTTAAACATCTTTCTTATAATTCAATAGGCCATTATTGGACCTAATCTAGATATTAACTCAAGGTGGGGAAAAAACAAAGAAAGAAAAAACCATTTAGCACATTCAGTTAATAGGTAATGTTAAAGGTTGTGGAGGTGCGGCATTGGCAAGAGAAGCCGCGTATTTAACCCTCCTATACTAGGAGGTATATTAAGGTGGGGGGGGGAAGATAGTAGTATGGAGATGAGAGTCAAGAAAGATTAACTGGCGTGAACTAGAAAAACATGTTTTTAAGTCACCTTAACTAGGTGAGACATTATAGTTGGGAGGAGGGGAGGGGGTGGTTGTATAGAGTGTGGCATAGAAACAGAATCATTTATATTATACTAACTCAGAAGTGGGGTGAGCTTCAGTATTGCTCTCAGGAGCATATGGGTTACCAAGGGAATGATACAGAAGGGTTGGTTTCTTACTAGGCCTCTGACCAGTTTGGCCTGTTAGAGCCTAAAGAGCTATATCTTTTGTTTAGACATGGCTAAAATAGGGTTCATGTGGGTCCGGCCCACTTAAGTGACGTGACAAATGCTCCTCCACAGTATGCACATTAATAAATCATTAGGTCTACAACAAACATCCCACATTAGATATAAAAAGCAGGTTGAAGTCCCAGCCGAGCCGCCTCGGCCGCAGACGGCACAGCAGGACCCATTTTAGTGAGCAGATATGAGGACTACATAAGTATTACCAATGCAGTGCATTAAACAGCATAGTCAGCGAAGTGTGGAATATGGGGGTTCCAAAGTGTTAAGGAGGACTGTCTGGGAAGCCATAATTGCATTATAAATACATACACAAATTACTCATTAAATTGATAAGTTTGAACTGAGAGACATCAGATGCACATCCATACAGGCATAATATAAGAGCAAGGTATCTAAGTAGGAAGTGCGCAGGGCCAACTATTAGCTATGGAATATAAATTATAACAGACTAAGTGTGTCTTACAGGACTATACAAGATATATATTAACAACAAGTTATGCTATACAAATAATTGAATTGAACATGGCATTTGTTGGATCTGTGAGAGACATGTCATGCAGTCTGCATCTCTAACAGTCATAAACAACAACAGTACTTCAAATAAAATAAAACCAACCCAACATAACTAGTGATTATGAGATAAACATTCTGCATGTCTAGAGGAGAGGAATACGTGGCCCCCGGGAGTGTCAAACAAAAACAGTAAATGTTCAGCATGGCAGAGAAGCGTCTCAATTTTAAATCACTCCCAAACAAGCAATAGTTTCTTTTAATAAGCATAAAGAAATCATCTCCACGCCAGCCTCCATACTGAAAAAGAGTGTCTCTTCATTCCCCATCTCCACAAGTGTTCCTTATGGGACTTAGCCAGAGAAATGGTTATCAAAAACATTGCCCTGTTTTTAAAGAGCTGGATCCGCCACATTCTGGGCTATTTGTGGTATGATATGTCACTTCAAGTATCCCAAAGTCTCAGCAGAAAGTGAATTGCGCAGGGTATTACGCTAACTTGTAATGGAGTCTGTGATTGTTGCTCTAAGGCGTGTAGGAGAGTATGCGGAGGTACTGTAGCGGTAGCTAAAGTTGCATCATGTAGCCTCAGGGGCTTGCTGCCATGACCGAGCGCCAGAATCAGTGCGAGAGCCTCAGGTGGGATCACACCATTGTGAGGGAGGGCGCCCATAGCTGCTATAGTAGTTACTACCCCTCTAGCCGCCAGATAGACAAGATGGCCTGGCTTTTTTGTTGTGACACCTTCCTGATCCACCGTAGCTGTGTTGCAGGTGGGGGGCAAGCGCCGGGGCTCCTCAACACTGCCCCCATCTCTTCCAGACAAGACGGGCTCAACGATGGCGGGCTGCCGGAGTTGACAGCCGCCATCACTGCTAGGTGCTGCATATAGCTTGTCAGCCAAGGAAACGTGGTGATTCTGAAGTAAGAGCCTCAACTCCTCCAAAAAATAGGGCGAGAATCTCATGGTGCGAGCTGGAGAGGAAACTATGAGAGGTACATTTTCAGTTGCCATGTTAGGTAGACGGTTATAAGATAGAAGAGTAGTGTTTTCAATATGGCGGCTTCCCCTCTCAGCTCCACAGTATAGGCCAGCAACGGTATCCCGGTGCAGACTCACCGGAGCCCTAAAAAGTAGATAAAAGTAAACTAACAGTTCCTGGGTTCATCTGCATAGGTTTCAATTATAAAGGAATGCTGAGATACACACTTAGACCGTAGAATTAGGATCATGGGCCCGGGAGCTGCACCCAGACACGTCCAGCCAGTACTGCAGTTGGCTCCGCCCCCCAAGTTTGTATTTATTTTAACTAGGAAGAATAGTTACTAAATAGTTATTAACTATTTACTAACTACCTAGCTAAAATAAATACAAATTGACCTTTAAAATAAAACCTAACCTAAGTTAAACTAGCGCCTAACCTAACCCTACAATTAAATAAATTAAATACAATTAGCTAAAGTAGATTGGAACAGCCAATAGAATGCGAGCTCAATCCTATTGGCTGATTGGATCAGCCAATAGGATTGAACTTCAATCCTATTGGCTGATTGCATCAGCCAATATAATTTTTTCTCCCTTAATTGCGATTGGCTGATAGAATTCTATCAGCAAATCGGAATCTAAGGGACGCCATCTTGGATGACGTCACTTAAAGGAACCGTCATTCAGTAAGAAGACTTCGGATGAAGAGAATGCTCCACGTCGGATGTCTTGAAGATGGACCTGCTCCACGTCGGATGGATGAAGATAGAAGATGCCGTCTGGATGAAGACTTCTGCCCATCTGGAGGACCACTTCGCCCGGCTTGGATGAAGACTTCTCCCGGTTTCGTTGAGGACTTCAGCCCGGTTGGATGAAGACTTCTGCTGCTTCCTTAAGGATGGATGTCAGGTCTTCAGAACAGTAAGTCGATCTTCAGGGGGATAGTGTTAGGTTTTTTTAAGGGTTTATTGGGTGGGTTTTATTTTTAGGTTAGGGCTTTGGGCTGCAAAAGAGCTAACTTCCTTTTTAAGGGCAATGCCCATCCAAATGCCCTTTTCAGGGCAATGGGGAGCTTAGTTTTTTTTAGTTAAGATTTTATTTTGGGGGTTGGTTGTGTGGGTGGTGGGTTTTACTGTTAGGGGTGTTTGTATTTTTTTTTACAGGTAAAAGAGCTGATTTTTTGGGGCAATGCCCCGCAAAATGCCCTTTTAAGGGCTATTGGTAGTTTAGTTTAGGCTTGTTTTTTTTTTTATCCTCCCTCCCCGTAAACAGAACCCCTTCCCGGGAGAGGAGACAGTCGGTCTCTCTCCCCAGCGGCAGAGCCAGGAGACGGGAGAGGAGACAGTTGGTCTCTCTCCCCAGTGGCAGAGCCAGAGCCATCCTCTGGGAGCGGAGTTAGTCGTCCTCCCTCCCCGTAAACAGAACCCCTTCCCGGCAGAGGAGACAGTCGGTCTCTCTCCCCAGCGGCAGAGCCAGGAGCCAGGAGAGGAGACAGTCTGTCTCTCTCCCCAGTGGCAGAGCCATCCCCTGGGAGTGGAGGTAGTCATCCTCCCTCCCCGTAAACAGAACCCCTTCCCGGGAGAGGAGACAGTCGGTCTCTCTCCCCAGCGGCAGAGCCAGGAGCCGGGAGAGGAGACAGTCGGTCTCTCTCCCCAGTGGCAGAGCCATCCCCTTGGAGCGGAGGTAGTAGTCCTCCCTCCCCGTAAGCAGAACCCCTTCCTGGGAGAGGAGACAGTCGGTCTCTCTCCCCAGCAGCAGAGCCATCCCCTGGGAGCAGAGGTAGTCGTCCACCCTCCCCACAAGCAGAACCCCTTTTTGGGAGAAGAGACAGTCGGTCTCTCTCCCCAGCGTCAGATCCATCCTTCGGGAGCAGAGGTAGTCATCCTCCTTCCCTTACAGAGAAGCCCTTGCAGGGAGAGACGGGTATCGATATCTCTCCCCAGCGGCTGAATCCCTTTCTTGGAGAGGAGACAGTTGGTCTCTCTCCATAGTGGCAGCACAGTTTCCCATGGAGTGGAGGGTGCAGACCTCCCTCCCCAGCAGTAGATCTCCTTCTCAGGAGAAGAGACAGATGGTCTCTCCCCTCAGTAGCTTGGCAGGGTCTCTACCCTTTTCTTGTCACAGAGTATTTATCACCGGGGGCAGGCATTGCATTGGGCAAGGAGGATAAAAGCTTATGCAGTTGGTGCCACATGTTTGGGCACCCGAGCTTTGCCTGCCCCACCAAGGAGCAACCTCCCCCTCCTGTATGGGGTGGGAATACAGCTGGTAAACCGGCACTATCTTTTTTTGTGGGTGGGTCAGCCGGTACTAAACAGAGTGTCATAGAGAGAGGCAGTGTAGCCATGGAACTTAAGGACACTGGAACTTGTGGGACAACAATTGTTTGGGAGCCAGCCTTAGCAAACTTGTTTGGGACTTTGCCTTATGTGACTATCCCTGCGCCCAGGGTGCAAGGTATAAACTACAGCAGGAACCCCCCAGGATGCGCCAAGCTCAGGAGAGATGGAATAACCTCTCCCAGCAACCGAGAAGTGGAGGGCCACCGTCGTTCAGCCCCAGGCCGACCCGTTAAATGTCTAGCCGGGTCTGCCGAACTGGAGGGGGAGAGATGTCATGGATACCGGGCTGCAAGGGTTAAACCCCTACCCCCTACAACCTCACCCCTGTTGTTTCTCAGTGATTTTGGGCTCCTCAGAGCAACCACCATCTCTGGAAGCTGTTGGTTTGCTTTGTGTTGGCTTATTTTTGTGTTCAGAGAAGAGTTGGTTTATGACCAGAAAAACCCTCCTAGGCTGCCCGGGCTCCTGGAACTCCCGGTCGACCGCCTCACAACGGACACCCGCCTAACTCTTCTCAGGCTGGCCAGGCTCCTGGAGCTCCCAGTCAGCCACAGGACAGCATGACACATGCTAACTTTACCCCTGGTTGCTTTAGCAGCCCTTTGCCCCAGAGCTCCGCTTTTTTGGGGATTGGTAGCCCCTAGGGAGGCCAAGAGCTGTGGGAATTATCAGAGGGGAGCTCCTTTGGGAACTGTGCTTTTTGGACACCCCAAGCCCATAACTTCAATGGATTGTAACTCCGGTCCCCAGTAACAAATCATACTGATTTAGACTGTGGCATCTGGGGACCGAGAGCTTTAAATTGACACCCTGGAAGTGCCGCCACTCCACCGGGATCACCCAAAACCACCACCCCTAGGTATTGGGATTACGTGAGACTGTGGCTCCTATGGAGGTGCCGGGCTGTCTGGAGGGGCGGGAATGATGGGAAAATTGTGGGATTGTCCTTTGTGTTATCAAGATGAGCTGTGTATATAAAAGGAGTGTATGTTTTACAATAAAGTCAGTTCTTGTTTAACCTGAATGCTAGTCTGTCTAGTTATTTGGGTTGGCTCCAGCTAAAATCACTTTTCTGGGCTACATAGCAGCCTGTTCCAGGCAGAGAAAGGATCACCAGGCAGAGCTACCCAGCCTGGGTAGCTGGAGTCTGCCACAGGGTGGGACCCTGGGTACTTATGCTGTCGGGCATCAGGGGTGGCTACAGGCTGTGGTCACTTGCCAGCTACATAGCTGCAGTCGGCAGGGAGGAAGCAGGACCCGTTTGGCGGGGCTACCCAGTCGGGGTAGCCAGGGTATCTGTCACAAGGGCTATTAGATTAGGTGTAATTATTTTAAATATCTTGTCACTTGTTTATTATTTTCTGTAATTTACTGTTTGTTTTTTTGTATTTTAGCTAATTGTATTTAATTTATTTAATTGTAGAGTTAGGTTAGGTGTTAGTGTAACTTAGGTTTGGTTTTATTTTACAGGTCAATTTGTATTTATTTTAGCTAGGTAGTTAGTAAATAGTTGATAACTATTTAGTAACTATTCTACCTAGTTAAAATAAATACAAACTTGCCTGTAAAATAAAAATAAACCCTAAGATAGCTACAATCTAACTATTAGTTATATTGTCGCTAGCTTAGGGTTTATTTTATAGGTAAGTATTTAGTATTAAATAGGAATAATTTAGGTAATGATAGGAATTTTATTGAGATTTATTTAAATTATATTTAAGTTAGGGGTTGTTAGGGTTAGGGTTAGACTTAGGTTTAGTTGTTAATAAATTTAATATAGTGGTGGCGACGTTGGGGACAGCAGATTAGGGGTTAATAAGTATAATGTAGGTGGCGGCGGTTTAGGGGGGCAGATTAGGGGTTAATAAGTATAATGTAGGTGGCGGCGGTGTAGGGGGGGCAGATTAGGGGTTAATACCATAATTTAGGTGGCGGTGGGCTCTGGGAGCGGCAGGATAGGGGTTAATAAGTTTATTAGAGTGGCGTTGGGCTCCGGGAGCGGTGGTTTAGGGTTTAATAACTTTATTTAGTTGCGGCGGGGTCCGTGAGCAGCGGGATAGGGGTAAAACAGTGTAGTATAGTGGCAGTGTTTAGTGACAGTATACCAATAAAGCTGTGACAAAGCCGAAGAGCAGCAAAATCGATGACTGTCAGTAAACAACAGTCTGCTGCTCATCGCTCCGTACTTGGTGCGTGGCTTTTTGATAGATTTTTTGGTAACTTTGGAGAACTTATTCAGGTCAGCGGCAGCAATGTTAGGCGATGTCAGGCTAGCGTATTGGTGCTGTTGAATGCAATTGAGTTAACTGCTTGATAAGTAGGCCTCTTAATGTGAGCAGCTTAAAGGGACAGTCTACACCAGAATTTTTATTGTTTTAAAAGATAATCACTTTATTACCCATTCCCCAGTTTTGCATAACCAACACAGTTATATTAATATACTTTTTACCTCTGTGATTATCTTGTATCTAAGCCTCTGCAAACTGCCCCTTTATTTCAGTTCATTTGACAGACTTGCAGTTTAGTCAATCAGTGCCTGCTCCCAGATAACTTCACGTGCACAAGCACAGTGTTATCTATATGAAATACATGAACTAACACCCTCTAGTGGTGAAAAACTGTTAAAATGCATTCTGAAAAGAGGTGGCCTTCAAGGTCTAAGAAATTAGCATATGAACCTCCTAGGTTAAGCTTTCAACTAAGAATACCAAGAGAACAAAGCAAAATTGGTGATAAAAGTAAATTGGAATATTGTTTAAAATAACATGCTCTATCTGAAACGTGAAAGTTTATTTTGGCCTAGACTGTCCCTTTAATGTAAAAAGAGTTTAATGTACCAAAATTCACCAAAACATCAATCAATTGACATGAAACGTGGCACAAACTCAGTTTTTCACTTTCCATACCTATCCTAGAAGTTTCATGGATTTTGGTTTTCCACAAGGCAAATGAGTGACATTAAGCTTGTTTTTTGGGGAGCTTATTGTGACTTAACGTACAAAATTGAACTTAGATGTTAACCAATTTCCCTCAAACTTCCCACAATACATTAATCTATCTATTCAAAAATATTCTGAAACTTTCAGGACATTTGATAAAACATACCAAAAGTTATTCACATTTAACTATTTTTTTACAATCCTAAAACATTTCATGTGAATGGCTTAATGTAAAAAAGACCTTAATGTACCAAAATTCGCCTAAACATCAATCAATTGCCTTGAAACCTGGCACAAACTCAGTTTGTCACTTTCCAAACCTATCCTAAAAGTTTCATGAATTTTGGTTCCCCACAAGTCAAATGAGTGACAATAAGTTTGTTTTTTGGGGAGCTTAATGTGGCTTAATGTACAAAATTGAACTTAGATGTTAACCAACTTCCCACAATACATTAATCTATCTATTCAAAAATATTCTGAAACTTTCAGGACATTTGATAAAACATACCAAAAGTTATTCACATTTAACTATTTTTTACAATCCTAAAACATTTAGGGGTCGATCCGATAAAAATCGTCGCCCGCAAAAGCTGGAGATGCCAATATTTGCGCGGGTTTGGTATCCTATATACGGCGTAACCTAGAAGTTACGCGCGTATATTTCTGCCGTCGCCCATAGTTTTTTGGGCCATAGGCAGGTATACCAAACCTGCGCAGTTTGGTATCCAATATACAGCGTAAGGACTTACGTGGCGAAAATGGAGAAATCTTACTCCATTTTCACCTCGCCACAAAAAGCAGCCGTAAGAAGCCTTACGCTGAGTATTGGAGCCCGTAACTCCCTAAACTGGCTGCTAAATAAACCTAACACCTAACGCATGCGCAATGTCTATCTAACTGTCAACCGCGATCTGCTAAATAAAACCTAACACCTAACGCATGCGCAATGTCTAACTGTCAACCGTGATCTGCTAAATAAAACCTAACACCTAACGCATGCGCAATGTCTATCTACCTGTCAACCTCGATCCCCCGCCTCAATCCCTAATAAAGTATTTAACCCCTAAACCGCTGCCATCTACATAAACTAACCCCCTACTGTGAGCCCCTAAAACCGCCACCATCTAACTGATCTATCCCCTAATCTGACCCCTTACACCGCCGCCAGCTATATTAATATTATTAACCCCTAATCTAATATCCATAAAGTAATAAACTCTATTACCAGCCCTTAAAAGGGCCTTTTGCGGGGCTTTGCCCCAAAGTTAACAGCTCTTTTGCCCTATAACCTACCCTCCCTACACCGCCGCACCTATATTAATGGTATTAACCCCTAATATAAGCCCCTTACACTGCCGCCATCTATATTAAAATTATTAACCCCTAATTTAATCTACCTACCCCGCCGCCAGCTATATTATCTATATTAACCCTAAGTATATTATAGTTAATATAGTTATTACATTATATATATTAACTATATTAACCCTAATTATATTAGGGTTAATATAGTTAATATAGTTACTATAGTATTTATATTAACTATATTAACTCTATCTAACCCTAACACCCCTAACTAAATTCTTATTAAATAAATCTAATTTATATTATAAACTAAAATATTCCTATTTAAATCTAAATACTTACCTATAAAATAAACCCTAAGATAGCTACAATATAATTAATAATTACACTGTAGCTATGTTAGGGTTTATATTTATTTTACAGGTAAATTGTTAATTATTTTAACTAGGTATAATAGCTATTAAATAGTTATTACCTATTTAATAGCTACCTAGTTAAAATAATTACCCAATTACCTGTAAAATAAATCCTAACCTAAGTTACAAATACACCTACACTATCAATAAATTAAATAAACTACAAATATCTATCTAAAAATACAATTAAATAAGCTAAACTAAATTACAAAAAAAACCAAAAACTAAATTACAAAAAATAAAAAAAAGATTACAAGATTTTTAAGCTAATTACACCTATTCTAAGCCCCCTAATAAAATAATAAACCCCCAAAATAAAAAAAAAAATTCCCTACCCTATTCTAAATTAAAAATAAATCAAATTGGGTGGATTAGTGCGCGCTAAAGGAAGGTATTGCTAAACACTACTCTAAAGATACAATCTCTGTATGTATCAAATACAAGTTAATAACCAAATAGTGAAGCCAAAGCTTCAAGATAGAGAAAGTGCGCTAACAAGCTGAAAGTATACACACCATATAAGGAATTGAAGTGAAAATTTAATAAACATATAGAATAAGATACACAAATATATACACTAAAAATAGGGACGTCTCCCTGTAATGTAAATACAACTAGGAAAAAATCCTAATGAAAAAACAGGTTAAAACCTATAAATGATGAATAATGCAGATACTAATTGATAATCTATGACATAAAAAAGATATAGCATAAAAATGATAATGGCATAACAGTGATATCATAAAATAAAATAAAACTTAAAAGACAAGCACCAAGTTCATATGTATCAACACAGTGCAGGTGGCCGTATGCAAATGAATGCCGATATTGGAACAGTGGAAAGAAAATAACGGCTTGTACCACATATAGATACAGTTTACTGTACCGTAAGTCAAGAGAGTGTTCAGAGGGTGTTACCGAGGAGAAAAAATCCTTCGGTCAAGGCTTGGACCGCGGCTGCAGTAACTGCCGTTCCTGGAGATAGAAGTGTGCAAACCTCTGCACATGTGAGTCGGCGTCTGACGTCACAGGCTTCTCATCGGCTCCTCTCAGGGTGTTACTCGCTGCTCCAGCAGCGTAAAGGAAAAGCAGCTGATTGCTGTGTCCTGGTGGGAACTTTCTGTGAAGGCAGACTTGGCTGCTGTAGGTATGTTTAATGATCCAATACAATAGTGGGGCACAAGTTATCCCTCACCTTGGGATATTCAAAGATGCTGGTAACCTGGGTTTAAAGTTGCAGTACAGGCTGTACTGAAATATCCCTTGCTGTTTCAAAGTCACAGTGTCACAGTGTCACAAATGCAAGCGACGCGTTTCGCCCTCCCTTGGGCTTTATCAAGATTCAAGGGGGTTATAGATTTAATATAGCTGGCGGCAGTTTAGGGGTTAATAACTTTATTAGGTTGCGGCGGGGTTTGGGAGCGGCGGTTTAGGGGTTAATACATATTTTATTGTTAGGATAGTGAGGGGGGATAGCGGATAGAGGGTTAGACGTGTCGGGCTATGTTAGGGAGGCGTGTTAGACAGTGCGGGTGATTTAGACTTTAGTCAGGTTTTGTAGGCGCCGGCAGTTTCTAACGTGCCGCAAGTCACTGGCGACGCCAGAAATTTGTACTTGCGCAGATTTCTGGACATCGCTGGTTTATCCGACTTACGGCACGTTAGCATCTGACGGCGCCGTATATGGGATAGCTCGAGTTGTGAGTTGAAACTGCGGGCGACGCGGGTTCCCTCGCTTGCGCCGCAAACTATGATCTATATCGGATCGCGCCCCTAATGTGAGCAGCTTAAAGTAAAAAGAGCTTAATGTACCATAATTCACCTAAACTTCAATCAATTGCCTTGAAACTTGGCACAAACTCAGTTTGTCACTTTCCAAACCTATGCTAGATGTTTCATGGATTCTGGTGTCCCACAAGGCAAATGAGTGACATTAAGCTTGCTTTTTAAGGAGCTTAATGTGATTTTAACCAATTTCCCCCAAACTGCTCACAATACATTAATCTATCTATTCAAACATATTCTGAAAATTTAAAGACATTTTATAAAACATACCAAAAGTTATTCACATTTAACTTTTTTTTTACAATCCTAAAACATTTAATGTGAGCAGCTTAATGTAAAAAGAGTTTATTGTACCAAAATTTGTCTAAACATCAATCAATATCCTTGAAACTTGGTACAAACTCAGTTTGTCACTTTCTAAACCTATCCTAGAAGATTCATGGCTATTGGTTTCCCACAAGGCAAATGAGTGACATTAAGCTTGATTTTTAGGGAGCTGAATGTGGTTTAACTTACAAAATTTAACTTAGATGTTAGATGTTAACCAATTTCCCCCAAACTTATCACAATACATTAATCTATCTATTCAAACATATTCTGAAAATTTCAGGAAATGTGATAAAACATACCAAAAGTTATTTACATTGAACTATTTTTTTACAATCCTAAAACATTTAGGGGCCAAACTTGGTGCACTAGTAGCGATTAAATAAATACATAACATAATATAGCTAACTTCCTTTTTTTATTTTTTTGTTTTTTGGATAAATCTATTTGCACCATGTTTAAGACACGTAATTCAAGTCCCACTCACCACTTCGCACCAAATTTGATGCAACACTTTTCGCACCAAATATGACGCAATACTCATAGACAACCCACACACTAGTGAATTTTTCCACCACTTTTGATTGGGATATGCATAATCACATGATTTATGACATCAGCCAATCAAATTTAAATATACATTGTATAGTATCACTAACAAATAAAATTGCTCGATACTTGTGTCATTGATCACCCATCAGAACTTGTAAGTGCTATCTCTTACATTGTGTACTATACTTTGAAAGTATGTATATGTGTAATTAGTATTAAAGATAAACATTGATGCTGAAATTAGGACACACATTGTAATATTTTAGACAATTATTTTAAAATTTTAATGATGTTTGATTAAATATGATCTTAAGCTGATAGCTCAAAGGGATAGCCCACCTAACATTTAACTGTCATGATTCAGATACAGCAGAAATTAAAATCACCTCTTTACTGTCATTCTATTTTTAGGGTATTTCTTCCTTCTCTTGAATTTCATTTTCATTAAGAAATGTTATCTTATATGCCAGCTGATTTTATAACACCTGTGTAGGGGTGGTTTTTAAAACTAGATTGCAATCCGGAGGGGTTACACAGGTACAGAGAGAAAACTGACCCAGCTCTTAAAATATCCATTGATTGTAAATAAATACATATGATACCTTGATGACATGTTATATTCACAATTATTCCTGCTCAGAATAATAATGCATTTACACTATATACATATATTGGTATAAATAAACACAGAGACATGAAAGACAACATTGTTTAGAACAAAAAAAGGAATTTTGGGACATGTAAATATGTTTGCAAAAGATTTCTGACATAACACACACACACACACACACACACACATATATATATATATATATATATATATATAAAACAAAGTAAAGAAAGTGGTTTTCAATCCTTCATTAATAATATGTATATGTCCAAAGATAGCCTTATCCTTTAATAACCCCAAATGGCTATTGCCCTAAGACTTCATTTGAGAGGCAACAACAGTCTCATCTGAAACAACTGGATAAATCATAGAGCGTAATCTCTGTTGTGAGTAAATGTCGGTGTGGGTTTGATACACAATCTTCCTTAAAATGTGTCTTACTCATGCAAGAAACCGCTATGCGGCTACCCACTTACCGACCTCACCGGATGTTTCCTTGATAGGTGATTGCTCTTGGCGTCCTGGAAGTTGGTTATCCACCGCTATGTCCGTATTCTTACTTCAGCATTGAAGCAGCCCTCTGTACTTCCAATGCCATTCCGATTTCCACGCACTGGAAACAGCGTGGATACGTGTAGATGCGTGTGTGACGTACCACGTGTACGTACTCGTCCAATCAAATTGGAGAAAATCCGGGACACCTTTCTTTGAATGATAGTAAGCCTCAATAGGGAAGTCTAGCTGTCCACGCCAAACTGGGGTATAAATAGAGCACTTAATACCGCTATTGCACAATTGCTGACCTGAAAAATTCACAAATCCACAAGCCCAAAGTTTTCAGCAAAAAGAGCAAAATAGCGGTAAAAACATAAACTTTATTCAAGTGTAGTCACACTCATTAAAACATGGGGGTATCAGCGTAAAAATAGAACAAAGAACAAAAAATCAAACATGAGAACAAATAGCTGACATGTTTCGGCACACAGCCGTAATCATAGCTAATGGGCACACCTGTGTTAGACCTTTAGTACCCTTCTCTAAATTCTCATTGGTTACAATAAAATCATGTTGAAATTGTCACTCCTCCCTATTATTTATTTATAACTTACAATACAATCTTGATTGAATATAATAGGATCGAACTCTTAACTGGAGGAACATAATTCTAGCAAAATTACGTCTATTATATTTGATATAAATTCAAACTTAAACACTTAGCCAGACTAACGTTACAATTGAAATAGATGATAACTAGATGGATAGCAGCAGTTCTAATATCTTATGTATTAATAATAAAAAACCTTAGTAGATAGTAGAAAAAGTTGTAACCATACAATTCCTTCATTAAAGATATATTGAAAAACTTAGTGCATCCAAAAGTGTAGATAAAGAATGTATGAAAGTTCCATGAAAAAAGTATAAAGTGTTTTTTTTTAAAAAAACACCAAATACAGCAATGAATCCGGACTTGGTATATAGCTAATGAATCAACAAATGAAATCAAATGTATTCATTCAGGATCATCCTGTCTTTATTTAAGTGTATACCACACCAAATCCATATTCATTACAGTAACACAAATTAAGCAAGATTGGAAATAATCTATTTCCAATAGTTAATTAAGTCGAACTCAGAGTTCAAACCTGAGGGGACTCTGGTGCCCAGTCTAAATATCCAGAACATCTCCCTCTTGCCCAGTAATTTATCTCTGTCCCCTCCCCTAGGGGGGGTAGCCACCCTTTCAATAGCCTGCCAGCGAACAGTGGTCAAAGTCTTATTGTGCCTTTTAGCAAAGTGCTGGACAAGAGGGGTTGTTGCTGTGCCTGAACTGATCGTGGATAAATTCTGTCCCCTTCTTGTTTACCAAAATCTAATAGAAAGTCTGAGAGCTCTTGGATACAACACAAAGGGCTATATAAGTGTGGTAAACGTAAATGCAGACCTTGTGAATACGCAATATTTTCTGACAGCTTCCATTCGACTAGTACAGGAGAAACATTTAAGATTGATACATGCCTCAACTGTACCACCACTTATGTTATTTATCTAATAACATGTATAGAGTGTTCTGTACAGTATGTAGGATTAACTTCAAATGATGCCAACACGAGAATTAGGAACCATTTATACTCAGGTTTGAACTCTGAGTTCGACTTAATTAACTATTGGAAATAGATTATTTCCAATCTTGCTTAATTTGTGTTACTGTAATGAATATGGATTTGGTGTGGTATACACTTAAATAAAGACAGGATGATCCTGAATGAATACATTTGATTTCATTTGTTGATTCATTAGCTATATACCAAGTCCGGATTCATTGCTGTATTTGGTGTTTTTTTTAAAAAAACACTTTATACTTTTTTCATGGAACTTTCATACATTCTTTATCTACACTTTTGGATGCACTAAGTTTTTCAATATATCTTTAATGAAGGAATTGTATGGTTACAACTTTTTCTACTATCTACTAAGGTTTTTTATTATTAATACATAAGATATTAGAACTGCTGCTATCCATCTAGTTATCATCTATTTCAATTGTAACGTTAGTCTGGCTAAGTGTTTAAGTTTGAATTTATATCAAATATAATAGACGTAATTTTGTTAGAATTATGTTCCTCCAGTTAAGAGTTCGATCCTATTATATTCAATCAAGATTGTATTGTAAGTTATAAATAAATAATAGGGAGGAGTGACAATTTCAACATGATTTTATTGTAACCAATGAGAATTTAGAGAAGGGTACTAAAGGTCTAACACAGGTGTGCCCATTAGCTATGATTACGGCTGTGTGCCGAAACATGTCAGCTATTTGTTCTCATGTTTGATTTTTTGTTCTTTGTTCTATTTTTACGCTGATACCCCCATGTTTTAATGAGTGTGACTACACTTGAATAAAGTTTATGTTTTTACCGCTATTTTGCTCTTTTTGCTGAAAACTTTGGGCTTGTGGATATATATATATATATATATATATATATACTATATATATATATATATATACACACACACACACAAGTATGTGCAAAGATATATGTACAAATTCTAGCATTAATAATCATTTATAAAAAAAAAATAACATGAGATAAAAGCATATCATGACTTCTAGAATACCAAATACACATTAATTTATGTGAAAGTATCATATAACAAATAAATATAAAAATAACTTTCTATGAGATATTGTTTGTTGAGGTATAAATCAAGCTATTTCTTGGGCATTAACAAATGAGAAATAAAAGATTAGCTTTAGAGAAATGTGCTTGTTCATGGACAGTAATGAAATGGTACAAATAAAGTTGGGAAAAACCTGAATAACCGCGACATCAATGACTGTTAGTTAACAACAGTTTGATGCTCATCGCACCGTACTTGACGCACATGTTTTTGATGTGTTTTTTTTTATAAATAAGGGCATTGTATGTGGATCCGCGGCAGCGATGTCTGGCGAGCATATTGACGCCTGCGAATGCACAGAGATTGACGCTTTGATAAATAAGCCCCCATATGTTTTACGATTGTAAATTTTTTTTAAATGTAAATAACTTTTGGTATGTTTTATCAAATGTCCTGAAAATTTTAGAATACGTTTGAATAGATAGATTAATGTATTGTGGGACGTTTAGGGGAAATTGGTTAACATCTAAGTTAAATTTTGTACGTTAAGCCACATTAAGCTTCCCAAAAAACAAGCTTAATGTCACTCATTTGCCTTGTGGAAAACTAAAATCCATGAAACTTCTAGGATAGGCTTGGATAGTGGAAATCTTGGGTTGTGCAAAATTATGCAGCAATTGATTAACATTTGGCCACTTTTTTACTCATTAAGCCACATTAAGCTGCCCAAAAAGCAAGCTTAATGTCACTCATTTGCCTTGTGGGAAACCAAAATCCATGTTAATTCTAGGATAGGTTTGGAAAGTGAAAAACTGAGTCTGTGCCAAGTTTCAAGGCAATTGATTGAAGTTTAGGTGAATTGTGGTACATTAAGCTCTTTTTACATTAAGCTGCTCACATTTAGGGATGGGCGAATGTGTTTATATCTGAATTCGAATGTTAGACTGAATTTTATTGTAGAAATTCAATTTACATAATAGAATGTTGATAAGAACGAATATTCTTAAAAATTCGATTTTCGAATGTTATTTACAGTTTTCGAATGTCACATTCGAAATTGAATGTCACATTCGAAATCGAATGTCACATTCGAATTCGAATGTCACATTCGAATTCGAATGTTACATTCGAATATCACATTCTAATTCGAATATTACATTTATAAAACACAATTGTAGACTAGAAACACTATTTCGAAAATCACATTCTAATCGAATGTCACATTCGAATTCTAATATTACATTTAAAAAACACAGTATTAGACTAGAAATACTATTTTGAATTCAAATGTCACATTCAAGTTGAATATCAAATTCGAATTGAATATCACATTCGAATCGAATATCACATTCAAATCGAATATCACATTTAAAACACAGTATTAGACTAGAAATACTATTTCAAATTCGAATGTGACATTCGAATTCGAATGTAGCATTCAAATTCGAATATTACATTTATTAAACACAGTTGTAGACTAGAAATACTATTTCAAATTTGAATGTCACATTCGAATTCGAATGTCACATTCGAATTCGAATATTACATTTCGAAATTGAATGAATACATAGCTAAACATTCTATTATTCAAACGAATATTTTCGAATTTTATTGAAACATTCGAAAACGAAAATTCGAAAATAGAATGTTAGAATGTTATATAAACATTCGAAATTCGATTTGAATGAACAAATGTATCAAAATTTGTTTTAAATTTTGAATTTTTAGAAACATTCGCCCATCCCTACTCACATTAAATGTTTTAGGATTGTAAAAAAATTGTTAAATGTGAATAACTTTTGGTATGTTTTATCAAATGTCCTTAAATGTTCAGAATATGTTTGAATAAATAGATTAATGTATTGTGGGAAGTTGGGGGGAAA
Source organism: Bombina bombina (assembly GCF_027579735.1). NCBI lineage: Eukaryota > Metazoa > Chordata > Amphibia > Anura > Bombinatoridae > Bombina > Bombina bombina. The sequence goes on along the minus strand of NC_069505.1, from coordinate 370,542,771 downwards.
TGTATTAACATCTAAGTTCAATTTTGTACGTTAAGCCACATTAAGCTCCCCAAAAAACAAGCTTGATGTCACTCATTTGCCTTGTGGGAAACAAAAATCCATGAAACTTCTAGGATAGGTTTGGTGAGTTTTGGTACATTAAGCTCTTTTTACATCATTAAGCTGCTCACATTAAATGTTTTAGGATTGTAAAAAAATAGTTAAATGTGAATAACTTTTGGTATGTTTTTATCAAAATGTCCTTAAATTTTCAGTATATGTTTGAATAGATAGATTAATGTATTGTGGTAAGTTTGGGGGAAATTGGTTAACATCTAAGTTCAATTTTGTACGTTAAGCTACATTAAGCTCCCCAAAAAACAAGCTTAATGTTAATAATTTGCCTTGTGGGAAACCAAAATCCATGAAACTTCTAGGATAGGTTTGGATAGTGGAAATCTTGGGTTGTGCAAAATTATGCAGCAATTGATTAACATTTGGCCACTTTTTTACTCATTAAGCTACATTAAGCCATTTTCACATTAAATGTTTTAGGATGTCCCCAGCGTTAAGGCTCATCACGCTGCTTTTTCACTACCGCTGCTATTACGAGTCTTGCAGGTTTAGGGGCACCGCACACTTTTTTGGTCTTAACGCAAAGGAACTTACGCAATTTGCGTAAAGTCTTTTTTCAATGGGACTTCCATAGCGCCGATATTACAAGCTTTTTCTGGGAGGCAAAAAAGTGAGCAGTACACCCTATCCCGCAAGATTCGTAGCGCATTCTAAATTCAGTAGTTATGAGTTTTACGCTACAAAGCTGTAGCATTAAACTCATAACTAAAGGGTTAAAAAGTACACTAACACCCATAAACTACCTATTAACCCATAAACCGAAGCCCTCCCGCATCGCAAACACTAAAATAAAATTATTAACCCCTAATCTGCCGCTCCCGACATCGCCGCCACTATAATAAACATATTAACCCCTAAACCGCCGCACTCCTGCCTCGCAAACATAAGTTAAATATTAACCCTAACATAGCCCCAACCTACATTACAGTTATTAACCCCTAATCTGCCGCCCTCAACGTCGCCGCCACTATACTAAAGTTATTAATTAGTTTAAATATCTGATAATTTCTTTTTTTATTTTGAGTAATTTAGTGGGGTTTTCTTTTTGTTATTTAGGTAATTATATTTAATTTAGGTGATTTATTTAATTGTAGTGTAAGGTTAGGTGTTAGTGTAACTCAGGTTAGGTTTTATTTTATAGGTACATTTGTATTTATTTTAGCTAGGTAATTAGTAAATAGTTAATAACTATTTAGTAACTATATCTACCTAGTTAAAATAAATACAAACTTGCATGTAAAATAAAAATATTAGAATGGATCATAATCAGATTGTAGAAAAGTAATTAGTAGGGGTTTCCCAAGGATCAGTACTGGGTCCTGTTCTTATAAATGACTTGGTGTAAGGAATAGAACATCTCTATTTTTGTAGATGATACTAAGCGGTGTCAGGTGATTAGGTCAGTGCAGAATGTATTTGGTATGTAATGGGATTTAAGACTGAGCTGGTAAATGGCAAATGAGATTTAATGCTGATAAATGTAAGGTTCTACATTTTGGAAGCAAACATATGTAGAATAGCTATTATTTAAATGGACAATACTTAGTAAAAAAAAAAGAAAAAGAGGAGGAAAAGGATTTAGATGTATTTATTGATAGCACACTGTGAATGAGTGAGAAAAGCAAGGCAGTGGCTCTAAGGCTAATAAGATACTAGCATGACCTTGCCTTAAATATGAAGTGCAGTTCTGGGGAACAATTGTTTAAAAAAAAGGACATTGCAGAATTATAAAAAGTTCAGAGAAGGGCCTCAAACTTAATAAGAGGAATGATGGATGATTTAGCCAAATTGCATCTTTTAACTCTAAAAAATTGAGCTTGAGAGGTGATATGATTACAATGCTCATATAAAGAGTTGGTGGAAGCCTGCTTAGTCTAAGGCAATTATATTGTGACAAGGCTAGAGTAAAGGAGGTTTAATCTCCAGCTACATAAACTTTTTTTCACTGTAAAAACTATCAAATTATGAAACTCCCTGCCTAAGGAGGAAGTGAAGGCCAACACCTTAGATAAATTAAAAATATATAGCTAACAGAATTCAGTGATATAATTACTTGTGTTAAAGGGACATGATACCCATATGATTAAGTTCTTGAAAGTGATGCAGCATAGCTGTGAGAAGCTAACTATAACATTTCACCTGAACAAAAAAAGGAAGATATTTTACCTCAAAATTTCTGCAGTAGCCACATCCAATTTAAAAGAGAAATTAATTCATGATGCTAGTCCTGGGACTTGCAAGGGAGCATGTTATTTCACTTCTCAGTTTAGGGAAGTTTGCCATAAAATCTTACAATATTTAAGAGCCCTTGAGTGCTAATGACAGCTCAGAGCCGTCGCTAGCACTCACCTACCTTTTGAGCAATCTGGGGGCTCCCATTGACTCCCACCCCGGCGATCGGGCCTGTAAAATGACAGGCATCGCAGAGGCTTCCCATTACGTGTGGTGACGTCACGCGCAATGACGTGATGTCGTCACCGCGCAACTTTATTTAAAAATTACAATGGACAAGATAGGGAAAGTGGGCATGATACAGGCTTCTAAGCAGCTACAGTCCCCCAAGACCCACCGTTGGAAAGGTAATATTTTCCAACGGTATAAGTCTTGGGGATCTGGGAGAGAAAAAAAAAGTTTTTTTTTTTTAAATAGTAAAAACAAAAAATAAATAAATCCAGCTTAGCACTCCAAGGGTTAAGTGAAATTTCATGTGATCACAGTAAAGCAAAGTGTGATATTACCACTAGTGATGTCGCGAATAGTTCGCTGGCGAATAGTTCCCGGCGAACATAGCATGTTTGCGTTAGCCGCGGCGGGCAAACATATGCGATGTTCGATCCCTATTCGTCATCATTGAGTAAACTTTGACCCTGTACCTCACAGTCAGCAGGCACATTCCAGCCAATCAGCAGCAGACACTCCCTCCCAGACCCTCCCAGCTCCTGGACAGCATCCATTTTAGATTCATTCGGAAGCTGCATTCTTAGTGAGAGGAGGGACAGTGTAGCTGCTGCTGATTTAATAGGGAAATCCATAGCTAGGCTAGTGTATTCAGTGTCCACTACAGTCCTGAAGGACTCATCTGATCTCTGCTGTAAGGACAGCACCCCAAAAAGCCCTTTTTGGGGCTAGAACATCAGTCTGCTTTTTTTTTTTTCCCTGTGTAATCTAATTGCAGTTGCCTGCCTGCCAGCGTGTTTTGTCAGGTTCACAGCGTATACTGTGCCCACTTGCCCAGTGCCACCACTCTTATCTGGTGTAAAAGTAGTCTACATTTAAAAAAACAACACTTTTTTGACTGTGAAATAATAGCAGACAGCTGCCAGTACCCAAGATAGCCGCCAATAAGGCAGATGGGGAGGGTTAGAGAGCTGTTTTGGGGGGGATCAGGGAGGTTGGGGGCTAAGGGGGGATGCTACACCACAGCATATGTAAATATGCTAAAAAATAATAAATAAAAACCTTTTATTTTAGTACTGGCAGACTTTCTGCCAGTACTTAAGATGGCGGGGACAATTGTGGGGTGGGGGAGGGAAGGGAGCTGTTTGGGAGGGATCAGGGGGTCTGATGTGTCAGGTGGGAGGCTGATCTCTACACTAAAGCTAAAATTAACCCTGCAAGCTCCCTACAAACTACCTAATTAACCCCTTCACTGCTAGCCATAATACACGTGTGATGCGCAGCAGCATTTAGCGGCCTTCTAATTACCAGAAAGCAACGCCAAAGTCATATATGTCTGCTATTTCTGAACAAAGGGGATCCCAGAGAAGCATTTACAACCATTTGTGCCATAATTGCACAAGCTGTTTGTAAATTATTTCAATAAGAAACCTAAAATTGAGAATAAAAATAAGTTTTTTTTAAATTTGATCGCATTTGGCGGTGAAATGGTGGCATGAAATATACCAAATGGGCCTAGATCAATACTTTGGGTTGTCTACTACATTACACTTAAGCTAAAATTAACTCTACAAGCTCCCTACATGCTCCCTAATTAACCCCTTCACTGCTGGGCATAAAACACATGTGGTGCGCAGTGGCATTTAGCGGCCTTCTAATTACCAAAAAGTAACGCCAAAGCCATATAAGTCTGCTATTTCTGAACAAAGGGGATCCCAGAGAAGCATTTACAACCATTTATGCCATAATTGCATAAGTTGTTTGTAAATAATTTCTGTGAGAAACCTAAAGTTTGTGAAAAAGTGAAAAAAAATTTTTTATTTGATCGCATTTGGCGGTGAAATGGTGGCATGAAATATACCAAAATGGGCCTAGATCAATACTTTGGGTTGTCTACTACACTACACTTAAGCTAAAATTAACTCTACAAGCTGCCTACATGCTCCCTAATTAACCCCTTCACTGCTGGGCATATTTATGCCCTTTATGGATTAAAACCAGACTCTGCATCAACTATGTAATTTTCCATGGGAGTTTTGCCATGGATCCCCCTCCGGCATGCCACAGTCCAGGTGTTAGTCCCCTTGAAACAACTTTTCCATCACTATTGTGGCCAGAAAGAGTCTCTGTGGGTTTTAAAATTCGCCTGCCTATTGAAGTCTATGGCGGTTCGCCCGGTTCGCCTGTTCGCAAACTTTTGTGGAAGTTCGCGTTCGCAGTTCGCAAACCCAAATTTTTAAGTTCGCGACATCACTAATTACCACTGATGAAGCTGATTGGTCTTTGTTTTAGGGTAGCTGAAGGATAACTGTTCACAGAGCACTTACTATTGTGACCTGAATACATTTTGAGTTAAAAAAAAATATTCCTTTTTACATAGAGATGTTCAGGTGATAATTTCTTTTTACAGTTATGCTGCATCATGTTTAAGTGATTTACCAAATGGGTATTATTTCCCTTTAAATGGGTCAGCTTCTAATTGCATCATTGTAAGTTCAAATGACAGCTTCTTTATTGTAAATTAGATAGGATCTGTATAGGTTAAACTCAATAGACTTGTGTCTGATTTTAACCTTATCCACTACATCACAGTAAAAGGTAGTTAAAGTGATGTTTCAAAAATGCTAGGATTTACCAGTGCTACAAATAAAGGGGACTTTTAGTCATGAAGTACAAAATACTGAGAGCCTCAGTCCTCCCACAGGAGTATCCTATTTTTTTAATGAGGTGATGTTTCCACTTCTTAGCCAATAGCCGTGTGACCAGTTGGCATTATGCTGTATGGCTTGCATTGCAAAAATAGCGCTCTGCTGTGGGCGGCCTGGGGTGCTCAGCAAGGCAAACATAAAATTTATTTCCCCATATAAATTAATGGGGAAGCGTTATGGAGCTTTACGCTCCTTTATTGCAGGTGTTAGGCTTTTTTTTAGCTGGCTCTCCCCTTGATGTCTATGGGGAAATCATGCATGAGCACATAAAACCAGCTCAAAGTAGTGCTGGTATTTGTGTGTGGTATGGATCTCAATGGAGCTCAACGCTGCCATATTGCCTGCTAACGCCGGGTTTTTGCAAACCTGTAATAGCAGCGCTATAGAGAGGTGAGCGTTGACAATAACTTGCAAATTATTACTGAGCCGCTCATAACACAAAACTCGTAATCAGGCCGAGTATTATTAAAACTGAGTGCAACTTGACAACAGACGCTCAGTAAACAACTAGTTAATAGCTATAAAAAAGTAGAAGTATAATAAAACTTAACTTATAGTAAGTGCAAAGCCAGCAGCCGCTTAGCTATGCAACAAAAGGGTTAACAAATAAATCATATATATTGCAGTCTCTTTCTCTAAAGCAGGCAGGATCCAAAATGCAAGTTATTACAATGCTATTTGCTAATGAAGCTAATGCTATATTCTATTTATTCTATAATATGTCTCTCAGTGAGGGGGGCACAGCCACACAGTAACTGAAGTGAAGAATAAAACAGATCTGAGCCTCTGAGCAGCTCTGTGATAAGTTAAAAATCACCCATATGTCAAAAATGGTGAAGATATTCAGAAGATTCAATTTGCCAATAATGACTTGGGAGAAGTGGCTGATGTCATAAAAAGCCGCTGTGAAAAATACGGGACATATGTCAGCCAACTCAAAAATGAAAAAGGAGAACCTATAGTCTCCACTAACAAAATAGTAGAAGCCTTCTGTCAATACTACATATCATTATATAACATTTCAAATACAAACACCAACCTTCCAATTGACCCTCAACTTACCCTTTCTAAATACTTACAGGACACAATATTACCCACTATAACGACAGATGACAAAATATTTTTAGATTTTCCCATCGCATACAGAGAAGTCTCACACACAATATTAAACATCCCAACTGGAAAAACCCCAGGCCCAGATGGTTACAATACTAAATATTACTCTATCTTTAAAGATATTCTGACACCTCACCTATCAGAATTATTTAACCACATATCCTCTGACCACCTTTTACCGAGTGAGATGCTGGAAGCTCACATCACTGTACTCCCTAAGTCAGGGAAACCACCTGAATCACCACAAAATTTTAGACCAATATCGTTGCTGAATAACGACATAAAATATATGCAAAAATTATAGCAAACAGACCCAATTCAATTTTACCAAGACTGATTAATGGAGATCAAGTTGGATTTTTCCCTGGAAGAGAAGCCAGGGACAATACAATACAAATCTTACAATTGATCAACAATAGAAAATACATACCAGACCAATTTCTACTTTTAGCCATAGATGCAGAAAAGGCATTTGAGTAAGATGGAACTTTCTCTCGGCTGCTCTGTCTAGGTTTTGCTTAAGTAACCATTTCATAGACCGGGTACTTTCCCTTTACAATAAACCAAGTGCACGTATTAAGGTAAATGGTGACCTGTCAGAGCTTTACAATCCATAATGGAACAAGACAAGGCTGCCCCCTGCCGCCGATCCTCTTTATCCTAACTATGGAAATATTGGCTAGTAGAATCAGAGATAACCCCCAGATTAAAGGCCCGAGAATAGGCACAAAGGCACACAAAATCTCTGTATTCTCCAACGACATCCTGCTGACTATAACCAAACCCATTAACACCCTAAAATATCTTGAAAATGAAATATTGATATATAGCCTATGGTCCAACTTTTCAATAAACATGAACAAATCGGAAATCCTGAATATTAATATTCCCCTAAACACTCAACTAAACACTAAAATACATCAAAAAACAACACCATTACCAAATATCAGATAATATTAATATTCCCCTAAACACTCTAAAATACATAAAAAAACAACACCATTACCAAATATCAGATAATAAAATTAAATACTTAGGCACGTTTATATCCCGATCTATTGAGGAACTATACGAAGATAACTACACCACACTACTAGCCGGTATTAAACAAGACCTCTTTTCATGGCAATCTAAAAACTGTTATCATGACTAGGAAGAGTAGCTGCAGTTAAAATGACTATACTTCCAAAGATCTTATACTTGTTCCAAACTATCCCTATAGCCCTCTCATCTCTCTTTTTTAAAAAAAACTCAAAAGCTCATAAACAAATTTATCTAGAAAGACCAACACCCTAGAATGTCCGAACACCTAACATACAGACCTAAAGAAAAAGCGGGTTTGGGTATCACAAATATTTTAATGTACTACCAGGCCTCTCAATTAGTCTGTATCTGTAATTGGCATATAACTCTGTCAAACAAGCAATGGGTGGAACTGGAGGGTGACCTCACACTAACTAGTAAATTAGGAAGTATGTGTGGCCTACAACCACAAGATAGAATCACATCAAAGAGAAAAAATCCCCTAGTTTCAACAACTCTGAAAATATGGAACCAAATTATACGAAAACACCTGAAAATATCAACCCACCTTCACCAATAACACCGTTATTAGATGATCCAAACCCCCCCTTTGACAGAATTTCTACTCCCAATACAATAAATGACTCAACCAGCAATATCCCTATTTTACGAATTGTACACTCGGGAGCACTAAAACAACTTACAACACTTAAAGAAGAAACAGGATATCACTTTATACACTGGTTATCTTACTTCCAAGCAAGGAATTATATCACCGCACATAAACACAAAGAGAATTTCTTCCACACTTTAACTTCATATGAACAAGCCTGCAATTCAGGAACACCTGCAAAACATCAATTATCAATATTCTTGTCATGATGTTACCTTATCTACACTACACCTTTAAGAGTAGGTACATCCCCCATCAAGTACCTGTATTTAATGTCATCACTTCCTTCAGTCACTGCTTGTTAATTCATCTGATATCCAGGATAAACTCAGCATCTGAAGTTTCCAGACTTCAAAAGCTTTTTAACTTACTACCTTTTTCTCGTTTTCTATAGAACTCTCTACCTAAGGACTCAGTTACTTTTCACTCCGTAGGTATCTCCGCCCACCTTTGTGACATCACACGTCATCTTGGCCGTTACGGAGTGAACCAGAGAAGACAGCTGTTTGCAGTACCGCAACACATTTGCTTCAAGTTTCCAGTTGACTTCACTTCTGCTAACTTATCTCCACAGCTACGAAGCAGCCGGATAACAATACCATCCATTTACTGTTCGCCTCCGGTCACTGTAGAACTCCAGTGAAGCTTTCAAGGTATAACTCTTTTCCTAAACACCTACAAGTGTCTGTAACATTTGCTTGAGCTGTATGTGTCTATGATCAGTCAACTCACAAGTACTTTATTTAAGTAATCATTTAATCAGCAGTCAGCCTCGCTTATTAATATTTATCTGTACTCAGCATCTGGCCAAACCCTTGTTCCAGTATATATTCCAGTTCCAAGTGGCAGAATTTAGAGTTAAGTTGTATTCTCTACCGAATATTCATTTTAGGAGTTTCCTTGCTCCTATTGTGGAGCATAACAAATGTTTGGCTTTGCACTTTGTTTTATACACTTCTCAATATGCAAGGTTTCTGCTACACAATTAATATTATCCTCTAATTCTTATTTAAGGAAATCTACTGCAGTTGTGGGTTATTAAAAATAAAGTATATGCAAATCTCTTATAGGAGAACCTATCTTTACAGTATTACCAAGCCAGAAACAATGGACCCAGCAGATCTGATTAACCATGTCAATGCCCTCACACAGAGGGTATTATCTTTGACACAAGGTCTAAACTCTCTACAACAAGAGAATATTTCTCTTAAAACTTATATTAAAGATAAGGTTGATTCAATTAAACAAATTGAAAATCTTCCCGAACCCTAAGTCAGTTCCCCCAAAATGTTTTTCGGAGATCGTAATGCATTTAGGGAATTTAAGAATTCATGCTTATTACTATTTGCCCTAAAACGCAAGACGTACCCCACAGAACACACTAAAGTATTAACCACTTTATCCTATCTTAGGGGAGAACCTCGTATCTGGGCAAACACTTTATTTGAGTGAAACGACCCTATCATCCATTCATTAGATGATTTTTTTAAAGTCATAGGACCCATACAAACAGTTAACAGCTGAAATAGCTATGCACTCCCTCAAACAAAACAAAGTAGTGGAATACATAACCGATTTCAAAAGATGGTCAAAGGATAGTAGTTGGAGCGACCTTTCATTAGGAAAGCAGTTCCGTTTAGGCCTTTTCGAGTCATTAAAAGATGAGTTAGCTCGAGTTGATTTACCCAATACACTTAAAGAACTGATAAGCCTCAGTATGACCCTTGATAGACAATTAAGAGAGAGAAGACAGGAGAGAAACAATTCAGAATATTCCACTAAAAGATTAACAACATCTAGTAATATCTCCCCAAGTATCAAAGCAGCTACTAAGACCCTTTCAGAGCCGATGGATATTGGATTCTTTAGGGGTCCTCGTAACAGGAAAAGCTTAGGAGACGAGCAAATAATCTCTGCATGTACTGTGCTACCTCTGAACATGCTGTGAAAGACTGCCCTCTACTCATTCACCAAAAGAAGGGTAAGAAAGATAATCCACTAAACTGTTTGAATGTTCAATCTAAGAATGTCACTCACTGTTTCCTTAAAATTCTCTTACAGTGGGAGGATCTACTAGTCAATACATGTGCGATCATTGATTCTGGTGCCAGTATTAACTATATTGATAATGAATTCACAAATGTCAATAAAATCCCTCTAATCAATAAAACTTGTCCAGTGTCTTTACAGGTAATTAATGGTAAAAAAAATTCCTCTGGACCCATCCTATTCCATACAATTCCCCTTCAAGTTACCACTGCTGATCACCATACAGATTTTATCTCATTTGATGTATTACCATCTCCCATGTATCCAGTAATTTTAGGAATTACTTGGCTTAAACTTCATAATCCATCCATAAAGTGGTCCTCTTCTGAAACTATACTTAATTTGAATTATTGTAAAAAGACCTGTTTCCCCCTTTATCACATACTACACCTTTCAGAAACTATCATACCACAGGAATACTCTGACTTTTCTGATGTCTTCGATAAAAAAGAGTCCGAAAATGTACCATCCCACAAAAAGTATGACTGTCCATTTGAGTTGTATCAGGGTGCATACATTCCATGTGGTCATACTTTGCCACTTTCACGACCATAATTACAATATTTAAAATCTTACATCCAAGAAAATTTAAAAAAAAGCTTTATAAGACCCTCCACCTTACCCGCAGGAGCAGGAATATTCTTTGTTAGAAACAAAGATAACAGCCTTAGATCCATAGTAGATTATCATGAATTTAATAAACACACTGTAAAAAATAGCTACCCCCTTCCACTTATACCCAAATTTATCAAAAGACTCCAAGGTGCTGTTTATTTCACTAAATTAGACCTTAGGGGAGCATATAATTTAATCCAAATAAAATCTGGACATGTATGGCTCACTGCTTTCCATACCCTTTACGGGTTATATGAATATACAGTGATGCCATTCGGCCTATGTAATGCCCCTGCCACATTTCAGCACCTCATCAATGATATCTTTATAGATCTCCTAGATGTGTTCCTAGTCATATATCTAGATGATATACTAATATATTCTAAAACCCTACCTGAACATGTCAAATATGTAAGAACAGTGCTCTCAAGACTCAGGGAAAATTCCTTATATGCCAAACCCGAAAAATTTATTTTTAATTCTAAGGAAATAACTTTTATGGGTTACGTTATCTCACCAGATGGTATTAATATGGAGGATAGCAAAGTACAAGCCCTACAGAACTGGCCAGTTCCTACAACAAAGAAGCAGGTTAAAAAATTCATGGGTTTCGGAAATTTTTACAGGAAGTTTATAAAAAACTTCACACAACTCACTAAACCATTAATCAACCTCACAAAATCAATAATTAAATTCCACTGGACATATGAAACACAATCAGTATTTGACAATTTGAAAACAAAATTCACATCAGAACCAATTCTCCATTTCCCAAACCCAGCCTTACAGTCACCTAGATTACGAGTTTTGCGGTAACAGGGGTGCGTTGCTAATGAGCCTTATTTTTTCACCGCTCCCTTAAGACAACGCTGGTATTACAGGTTTTTTTAAACCCAGCATTAGCCGCAAAAAGGTGAGCGTAGAGCAGAATTTAGCTCCACATCTCACCTCAATACTAGTGCCGCTTACGGTAGCGGTAAGCTGGCTAAACGTGCTTGTGCACGATTTCCCCATAGGAAACAATGGGGCAGATTCAGCTGGAAAAAAACCTAACACCTGCAAAAAAGCAGCGTTCAGCTTCTAACGCAGCCCCATTGATTCCTATGGGGAAATAAAATTTATGTCTACACCTAACACCCTAACATGAACCCCGAGTCTAAACACCCCTAATCTTACATTTATTAAACCCTAATTTGCCGTCCCTGACATCGCCGACACCTGCATTATATTATTAACCCCTAATCTGCTGCTCCGGACACCGCCGCCACCTACATTATCCCTATGAACCGCTAATCTGCCTCCCCCAACATCGCCGACACCTACATTATATTTATTAACCCCTAATATGCTGCCCCCATTGTCGCCAATACTATATTAAATTTATTAACCCCTAAACCTAAGTCTAAACCTAAGTCTAACACCCCCTAACTTAAATATAATTTAAATAAATCTAAATAAAATAACTACAATTAAATAAAGTATTCCTATTTAAAACTAAATACTTACCTATAAAATAAACCATAAGATAGCTAATCTTAGGGTTTATATTTATTTTACAGGCAACTTTGTATTTATTTTAACTAAGTAGAATAGTTATTAAATAGTTATTAACTATTTAATAACTTCCTAGTTAAAATAAATACAAATTTACCTGTAAAATAAATCCTAACCTAAGTTACAATTACACCTAACACTACACTATCATTAAATTAATTACATAAACTAACTACAATTAACTACAATTAAATAAAATAAACTAAAGTAAAAAAAACAAACACTAAATTACAGAAAATAAAAAAATAATTACAACAATTTTAAACTAATTACACCTAATCTAATCTCCCTAATAAAAAAAGCCCCCCAAAATAACAAAATTCCCTTCCCTATACTAAATTACAAATAGCCCTTAAAAGGGCTTTTTGTGGGGCATTGCCCCAAAGTAATCAGCTCTTTTACATGTAAAAAAAAATACAATACCCCCCCCAACATTAAAACCCACCACCCACACTCCCAACCCTACTCTATAACCCACCCAATCTCCCCTTAATAAAACCTAACTCTACCCCCTTGAAGATCACCCTACCTTGAGCCATCTTCACCCAGTTGGGCACAAATGGTCCTCCAGAGGGGCAGAAGTCTTCATCCGATCCGGGCAGAAGAGGACCTCCAGACAGGCAGAAGGCTTCATCCAGGCGGCATCTTCTATCTTCATCCATCTGGAGCGGAGCGGGTCCATCTTGAAGCCATCCGACACGGAGCATCCTCTTCTTCTGACGTCTAAGACTGAATGAAGGTTCCTTTAAAAACGTCATCCAAAATGGCGTCCCTTCAATTCCGATTGGCTGATAGGATTCTATCAGCCAATCGGAATTAAGGTAGGAAAAATCCTATTGGCTGATGCAATCAGCCAATAGGATTGAAGTTCAATCCTATTGTCTGATCCAATCAGCCAATAGGATTGAGCTTGCATTCTATTGGCTGTTCCAATAAGCCAATAGAATGTGATCTCAATTCTATTGGCTGATTGCATCAGCCAATAGGATTTTTCCTACCTTAATTCCGATTGGCTGAATCCTATCTTGGATGACGTCATTTAAAGGAACCTTCATTCAGTCTTAGCCGTCGGAAGAAGAGGATGCTCCCCGTCGGATGGCTTCAAGATGGACCCGCTCCACTCTGGATGGATGAAGATAGAAGATGCTGCCTGGATGAAGCCTTCTGCCCGTCTGAAGGTCCTCTTCTGCCCGGATCAGATGAAGACTTCTGCCCCTCTGGACGTCCACTTGTGCCTGGCTGGGTGAAGACGGCTCAAGGTAGGGTGATCTTCAAGGGGGTAGTGTTAGGTTTTATGAGGGGGGGATTGAGTGGGTTTTAAAGTAGGGTTGGGAGTGTGGGTGGTGGGTTTTAATGTTGGGGGGGTATTGTATTTTTTTTTTTTTACAGGTAAAAGAGCTGATTACTTTGGGGCAATGCCCCACAAAAAGCCATTTTAAGGGCTATTTGTAATTTAGTATAGGGTAGGGAATTTTATAATTTTGGGGGGCTTTTTTATTAGGGGGATTAAATTAGGTGTAATTAGTTTAAAATTCTTGTAATTATTTTTTTATTTTCTGTAATATAGTGAGGCTTTTTTGTACTTTAGTTTATTTTATTTAATTGTAGTTAATAGTAGTTAGTTTATGTAATTAATTTAATGATAGTGTAGTGTTAAGTGTAATTGTAATTTAGGTTAGGATTTATTTTACAGGTAAATTTGTAGTTATTTTAACTAGGTAGCTATTAAATAGTTAATAACTATTTAATAACTATTCTACCTAGTTAAAATAAATACAAAGTTGCCTGTAAAATAAATATAAACCTTAAGCTATCTACAATGTAACTATTAGTTATATTGTATCTAGTTTAGGGTTTATTTTATAGGTAAGTATTTAGTTTTAAACAGGATTAATTTATTTAATTGTAGTAATTTTATTTTGTTTTATTTAAATTATATTTAAGTTAGGGGAGGGTTAGACTTAGGGTTAGACTTAGGTTTAGGGGTTAATAAATTTAATATAGTAGCGGCGACGTTGGGGGTGGCAGATTAGGGGTTAATACATGTAGATAGGTGTTTGCAATGTTAGGGACGGCAGATTAGGGGTTAATAAAATTTAACTAGTGTTTGCGAGGCGGGAGTGCGGTGGTTTAGGGGTTAATATATTTATTACAGTGGCAGCGATGTCCGGTTGGCAGATTAGGGGTTTAAAACTTATTTAAGTGTTTCCGATGTGGGGGGGGGGCTCGGTTTACTAGTTTATGGGTGTTAGTGTACTTTTTAGCACTTTAGTTAAGAGTTTTATGTTACGGCGTTAGCCCATAAAACTCTTAACTACTGACTTTTAAATGCGGTAGGAGGCTTGACAGGAGAGGGTCTACCGCTCACTTCTTCCAAGACTCGTAATACCGGCGTTAGGCAAGTCCCATTAAAAAGATAGGATACACAATTGACGTAAGGGGATTTGCGGTAAGCTCGAGTCATGGAAGAAAAGTGAGCGGTAGACCCTCTCCTGCCAGACTCGTAATACCAGCGGGCATTAAAAAGCAGCTTTGGGACCTCTCAATGCTGCTTTTTAAGGCTAACGCAAGACTCGCAATCTAGCCGAGTATGTTTTAGAGGTTGAGAGGTTGACGCCTCTGATTTCGCCATTGGGCGATTTTGTCACAAAGAGAAAGTCTACAACATCCTCTACATCCAGTAGCATTCTACTCACAAGTAATGTCAACAGCTGAACAAAACTATACTATAGGGAAAAAATAGCTCTTAGCTATCAAGAGTTCATTGGAACACTGCAGACACCTTCTTGAAGGTGCATTTATTCTGATACTAATTTATACTGACCATAGAAACCTACAATATTTAAACCTCAAGATAAGTACGCTGGAATTTATTTTTCTCAAGGTTCAATTACCTCATCACATATTGCCCTGCTACAAAAAATGGCAAGGCTGATGCTCTCTCAAGGCTTCATGAAAAACCACACTTTTCAAATAATGAAACCTCAGTCATACCTGGTGACCATTTCATTGTGCTCACTACAAAAAAAAATCTCTATTTAAACAAAATCAGCAAAATGACATTATGATTCCTCTACAGAAACTACAACTAAATGATGATGGATTATACTACCACCACAACCAAATATAAGTACCCCCTAGTTTGAGGAATATGGTGTTGCAAACTATACACAATAGGATCCTTGCTGGACATCCTGGGATTCATAAGTCAATCGATTTGATCAAAAGGTCCTTCTGGTGGCAATCTATTACTAATGACACCACTAACTATGTACTTTCCTGCAAAACGTGTACTATCTCAAAAAGGGATAGGAAAAGTCCCTATGGACATTTGATTCCTTTACCCACACCAGAAAAACCTTGGTCTGACATAGCATTGGACTTTATAGTGGAACTTCCAAGATACTCTAACAACAACAACATAATAGTGGTAGTTGACCTTTTTAGCAAAATGGTCCATACTGCCTCTGAAACAGTTCAGCTCCTGCTCACACATATCTTCAAGCTCCATGGAATTCCAAAATCAATAACATCAGATTGTGGTACTAGTAAGTTGTGGGCAAAATTATGCAAGACCTTTGGTATACACCGCAGACTTTGTACATCCTTCCATCCTCAGACAAATGGACAAACAGAAAAAAAACAATTTGGAAAAATACTTGATATGTTTCTCTAGTGCAAGGCAGGATAACTGGTCCACTTTACTGCCATATGCAGAGTTTGCCTATAACATAGCCGTTCACACCTCCACAAAGTTTTAACCATTCTATATCAACTACGGATTTCATCCCTCATTTCATTTGGACACATCGATAGAAAGTCTTTGTCACATAGTTAATGATCTTATTAACTTTATCTCTGACACCTTCTCACTTGTACGAGAAAACATTAACCAAGCTAAAAAGCGACAGAAATTTCATTGCGACAAACGGAGAACTCTTTCACCCAAGTACTCCATTGGTGACTATGTTTGGTTGTCAACTCGTAATCTAAAACTACCATTTACTTCTTGGAAATTATCTTCCCATTTTATTGAACCTTTTCCAATTGCTTCCATTGTAAATAGAAATGCTGTTACCCTGACTTTGCCTTCTAACATGAAAACCCATTCCACTTTTCATGTGTCTTTACTTAAACCCTATCATAGGGTTCGTGATTTGGATGTTCACTCACCCATTGTTCCAAACCTATCTGAGATAGATTGAGAATATGAGGTTCAATCTATATTAGACTCCAGACTGTTACATGGGAAACTTCAGTATCTCGTCCGATGGAAGGGTTTTTCATCTGATGATGATTCATGGGAACCTAATCTTTCGGCACCCCGTTTTTTATCCCAGTTCCATCATAGGAATCCCCTGAGACCTAAGCCATGATCCTCGGTGATGATCCTTGAGGGGGGAGTTCTGTCATGATGTTACCTTATCTACACTACACCTTTAAGAGTAGGTACATCCCCCATCAAGCACCTGTATTTAACGTCATCACTTTCTTCAGTCAGTGCTTGGTAATTCATCCGTTATCCAGGAGAAACCCAGCCTCTGAAGTTTCCAGACTTCCAAAGCTTTCAACTTACTACCTTTTTCTCGTTTTCTACAGAACTCTCTACCTAAAGACTCTGACTCTAAAGCTTATTCAGTTACTTTTCATTCCAAAGGTATCTCCGCCCACCTTTGTGATGTCACACGCCATCTTGGCCCATTACGGAGTTAACAGACAAGACAGCTGTTTGCAGTACCGCAATACATTTGCTTCGAGTTTCCAGTTGACTTCACTTCTGCTAACTTATCTCCACAGCTACAAAGCAGCCAGATAATAATACCATCCACTTACTGTTCACCTCCGGTCACTGTAGAACTCCAGTGAAGCTCTCAAGGTATAACTCTTTTCCTAAACACCTACAAGTGTATGTAACATTTGTTTGAGCTGTATATGTGTCTATATTCAGTCAACTCGCAAGTACCTTATTTAAGTAATCATTTAATCAGCAGTTTAAATCAGTAGTTTAAGTCAGTCTCACTTATTAATATTTATCTGTACTCAGCATCTGGCCAAATCTTTCTCCAGTATATATTCTCATAAATAAATAATATGATTAAAGCTTTAATAACAGATTTGAATTAAACTTACTCAGTTGCGCACCCTCCACAGTTCCAAGTAGTAGCATTTAGAGGTAAGTTGTATTCTCTACCGAATATTAATTTTAGGAATTTCCTTGCTCCTATTTTGGACTATAGCAAATGTTTGTCTTTGCACTTTGATTTATACACTTCTCAATATGCAAGGTTTCTGCTACACAGTTAATATTATCCCCTAATTCTGATTTAAAGGGACATTAAACCCAAAGATTTTCTTTCATGATTCAGATAGAGAATACCATTTTAAACAACATTCAAATTTACTTCTATTATCTAATTTGCTTCATTATTTAGATATCCTTTGTTAAAGAAATAGTAATGCACACGAATGAGCAAATCACATAAGGCATCTATGTACAGCCACCAATCAGAAGCTACCAAGCCTATACATATATGCTTTTCAGGAAATGATTACAAGAGAATGAAGCAAATTAGATAATAGAAGTAAATTAGAAAGTTGTTTAAAATGATATTCTCTATCTAAATCATGAAAGAACAATTTGGGGTTTAATGTCCCTTTAAGGAAATCTACTTAAATCATACTGCAGTTGTGGTTCATTAAAACTAAAGTATATGCAAATCTCTTACAGGAGTACCTATCTTTACAATTCTATAAACTCCTTTTACATTTGAACAAGCACAGACCCCCCCCATACATCTCAAAATGGGAAAAAGACCTTATCTCACTCTCACCCCAAAAGAAAAGACACAAATAGTCACATTGACAAATAAGAGCTCAATCTCAGTTCTCACCCTCAAATTTCAAATTACTTTCCCGTTGGGACCTTACACCCACAAGGCTACACTATATATACCCCTCAGTATCAGACAGATGCTGGCGTGATTGTGGTGAAAAAGGCATGCTATTACATACTGTATATGGTGGGATGGGATTGTCAAATAATAAAACCCTTCTGGAATACAATTCATATCACAATAGAAAAACTGCTTGATTGCAAGATACCCTTATCACCTCTAATTTACCTTCTAAATGGGAAAACAAAAATACCTTGCAAATTACAAGCCTCTCTATTCTAAATATTAATTAACTCAGCCAAAAGATTAAAACCCAGATACTGGAACAACCTAAACCCCCAACATTAACTGAACAGGTGAACCTAGTGAACTTCACCTTAAAGGGACACTGAACCCAATTTTTTTCTTTTGTGATTCAGATAGAGCATGCAATTTTAAGCAATTTTCTAATTTACTCCTATTATCAATTTTTCTTCGTTCTCTTGCTATCTTTTTTTGATAAAGAAGGCATCTAAACTTGTTTTTTTTTGGTTCAGGACTCTGGACAGCATTTTTTTTTATTGGTGGATGAATTTATCCACCAATTAGCAAGGACAACCCAGGTTCTTCGCCAAAAATGGGCCTGCATCTAAACTTACATTCTTGCATTTCAAATAAAGATACAAAGAGAATAAAGAAAATTTGATAATAGGAGTAAATTAGAAAGTTGCTTAAAATTCATGCTCTATCTGAATAACAAAAGAAAAAAATTTGGGTTCAGTGTCCCTTTAAACCTTGAAATAAATTTGTACACATTTAAAGAAAAAAAAAAATATTTATTTGCCTCTATGGAATTCTGTTGGAACACTGAAACAGTTAAATCGCTCACATGACAATCATAACCACATATTTACTCTGAAGAAGCAATGCAGGGGTCCGTCCATCAGTTCTGTAACATATTAGCACAAAATGTGTTAACAATGTCAAAAGTCCCACTTTTGTGAATGTAAGCCTAGCGGCATTTCATTTCATGTTGTATAATTGTTCAATGTAAAATGTGTTGTAATACACCTGAAACTGTTTTTGAATTTTATCATAACATGGACTATATATATATATGAATATGGACTATCTCAGAGTAGAATGGAGATTAGGAGAAACATACTGTGTACGTCTCCTCTATATAAGAGACACAACAATCTAATGCACTGTATTCCTGTTATGTTCAAGTTATTTTATGGCATTTTATTTAAATTTACTTTGTCTTCACCCCCCTTCGCTCCCTATGTTATCCCGCTGTGTGAGAATTCATGCTATTCTAATGTATACTTTAGTTGAAAATTTCAATAAAAATGTATTAAAAATGTATTTAAAAAAGCTGCTGTGGATGCAGCGCTTCACCTTTTGAGAAAGCTGGGAATCCGTGAAACCAGTAAAGATAGAGGAGAGAAGGCTATTGGAAGCTTTATTTTAACTAAAGGGGCAATAGTAGTTTGCACATTTTAATGAGCTTTGATATATCAGACTGGTTCTCATATAAGTAATACTTTATTAGTGGTTATTCCACCAAATAGAACTATGTATGTGTGAATTCTTGTCTGATTGAGCTGGGGGGGAGGGGGCGATTACATGGTCAGTGTGCTCTCTCTGGCCCCCACCAAACATTAGTAACAACTTGGGGATCACTAGAGTGGAAACTTTAGAACATAGGTTTACAATTATCTGGAAGCATTATTATTAATTATATTGAGAATGTTAACTTGAACCAATATTAGTATAATTTTAGTGATGTGTTTGTGAATATACAGTTACATGCACAAGAGATTTTATTGACAACAGTCATTAACAAATAGGATAAACCATTACTTAAACACAAACCTCTTGGCTGTGTGCCATGTTAACTATTTAACAAGTTGGCTTTGATAAATGTAATACTTACCGAAGTGTAATTAAGCAACCTAAAACTACAATTGTTTTCTATGTAAGGGGAGATATAATATTTTAGTGCCTAAAATATAGGAACAGTTATTCCCTAACAAGAGATACATTACTGCAACAAATATCTGTTACTCAAATATAAACTAATGAACAAGCTCAACAAAGTTATTTTAAGATTGATATATAATAAAGGTAATGTAATTGGTGCAGACCCAAGAGGACCCCGTTGTTTAGCCAATGGGAGTGAAACGTACGTAGGTGTTGATAAGACAGATATGGATAGGGTATAGCGCTAGACCAAAAACCTACTTATATGCAAAGTTTGTTTTTCTCCTATCCGCATGTATTACAGGTATACCACTATTCAAATCCCACACTACACAGTTCAGTATAAAGCTGAAAATTAGATTGATGTGCACATTTAGCAAACTCTATATTCGACAGCTCAGTGTCTCACTCACATTCACCAGCGCTGGAAGACTCGGTCCTGGGGGAGTCAAATCACCGCTTGCTGCAGGAATTCGGCCGTGCCGCTTGCTCCCCTCCTCGAGTTTCTCGCTGTATGTGGTCCGTTGGTTTGCGCGTGCCTGCCTGGAGCGTGTGACGTCACCTTCCTGTTGACGCTCCGTTCTCCGTGTAAGCCCCGATTGTACAGGTTGGAGGATTTGAAAGTGTATCAATTTGAGGGCAAGTATCGGTTTCTCCTTTCTGGTTGATAATAGTGTACAGAGAAAGAATCAGGAGTCCCGATAGCTTGTAAATTGATCAAAATGCTTTATTTGCTTAAAACAAAAAGCAACAGCTCTTGGGTTACAGAAACTTTTCAAAGCTGCAGCTCAGGGTAGTGGTCACAGCTGCTGACGCGTTTCGGCCTTGTCTGCCGTAGTCATAGCATGTTTTAGTGACCACTGCTCTGAGTTTAAAAAGACAAAGAATGCCTCCCATTGGGTAAAACAAAACACACCCTTTTTAGAGCCGCAAACATTAACCATACAAAAAACAAAAACAAAGGCATTTTATATATGCACTAAACTGACTATTTCTGACATGTGTTATAGAGGAATATAATAACGATAATTAGATTGCTATTGGGAGTTTAGGGAGATTATGTTAAGGATAGGGACTGCTAGATAATCATAGCTACCTTCTGTTGGTTCTGTCCTACGTTTTTCGTTTTATACATACTTTATATTTTATGTGTATTTATGGTGTATATTTGGCCATCCTACATGGATTACTATTTAATTATTGATCAAAAAATTAGGCTGGTATATTTCCTATCTAGGAATAACTTTGTTTAATACAATATGTTATTCTAGTTTTCAATTTGATTAAATCTATTGTTTGAAATTTTGCTCTTGGTTACTATTTGCTCACTGCATAAAGGTAATAATCTGTTTTTCCTAGTATTAATATAATGTATGCTGAGAATAAGAGATGTCAGTGAATGGATGTCAATACTGACAACTATGTCAGAACTGAAGTAAATATAAAATATAAAATGTTAGTGTCAGTGTCGTTATTTATGACACTATTGTTACTAACAATCACATTGTTTTACTCTAATTTAATTTAATTTAGTTTTCAACAAGTTTATTTCAACACCATTACTTCCAAAAGTTGATTAGATCAAATTCGCTATTGAGTCCTGTGGGCCATCTTGTGTCTAATTTCAGAATCCAATAGACCTCCTCTCTTGCCAAGAGAGTCAACCTATCTCCACCTCTGTTTGGGGGTAGGATGTGTTTTGCAATGGTCCATTTGAGAGTTTTTGGACTATTACTATGCACTTGGCTAAAGTGTGTTATGAGAGGTGTCGTAAGTGTGCCTTGTTTTATGTTGTTGACGTGTTCCCGTATCCTTGATCTGACCTCCCGTGTGGTCATACCTACATATTGTAGGTTACATTCAGAGCACGTCAAAACATAAACCACATAGGTGGATCTGCAGTTGTAACATCTGTCATGTGCAAATTGTTCACCTGTTACTGCACTGTTGAACTCACTACCGGGAAGCAGATGTTTGCAAGCTATGCAATCATAGTAATGGCATCTAAAGACCCCCCTCGTAGTTAACCAAGTGTTTTGTTCTCTAATATTGGTATTACGGAGTTGTGTGGGTGCTATCTTATTACCTATAGTAGTACCCCTTTTAAATGCAAACCGACAGCCCTGTTTCATTGTGTCGACAAGGCCCTCATCCGCCAATAGTAGTGGGAGATGTTTAGAAACAATATCACAAACTTCCCCAAATTGGTCACTGTATTTTGTTAAGAAAGTGACTCTTCGTATCTCCCCTTCTCGTTTGGTCCCACTGTCTTGTGTTAACAAAGTTGTCCTATCTCTTTTGCTCACCTCCTTTTTTATGGCTGTAACCATAGGTTTAGGGTAACTACGAGAAACTAATCTGTCTACCAATTCATTGGCTTGAGTTTCATAGGTGGTTTTAGTAGAACAATTCCTGAAAGTCCTAACGAACTGACCCTTCGCTATTGCTTTGAAGATTCGACTTGGATGGTTGCTTTTTGCATGCAAGATAGTATTCTTTGCTGTGGGTTTTCTAAAAACACTAGTTGTTATACTGCCGTTCCCTTTGTCTGGTGTCCCAACCAATGTTACATCTAGGTAATTGATGCTTTTGGTGTTAAATTCAAATGTGAAGCCTAATCCTAGGGTGTTGTTATTTAATCCTTCAACAAACTGATCGATTTCTGTTGTGTCACCCTGCCAAACCACCAGAAGATCATCAATAAATCTTTTGTAAAATGTGATATTTGGCCTGTGCCAGTTTCTATCTCCATAGATGTGGGACTGCTCCCACCAACCCATGTATAGGTTGGCGTAGGATGGGGCAAACTTGGCCCCCATAGCAGTCCCACATCTCTGGAGATAGAATATGCCATCAAATGTGAAATAATTATGGGTTAAAAGAATTGTATGCACAAGGGACTGTGGGGCAAACTAATAACATTTCCTTACCCAAATTTAAAGGAAACTCTACGTTTTACCCTATACAAAGTAGGGGACATATACTGGAAATTTTCCAAAAAAGGGTTGAAAAGGACCTCACAACACTTGCCACCACAATCAGCTCTCAAAGTAAGAAAAAAGCCAATTTATCTTTGAGAGAAAAAGAGGCCCTGATAGGGCTTCAGAGAAATGAAAATTTGGTCATAAGAGCCGCAGATAAGGGCGGCTCAGTCGTAGTGATGGACAGGGATCAGTTCATCAATGAGGCCAAAAGACAGTTGCTAGATGAGAAACAATATTTTCAATTGAGAAAGGACCCCACAGATGAATACAGTTTTGAACTGGAACATCTGTTAGATGAAGGTAGGGAATTAGGACTATTTGATGATGATACCTTCAATTATTTACTAGTAAGATTTCCCATTAGGCCCACCTTCAATCACTTGCCCAAGGTTCATAAACCTGGAGCAGAGGTTCAAGGAAGACCAATCGTTAGTGGGATTGGCTCACTCACAGAAAGACTCTCACAATGGTTGGATGCTATACTCCAACCTTTTGTGGAGAGTCTTCAAAGCCACCTAGCGAACACTAAACATCTGCTCAACCTTCTAGAGCATGAAGGTTGGAATGAAAACAATGTATGGCTAACTATAGATGTTAAATCGCTTTATTCTTCCATACCTCACAAACAAGGGATAAAAGCAGTTAGACATTTCCTGGTAAGATCAGACCAGTTTGAGGACGAACAGATTAGCTATATATTACGGGTTACTAATTTTCTTTTAACCCATAATTATTTCACATTTGATGGCATATTCTATCTCCAGAGATGTGGGACTGCTATGGGGGCCAAGTTTGCCCCATCCTACGCCAACCTATACATGGGTTGGTGGGAGCAGTCCCACATCTATGGAGATAGAAACCGGCACAGGCCAAATATCACATTTTACAAAAGATTTATTGATGATCTTCTGGTGGTTTGGCAGGGTGACACAACAGAAATCGATAAGTTTGTTGAAGGATTAAATAACAACACCCTAGGATTAGGCTTCACATTTGAATTTAACACCAAAAGCATCAATTACCTAGATGTAACATTGGTTGGGACACCAGACAAAGGGAACGGCAGTATAACAACTAGTGTTTTTAGAAAACCCACAGCAAAGAATACTATCTTGCATGCAAAAAGCAACCATCCAAGTCGAATCTTCAAAGCAATAGTGAAGGGTCAGTTCGTTAGGACTTTCAGGAATTGTTCTACTAAAACCACCTATGAAACTCAAGCCAATGAATTGGTAGACAGATTAGTTTCTCGTAGTTACCCTAAACCTATGGTTACAGCCATAAAAAAGGAGGTGAGCAAAAGAGATAGGACAACTTTGTTAACACAAGACAGTGGGACCAAACGAGAAGGGGAGATACGAAGAGTCACTTTCTTAACAAAATACAGTGACCAATTTGGGGAAGTTTGTGATATTGTTTCTAAACATCTCCCACTACTATTGGCGGATGAGGGCCTTGTCGACACAATGAAACAGGGCTGTCGGTTTGCATTTAAAAGGGGTACTACTATAGGTAATAAGATAGCACCCACACAACTCCGTAATACCAATATTAGAGAACAAAACACTTGGTTAACTACGAGGGGGGTCTTTAGATGCCATTACTATGATTGCATAGCTTGCAAACATCTGCTTCCCGGTAGTGAGTTCAACAGTGCAGTAACAGGTGAACAATTTGCACATGACAGATGTTACAACTGCAGATCCACCTATGTGGTTTATGTTTTGACGTGCTCTGAATGTAACCTACAATATGTAGGTATGACCACACGGGAGGTCAGATCAAGGATACGGGAACACGTCAACAACATAAAACAAGGCACACTTACGACACCTCTCATAACACACTTTAGCCAAGTGCATAGTAATAGTCCAAAAACTCTCAAATGGACCATTGCAAAACACATCCTACCCCCAAACAGAGGTGGAGATAGGTTGACTCTCTTGGCAAGAGAGGAGGTCTATTGGATTCTGAAATTAGACACAAGATGGCCCACAGGACTCAATAGCGAATTTGATCTAATCAACTTTTGGAAGTAATGGTGTTGAAATAAACTTGTTGAAAACTAAATTAAATTAAATTAGAGTAAAACAATGTGATTGTTAGTAACAATAGTGTCATAAATAACAACACTGACACTAACATTTTATATTTTATATTTACTTCAGTTCTGACATAGTTGTCAGTATTGACATCCATTCACTGACATCTCTTATTCTCAGCATACATTATATTAATACTAGGAAAAACAGATTATTACCTTTATGCAGTGAGCAAATAGTAACCAAGAGCAAAATTTCAAACAATAGATTTAATCAAATTGAAAACTAGAATAACATATTGTATTAAACAAAGTTATTCCTAGATGGGAAATATACCAGCCTAATTTTTTGATCAATAATTAAATAGTAATCCATGTAGGATGGCCAAATATACACCATAAATACACATAAAATATAAAGTATGTATAAAACGAAAAACGTAGGACAGAACCAACAGAAGGTAGCTATGATTATCTAGCAGTCCCTATCCTTAACATAATCTCCCTAAACTCCCAATAGCAATCTAATTATCGTTATTATATTCCTCTATAACACATGTCAGAAATAGTCAGTTTAGTGCATATATAAAATGCCTTTGTTTTTGTTTTTTGTATGGTTAATGTTTGCGGCTCTAAAAAGGGTGTGTTTTGTTTTAGCCAATGGGAGGCATTCTTTGTCTTTTTAAACTCAGAGCAGTGGTCACTAAAACATGCTATGACTACGGCAGACAAGGCCGAAACGCATCAGCAGCTGTGACCACTACCCTGAGCTGCAGCTTTGAAAAGTTTCTGTAACCCAAGAGCTGTTGCTTTTTGTTTTAAGCAAATAAAGCATTTTGATCAATTTACAAGCTATCGGGACTCCTGATTCTTTCTCTGTACACAAAAACCTACTTAGCCTCACTAAAGGTTATTGTCTCCTCCCTAGACAATAGAGAATTAAGAATGTAAAATAAGTGGATATAGGAGGCGCTATAGAGCCGTAGGATATATAGATATAAACAAATGTAAAATTCACTGTATCGTGACCAGTTAAAACATTAAAAAAATTAAAAATCCAAAAATCCCAATGACCCTTAAGGGATACGTTAAAATACTATTTATGTGCAAAATCTGTGATAAAAAATCGGTGATAATTAAAAATAAAGGAAAATATCTACGTACATATATATATAAAAACAATTTATCCAGGTGAAAAATCAAAGTTAAAAAATGCAGTATATCAAAGTGCAATCAATGGTCAAGTGACAATATTTAGTAAAACACAGATGTGATATTTAATAAGTCAATGCATAAAAGGTTGACACAAACAATCCATATAACAATCAATCATACATAAAATAAAGTAAAACCGGTTTAATCATACACACTATACATAACCCCTCAGATTCCCCAAATCAAATGTGGCTGGCAGAGAACACCTATAATGACTGTGTTCTAATCTTGGTGTTAGTAGTTCAAGGGGATCCCCCAAAGAAGATGGTCCGGAATGACAATGTGGGTTTAATTATTGTAAATCCAAAGATATAAATGTTAATGTTTCTGAATGGTGCCGTTATATCCCCAGTCTTTTTTGGTCACAAATAAAAGCCCACGATGGTATAGAGCTCCTTCCTTAATGTTCTCTTAGTTAAAGGCAATCAAGTATTTATAACTTAGCCGGGAGGCTCTCCTAACTTCTTACAAGTGTCTGCTAGCGATCTCCTTACCTGGCCCGACACTCCGGCTGCTCCTTTAGATGTCTGCTCAGCGAAAATCCCGTGAGTGACGTCACCCGGTTCCGGATCCTAGGTGACCACTTGCGCAAGTGTTTGTTCCCACAGGATGTCCTCTGTACGCCAGGGTACAGAGAGTTCACTTCAGCTTCGGTCCTCAAAAAAATTGCAAACAGTAGCAGGTAAGTCCTCTACGCGTTTCAACCCCTTCTGGGTCTTTTTCAAGATGCTACTTCCTGCAAACTTTGCCCTTAAATCCACTCTCTGCACAGGTGATTCGCTATTGCTACAACACCTTTCCGCAGGTAACTATTTCCTGGGGGGGAATCAAAACACCTCACATGTCATTCTTTGTTTGTAAATTTTCACACCAAATCCCAAGCCAGATCTCTAGTGTTTAAAAAACTTGTTTCCATATAATCAAATAACGTTAAAAACTCCTTAAAAATCCTTAAAAATAATACAATTGTGATAATACATAAGACTGCAATTTATAAAACAATATAAGGAGAAAATACATGATAAACAGGGAAAATAGAAAAATTCAGATGAAATATTGATGAAATATTGCGTGGTCAACCTAAGGCCAAGATTTATCCCACTTTTCCCTGCTCTACAATCTTAATACTAGTTATTACTCTCTAAAATATCAGGTTAAAGATCCACAAGGAAGAACTCTAAACTAAAATGCTGAAAAAAGCCAAAAATGCTAAAATGTAGGGTACTAAGGATAATAAATCCCTAAGTTAAAAAGGGGGCTAATTCCAACTCTGAATTCAAACCCAACGGATGCAAAGTGTTAAACTCATAGATTAATTCAGCTTCCCTTTTGACTAATCTATTTTCAAAGTCCCCCCCTCCAGTTATTTCGCACTACACACAATCCCCAGTATTTTAGTTCTTTAATGTTGTTCATGTGGATTTCTCTAAAATGTGTGTATAGGTGGGTTTCCAATTTCCCCTTTTCTATGTTCCAGATATGCTCCCTAATCCGATCCCTGAGCATTCTGGTTGTCTCTCCAATGTAAAACAGATTGCATGAGCACTGTAACATATACACAACCCCTTTATTACTACATCTTATGGTGTCCTTTATAGTAAACTCTCTATTCATGCCCGGAATTGGAACCTTTTTCTTTTTTGACCCACATCTACATACTTTGCATGTTGCACAGGGAAAGAAACCCCTGACTTCTTCCCCCCTCAAATCCAAGTCCTTTTTATTTTTATTTTTTCCCTGCCTTCTAAACTCACTGGGTGCTAGCAGCGATTTCAAGTTCTTAGTTTTTTTGTAAACTATCCTAGGGTAAACTGGCAATTTGTCCCCAATAACTGGGTCATTTCTCAACAAGTGCCAGTGCTTTCTCAGAATCTTCTTCATTAATACATGATCCTCACTATGGCCTAGATTTAGAGTTCGGCGGTAGCCGTCAAAACCAGCGTTAGAGGCTCCTAACGCTGGTTTTGGCCGCCCGCTGGTATTTGGAGTCAGTGATTAAAGGGTCTAACGCTCACTTTACAGCCGCGACTTTTCTATACCGCAGATCCCCCTACGCCATTTGCGTAGCCTATCTTTTCAATGGGATCTTTCTAACGCTGGTATTTAGAGTCGTTTCTGCAGTGAGCGTTAGAGCTCTAACGACAAGATTCCAGCCCCCTGAAAATAGCAGGAGTTAAGAGCTTTCTGGCTAACGCCGGTTTATAAAGCTCTTAACTACTGTACCCTAAAGTACACTAACACCCATAAACTACCTATGTACCCCTAAACCGAGGTCCCCCCACATCGCCGCAACTCGATTAAAAATTTTAACCCCTAATCTTCCGACCGCCACCTACGTTATACTTATGTACCCCTAATCTGCTGCCCCTAACCCCGCCGACCCCTATATTACATTTATTAACCCCTAATCTGCCCCCCACAACATCGCCGCCAGCTACTTAAAATAATTAACCCCTAATCTTCCGACCGCAAAGCGCCGCCACCTACGTTATCCCTATGTACCCCTAATCTGCTACCCCTAACACCGCCGACCCCTATATTATATTTATTATCCCCTAATCTGCCCCCCTCAACGTCGCCGACACCTGCCTACACTTATTAACCCCTAATCTGCCGAGCGGACCGCACCGCTACTATAATAAAGTTATTAACCCCTAACCCGCCTCACTAACCCTATCATAAATAGTATTAACCCCTAATCTGCCCTCCCTAACATCGCCGACACCTAACTTCAATTATTAACCCCTAATCTTCCGATCGGAGCTCACCGCTATTCTAATAAATGTATTAACCCCTAAAGCTAAGTCTAACCCTAACACTAACACCCCCCTAACTTAAATATAATTTTAATCTAACGAAATAAATTAACTCTTATTAAATAAATTAATCCTATTTAAAGCTAAATACTTACCTGTAAAATAAATCCTAATATAGCTACAATATAAATTATAATTATATTATAGCTATTTTAGGATTAATATTTATTTTACAGGCAACTTGGTATTTATTTTAACTAGGTACAATAGCTATTAAATAGTTAAGAACTATTTAATAGTTACCTAGTTAAAATAATAACAAAATTACCTGTAAAATAAATCCTAACCTAAGATATCATTAAACCTAACACTACCCTATCAATAAAATAATTAAATAAACTACCTACAATTACCTACAATTAACCTAACACTACACTATCAATAAATTAAATAAACACAATTGCTACAAATAAATACAATTAAATAAACTAGCTAAAGTACAAAAAATAAAAAAGAACTAAGTTACAGAAAATAAAAAAATATTTACAAACATAAGAAAAATATTACAACAATTTTAAACTAATTACACCTACTCTAAGCCCCCTAATAAAATAACAAAGCCCCCCAAAATAATAAATTCCCTACCCTATTCTAAATTTAAAAAGTTACAAGCTCTTTTACCTTACCAGCCCTGAACAGGGCCCTTTGCGGGGCATGCCCCAAGAAGTTCAGCTCTTTTGCCTGTAAAAGAAAACATACAATACCCCCCCCCCAACATTACAACCCACCACCCACATACCCCTAATCTAACCCAAACCCCCCTTAAATAAACCTAACACTAAGCCCCTGATGATCTTCCTACCTTGTCTTCACCATGCCAGGTTCACCGATCCGTCCTGGCTCCAAGATCTTCATCCAACCCAAGCGGGGGCTAGACATCCACTGAAGAAGTCCAGAAGAGGGTCCAAAGTCTTCCTCCTATCCGGCAAGAAGAGGACATCCGGACCGGCAAACATCTTCTCCAAGCGGCATCTTCGATCTTCTTCCATCCGGTGCGGAGCGGGTCCATCTTGAAGCAGGCGACGCGGATCCATCCTCTTCTTCCGATGTCTCCCGACGAATGACGGTTCCTTTAAGGGACGTCATCCAAGATGGCGTCCCTCGAATTCCGATTGGCTGATAGGATTCTATCAGCCAATCGGAATTAAGGTAGGAATTTTCTGATTGGCTGATGGAATCAGCCAATCAGAATCTAGTTCAATCCGATTGGCCGATCCAATCAGCCAATCAGATTGAGCTCGCATTCTATTGGCTGATCGGAACAGCCAATAGAATGCGAGCTCAATCTGATTGGCTGATTGGATCAGCCAATCGGATTGAACTTGATTCTGATTGGCTGATTCCATCAGCCAATCAGAAAATTCCTACCTTAATTCCGATTGGCTGATAGAATCCTATCAGCCAATCGGAATTCGAGGGACGCCATCTTGGATGACGTCCCTTAAAGGAACCGTCATTCGTCGGGAGACATCGGAAGAAGAGGATGGATCCGCGTCGCCTGCTTCAAGATGGACCCGCTCCGCACCGGATGGAAGAAGATCGAAGATGCCGCTTGGAGAAGATGTTTGCCGGTCCGGATGTCCTCTTCTTGCCGGATAGGAGGAAGACTTTGGACCCTCTTCTGGACTTCTTCAGTGGATGTCTAGCCCCCGCTTGGGTTGGATGAAGATCTTGGAGCCAGGACGGATCGGTGAACCTGGCATGGTGAAGACAAGGTAGGAAGATCATCAGGGGCTTAGTGTTAGGTTTATTTAAGGGGGGTTTGGGTTAGATTAGGGGTATGTGGGTGGTGGGTTGTAATGTTGGGGGGGGGGGGTATTGTATGTTTTCTTTTACAGGCAAAAGAGCTGAACTTCTTGGGGCATGCCCCGCAAAGGGCCCTGTTCAGGGCTGGTAAGGTAAAAGAGCTTGTAACTTTTTAAATTTAGAATAGGGTAGGGAATTTATTATTTTGGGGGGCTTTGTTATTTTATTAGGGGGCTTAGAGTAGGTGTAATTAGTTTAAAATTGTTGTAATATTTTTCTTATGTTTGTAAATATTTTTTTATTTTCTGTAACTTAGTTCTTTTTTATTTTTTGTACTTTAGCTAGTTTATTTAATTGTATTTATTTGTAGCAATTGTGTTTATTTAATTTATTGATAGTGTAGTGTTAGGTTAATTGTAGGTAATTGTAGGTAGTTTATTTAATTATTTTATTGATAGGGTAGTGTTAGGTTTAATGATATCTTAGGTTAGGATTTATTTTACAGGTAATTTTGTTATTATTTTAACTAGGTAACTATTAAATAGTTCTTAACTATTTAATAGCTATTGTACCTAGTTAAAATAAATACCAAGTTGCCTGTAAAATAAATATTAATCCTAAAATAGCTATAATATAATTATAATTTATATTGTAGCTATATTAGGATTTATTTTACAGGTAAGTATTTAGCTTTAAATAGGATTCATTTATTTAATAAGAGTTAATTTATTTCGTTAGATTAAAATTATATTTAAGTTAGGGGGGTGTTAGTGTTAGGGTTAGACTTAGCTTTAGGGGTTAATACATTTATTAGAATAGCGGTGAGCTCCGATCGGAAGATTAGGGGTTAATAATTGAAGGTAGGTGTCGGCGATGTTAGGGAGGGCAGATTAGGGGTTAATACTATTTATGATAGGGTTAGTGAGACGGATTAGGGGTTAATAACTTTATTATAGTAGCGCTCAGGTCCGCTCGGCAGATTAGGGGTTAATAAGTGTAGGCAGGTGTCGGCGACGTTGTGGGGGGCAGATTAGGGGTTAATAAATATAACATAGGGGTCGGCGATGTTAGGGCAGCAGATTAGGGGTACATAGGGATAACGTAGGTTGCGGCGGTTTACGGAGCGGAAGATTAGGGGTTAAAACTGTAATGCAGGGGTCAGCGATAGCGGGGGCGGAAGATTAGGGGTTAATAAGTGTAAGGTTAGGGGTGTTTAGACTTGGGGTTCATGTTAGGGTGTTAGGTGCAGACGTAGGAAGTGTTTCCCCATAGGAAACAATGGGGCTGCGTTAGGAGCTGAACGCTGCTTTTTTGCAGGTGTTAGGTTTTTTTTCAGCTCAAACAGTCCCATTGTTTCCTATGGGAGAATCGTGCACGAGCACGTTTTTGAGGCTGGCCGCGTCCGTAAGCAACTCTGGTATCGAGAGTTGCATTTGCGGTAAAAATGCCCTACGCTCCTTTTTTGGAGCCTAACGCAGCATTTGTTTTAACTCTCAATACCAGAGTTAAATTTATGGTGCGGCCAGAAAAAAGCCCGCGGAGCGTTAACAGCCCTTTTACCGCCGAACTCTAAATCTAGGCCTATATGTGTTCACAAATGGTATATCCAATGTATCCTTTCTTTGATCTTCCTTTCTTTTATATTCTAGCAGTGAGTCCCTGTTGGTGGTCCTTGCCCTTGTTACAGCATTCTTTATATTATTCTCTTTATAGCCCCTTTCCTTAAACCTTTCCTCCAATATTGTTACCTGTTCATTAAAATCCTCAATTCTTGTGCAATTCTTTCTAATTCTCAGGCATTGTCCTTTTTTAATTTCTTTATTTATATACCAATTCAAGCAAACAGTTCATATGACAGTTAGAGCAATGCAACATAAAAGAGAAACAAATACAAATCGTTTGTCATATATACCATACAAGTAATATCTTATATCCTCGTTTCTTCTGAACCCAGAAAAACGAGACAAAAATGAAACAGGATTAGTAATCAACTAACTAATATATTACACTCTTATCACTTGAATTGGGGCTTTTCACAACCTTAAATTAAAATACATGTAGGACTGGCCACTAATTCAATTAACAAAGCACAAATCAAGATCAGACATTACTGGCCCAAAGGGACAAGACAAAACAACGCATAGAAAGAAAAGAGAGAGAAGAAGAGAAAAAAAGAAAAAAAAAAAAGAAAAAGAAAATTATGTTATGCTCTTCTGTAAGTGCAGCTTCCTATCAGGGACTTACTATCAATTTACTATCAATCCCTGAACAGGGCCTTTATATATCGTCAAATTTATAAATCATCCCTACTTATGTATCCTGCTTTAAAGAAAGGTTTCATTATTTCCTCTATAAACTCAGCTGTCTGACTCTTAATGACCTTCCTCCATTTTGTGAAGAAGGCTTTAAACTGATTCACGTTGCCGGGTTCTATGTTTAGTTGTTCACATATCAGCTGCCCAATCACCTTCTGACTAAACTCTGCTACGCTGGGGTATTTTTGAGCTTTCCTATACTGTAGTATTAAATTCCGAGCTACTTGTATTATAGTCGTTATAAGCGCATGTTCTTCTTTCTTAAATTGATTCGGTAATACAAAAAAAAGTATTGAAGTAAGCGTAGGGGAAAAACGTTGTGTTAAAAATCTATTTACCCAATATGCCACCTTTTTCCAGTATTGTAGAATCTTGGGGCAATGCCAGAAACAATGTGTAATATCTGCCTGTGGTGCATGGCAGTGGAAGCAATCTCCTTTAGAATTTTTATCCCATTTCGCTAATAATTTAGGAGTAATATATGCATTGTTTATAATGTAGCTATGTGTTTCCTTCCACCGCATATACTTATCTCCAACTATTTCTATACTTTGTTTGATATTTATTTCTGTAATTTCTGGCAGAATCTTTTGCCATTTATTCTGCAGATTCTCTAAATGTGTCTTACCTAGGTTTTTCATAATCATTTTATACCATGTTGCGATTGAGAAAAAACCTGCCCTATAAATTTGGATACCTACTCCAACTATTCCTAACTCCCAACTGCTATCTTGATTATTCGTTAAATGATTGAAAAATTGTCTGGCCTGAAGATAACCAAAAAAATGATGTCTCGG
Organism: Bombina bombina; assembly: GCF_027579735.1. Classification (NCBI taxonomy): domain Eukaryota; kingdom Metazoa; phylum Chordata; class Amphibia; order Anura; family Bombinatoridae; genus Bombina; species Bombina bombina. Next base: position 370,508,749 of record NC_069505.1, on the reverse strand, counting down.
TAGACCAAATTCTACTTGAATTTGGGAAAAAGATTTTATCAGCCCTGTTCTTTTATCTAATAATTGTATTACATACTCCAAACCTGCATTTCTCCAACTATGAAATATTCCATAATTCAATCCAGGTCCAAAATCAATATGTCCCAGAAACGTAAGATATTTGGATACCTTATAATTAAGTTTGAGAATATTACAAAATTTTTGCCATGTCTTTACTATGTTACTTATCATTCTCAGATTTCGGATTTTTGGAGGTAGTTTAGAAAATGGGATGTGTAGTATATTTTTTAAGGACAGGGGTTTTATTAAACTTTCTTCTATCTCTGGCGAGGAAAATTGACTTGTTTGTGTGATCCAGTCAGCAGCTAGTTTTACCATAGTAACCTGGTTATATAATTTAATATTAGGCAGGCCATATCCCCAAGCCTCTTTGTCAAGATACAACAATCTTTTAGCTAATCTGTCCCTTCCCTTTCCCCATAGAAAGGAGTTACATTCTTTTTCATAATTCTTCAAATCAGTATTTTTGAGAGACATAGGTAGATTTTGCAATAAGTACAATAGACGAGGAAATAAAAAAGTCTTCAATATCGTGATTTTGGCTGATAGAGCTATGGGAAGTGGTCTCCATCCATCTAGAAGCCTCTTACTTTCTTGAAAGAACTTTGAAAAATTTAAGCTATACCATAATCCTGGATTACTGCTTACATTGATACCCAGGTATTTAATTTGTTCTACTTCGTGAAAGGGGTGCTTACTCTGCTGCCCACAGGGTTTTCTAACCCAAAGTATTTCTGATTTACCCTGGTTGACCTTATAGCCAGAAAACGCACTAAATTCCTCTATTAGTTCTAATAATACTGGTATAGTTTGAGATGTTCTAGGCAAGAAGAGTATTATGTCGTCCGCATATAGTGCCAGAGACACCCTTCCATCTCCTACTTTTACCCCGGGTAAGCTTTGTCTCAGTCTTATGGCAAATGGTTCTAGTGACAAATTAAATAATAAGGGTGATAACGGGCACCCTTGTCTTGTTCCTTTTGTTAACCTTATTTTTGGCGACAGTTGACCATTTATTTGAAGGCAGGAGTATGGAGTATTGTAAATCAGTTTCACAAAATTATAAAAATTCCCTGTTAAGCCAAATTGTGATAGAGTAGTAAACAGGTGGTCCCAATTAATTAAATCAAAAGCTTTTTCAGCATCTAATGTTATTAGGGCAACATCATTTTCACATTTTTTTCCTTTAGCCTTAGTTTCATACCAATAATGATCTAAAGTCATTAAAACTTTTCTTATATTTTTTGAAACATTTCTCCCTGGCATAAACCCTGCTTGATCTTGGTGGATCAGCTTATTTATGTATTTTTTTAATCTGTCTGCAATTATTGATGTGAGAAGTTTATAATCGTTGTTTAATAGTGATATTGGTCTATATGCATTTGGATTTTCTGGGTCTTTACCTTTTTTATATATTAATGTGACTGTGGATGCAGAAAACAAATCAGAACCTGAAGCATTATCCCTATAGTACTGATTGAAGAGATCGCCTAGGGTACCAGGAAGCTCATTTTTCAGGATTCTATAAAATTCCACTGGGATTTGATCTGGGCCTGGAGACTTATTCAGTTTGGCCTTTCCTATTCCTTTCATGATTTCCTCTTCTGTTATTGGCAAATTTAATTCCAATAATTCATCTGGGTCTATTTTTGGTAGAGTAACTTTTCCCCAAAACTGTTCTTTTATCTTTTTATCACATGCTCCTGCCATATTAATTTCCTTGTAATATTCATACATTGCCTGTCTTATTTTACTCGCAGTTGTGTATCTTGTCTCCCCAATTTTAATTGAGGTTAGATATCTTTTCTCAACCTGTCTGTTCTTCATTATTTTAGATAATACTTTAGCTGACCTTCCATGATGGCTGGTGAAAAAAGCATTCATTTTTTTTTCCTGTTTAGCTATTTTTATTTTCAGAAAGTTCTCTCTTTCTATCTTTGCCTTTGAATAGTCAACCCAGTTTTCCTCATTAGGCGTACTAATATAAGCTTTATACTTATTTTTTAGTTGGTTTGCCAACTGCACATCCATTGCTGTGGTTTTTTTCCTCCATTTGACCATATAGGCCTTTATTTCTCCCCGGAGTACTGCCTTGGCAGCCTCCCAAAATATTTCAATCTTATGATAGTAATTTTTATTTTCCTCATAGTATAGTTTCCATTTTTTTATTAAAAACCTATTAAAGTCACTATCCTGAACTAAGAATCTGGGGAAGTAAAAATTATTAACACTACTCTTCTGCTTCCTAATCCCGTCTATCTCCAGACCAACAATTGCGTGATCTGAGATTAGTATATCCTGGATCATAGGAGTAAGGTCAAGTGAAAACATAGCTTCACTTATTAGAAACAGATCTATCCGAGACATCGCTTTATGTGTCTTCGACTCACATGTAAATGCGCTTATATCTGGGTTTTTTATTCGCCAAATATCAAAAAGATTCAACTTGTTACGAAAAGAGGCGAATAATTTTTCTTCCACTTTCCTGCCTATCTGGGAGTAGCCCTGTCTAATTCTATCCAAAGTTGGACTAGTTGTCATGTTAAAATCCCCGGCAACGATCAGATTTTTATTGATATATGGAAATAGTTTGACATATATATTTTCCCAGAACACTGGATCTAACTCATTTGGGCCATATATATTACAAATTACTAGGTGTGTATTACCATGTTCTACTTCAACTATGATGTATCTCCCCTCTGGATCCTGTATTTGATTAACAATTTTGTACATAAAATTTCTTGCAAATAATATTGCGACCCCTCTCTTGCGTTTCGGTCCAGGTGCAGATACTATCTCACCTACCCAATTACATTTAAGTTTAACAATCTCTGCATCTTGCAGATGCGTCTCTTGTATAAGAGCAATATCTGGTTTATTTTTTTTTAGCAACTTTAAAATTATACTCCTTTTTGCTGGGGAGGTTATTCCCCCAACATTCCATGATAGAATATTAACTATTTTAAACTATAAAACTGAATTAATATCAGAGAGCACAACACAAGAAGAGAAAAAAAAAAAAAAAAAACCAGAAACCTGTACAAACAATAAAAACTCTTTACTCTGCATACCATATCTCTGTACATCTACCTTCATATATTCAATACATTTATAATCTGGAGCAAGTAGAGCCCTTACAATGGCCCTTATACAGTTGTTATTGCTGTCATGCATTGCAAAGTTTAGACGGGGCACCGCCTCTCAACCTATAATATGAGCTAAAGTGTACTAATAAAATCTTTAGCTTCTTTTGCCGTTTTCAATAACACATTTTCATTATTAACTTTCAGATAGATTTTAGCTGGATATATAAGCCTCGCCTGTACACCTCTCTGAATTAGGGTTGTGCAGTAAGGGGACATTTCCCTGCGTTTCATTTGTGTTTCCACTGAGTAATCTTGAAACAGAAGTATCCTATTCTGACCTACCATTAGCGTATTCTTCTGCTTAAATTGTCTCATTATTATAACCTTCGCTTGGAAATTCAGATATTTTATCATGATAGGTCTTGGTTTAATTGTACTTTCATTGCCCATTTTGAGAGATCCTAATCTATGTGCCCTTTCTACCATGAATAATGAATCTGTAATTTGCAGGCCTAATAGCGTTGGCAGTTCTTGCGAGGCAAATTTATTTAAGTCCTGGGGCATAATGGATTCTGGCAAACCCACTAATTTTATGTTATTCCTGCGTGACTGGTCTTCTAGTTCCTCCACTTTAGCTTGGAGTTTTACTATTGTTAATTCCTGGGCTTTAACTTTCTTATCTTGTAATCCTGCCTGGTCCTCTAAATCTGAGACTCTTAATTCTACCTCCGCTATCCTCTTTGAAAATTGCCTAACCTCCTCCGCGAGGCCAGAAATGTCATTTTTAATAGCATTAAATTGTGGCATTATTAAATCAGTAATTTGTTGCATGAGTATCTGTGTCTCCTGTTTATCAGGTTGTACTAATTGTGGCTCCATACTAGTTTCTAGCTCTAAATTTTTTGCTCCTTTCTTGTCGCGTTTAACTGGCATTGCTGGCGATTTTTTTGCTTGTGTGATATATCTATCCATGTGTTTGTGCAAGTGTACTTTCCCTATTTATACCCTGTCTGTGTGGGTATTATTAATTTATCAAACTAGTAAAGTGCATCAGAGGGTGTATATGTACATATGTATGCACATACACACATATAGACGTGTTGTGTGTGAACGAGAAAAACAGAAAACTCAAAAGAAAAACTTATACCTGTGAATTTAAACACCACAGAGTGAGGTGTATGTTACCCTGCCCTGTCAGTGCAGGTGTAGAAAAGAAAAGAAAAAACAAAAGAAGAAAACTATTTAAATGCTGGATTCAGCTTCTGTGTGGTGTGAAAAACGCCAGCCCTTGTTGATTCTGAATTTCCTACAACCTCTTTTGATGCGATTTTATCAGAGCTAGAATGTATAGACAATTTTTGTAATATCAGAAAGTGGAGAACTCCTAAGATTATATGCAAATAGTTAAACAGTATATATTCAATACTATCATCAAGCATCACAAATTACCCTCTTTTTCTTGTAAAGCCTCAAACACAAAAAACAACATCCCCAATCTTTCTATCCCAGCTTCAGCAAACTATTTTGTTGTCTTGAACCCTGTTACACTATATAAAACATTTATATTCCAAGATTTTAAATCATGCTCACATATGGCACATATTTGTCCGTATTCAGGTATCAATGTTCCTGTGTTGGCCTAGACTCTGTATGTTAATAATATTTGTGGAGAACAGTAACACCAAAAAAAACAACAAGAAAAAAAGGAAAATACTTCTCCCAGACCAGGCAATTCCTCACAGTGTCCAGAAATATTACAGAGTTACTTATCTTAGGCTCGTATTGTAGTCCACTCCTGTGTAGTTTCTGTCCCCAGCTAAGGGTAGTATTGGATAGCGATGCAAATTTTAGCCTTTTTAGACCCTTCAGCAGCAGACACCCCTTTCAAGTAGGCAGCTGTATAGACAAAAAGAAATGACAAATAAAAAGTACCTTCTCTTTCTTATTTATATCCAGTTGTCAGTCCGGACCTTCCTTTCTCTGTGTGGTTACTAGCTTGTTTGCTACTGGGTACTCCTCAATTGCTTGCCCCTGGGGTAGCAGGATATTGCCAGTTACTTTATTATATGGCACATATATACCCTCCGTGTGCCTTGCTTGATTAGGCTGTGTCTTGTCTCCGCTTCTTTCTATTTATTTGCTCCCTCCAGGGCTGCCACGTTCTGTGTTACCCAGGAGGACCTCTGGTGCCATTCACCTCCGCGGTGTCTCCCTTTTATGCCGGGCCCTTAATGCCGCTCTCGATCACACCTCCTCTCTGGTTCCTCCGGGCCCGTTGCAGGCCATGTATGCCAGGGGCCCTCAGGTATATTTTGCCTCCACGGCGTCTCCACTCTATGTAGTACCAGTGCTGTCACCCTCAATCACTCTCCTCTCAGTTTGTTCCGAGGCCGCCACAGACTGTGTCAGCTCCATGCCCTCAGGTGCAGCTCACCTCCGCGGTGTCTCCACTTTCTGCCGCGTCGCAGACACTGTCCTCGACTGCTCCTCGGGCCGACTCTGCCGGCGTCCCACGCCGGGTTGCAAACCAGGCCGCAGACCAGGCCTATGTTCTCTTTTCGGCCCTCCGCTTGTCCGGGTTACTCAGTGGCCCAGTGACTTAGTATCTTTGCACTGCCGCCAATACTTCCTCGTTGTGGTACCATCTCATCCAGGTGAGAGGTCAATGCTACAGCTTTAGCCTTATTTCTCCGTTTGTATAGATAGGTAGGCAAAGCAGCTTCTGCCACGAAGCTTTTCTTAGGCAGATAATGACTTCAGCATCTGGGACCGAATGGTCCGTTATCCAAGCCGGTGTTAGCCGGCAAAGGCGTCCTCTGATGTGGGGAGTTGTTGTTAGGCCCCGTGAGCCTGGTGGAGAGACCTTGCAGCGTGCACGCTCTCCTTCCCCCAACCGGAAGTCGTTCCTCAGGCATTGTCCTACCGGTATATTTTCCTTCCACTTAAAAAAGTGACAGCTGTTTGCGTGGATATAGTTATTGGAGTCCGTTGGTTTAAAGTGAGTTCTAGTTATTAATTCCTCCTCATTTACCACTATCTCTAAATCTAACAAATTAATTGACTCCCTGCTAATTTCATACGTAAAAGTTAAGCCCCTATCATTGTTTTTCATAGTTTGGAACAATTCTTTAAGGGAATCTTCACTACCCCGCCAGATGATCAAAATGTCATCTATATATCTTTTGAAAAGCACGAGATTCGCACCGAGCTCCGCAAAACGGAGGAACCTATGCTCCCAATTCCCCATAAACAAATTTGCGTAACTTGGTGCGAATCTCGTGCCCATCGCTGTCCCCTCGATTTGTAGGAAATACTTTCCATCGAATGAAAAATAGTTGTGTTCTAAAATAAAGCTTATAATTTCTAAAATAAAATTCCTCTGTTCTTCCACTATCGTGTTATCTTTAGTTAGATATCCCTCAACCGCTTCCAATCCTAAACTATGCTTGATATTGGTGTAAAGTGATGATACATCACAAGTGGCCATCACAAAGTCTTTCTCCCACTTAATCCCTTCAAGTATTCTCAATACGCTGGTGGAATCCTTTAGATATGAGTCTAATTGTACCACATATTTTTGTAGGAACTTATCCACGTATTCTGATAGATTGACCGTTATTGAGTCTATCCCTGAGACTATAGGTCTCCCCAGTGGATTGGTAAGACTTTTGTGGACTTTGGGTAGGAAATAAAATATAGGAATCCTAGGATGTTGGGGTTTAATATATAAATATTCTTTATCAGTCAAAATCCCTTTTTCTTTGCCCTTATTTAAAATCTTGTCCAGCTTTGCCCTGAATTTATTGGTTGGGTCCATATCAAGTTTCATATAAGTTTTCCTATCGCTTAACAATCTCTCAGCTTCTATCTTATACTTAGTGCTATCTAAAATAACTAGGCCTTCACCCTTATCTGCCATTTTTATGGTTATATCGTTATCATTCTGTAGATTCTCTAATACTTCCCTTTCTTTCTTGCTTAAATTTCTCTTAAATTTGTGTTTTCTGTCTACACCCTCCCTTAGATCTGCCAAAACCATCTTTTCAAAGGTTTCCAAATTGCTCCCTCTGTCATTTCTAGGGTAAAACTTCAATTTAGTTTTTAATTCTGTATGTTTGTATAGATCAGGTTCTCTTGCCTCATTAGTAATAAATCTTTCAACAGGATTCTTTAAAAAGAAACGTTTAAGGGTCAGATTTCTCACATACTTTCTAACATTTATATGTGTCTCAAATCTATTTAGTTTTTTTGAAGGGGCAAAAGAGAGTCCCAAGTTTAGAACTCTCTCCTCTTCTTTACTTAAATTTTTTTCGCTCAAGTTAAAAATCCCTACTTTCTTTTCTACTTCTGTCTTTTGGCTTCCATTTTTTCTTCTTCTCTCTCTTCTTCCTCCTCTAACTCCTCTATTTGTCTTTTTCTTTCCCTTGATCTTAAAGCTTTTTCTTCCTTTCCTTGTCCATTTATGCCTCTTAATTGTAGAGCCCCCTCCCTGAGGGGGGTGTGGCCTAAAAAATATTTCTCCTCTCTAGTCAGGTCTATATGACCCCTTGTTTCACTGGGGGCAGGTTGATGTTTATTTATCGTAACCAGGGGAGTGAACCTATTTGTCAGGGGTATTTCTGGCTGTCTTGGCTCCCATCTACTTTCATCCTTATTCCTTTGCTGATTTGATCTCCCTTGATACTGATTACCTTCCTCAAAATAACCTTCATTCCTCTGCCTGTAGTTGTTTGGACCTCTTTCTCCGTAGAAATTCTTATTCCCCCTATAGTCTCCTCTCCAATAGTGATCCCTATTTTCAAAGCGATTACCCCAACTATAATGGTTGCCATAGTGATTATTAAATCTCATATCGGGACCCCGATTCCACCCTCCAGGGTTCCTATTTCTAAAATTTCTATTCTGATATCCTCTGTTATCCTCAAAATTATTTCTATCCTTATATCTATTACTATAAAAATTATTCTGATGGTCATATCTTCTCCTATCGTTCCTTTCCCATGTATTGTTGTTAACCCTTTGGGTATCTGTATTTTCCCTTTCTCTATTTTGTTCAGCAGCCCCTTGTGTCATGGAGGGCTCAGAAATATCCCTTTCTAATTTTTTGCATTTGGTGACTATAATTTCTTTCTTCACATTTTCTAATCTCTCAATGATAACCTGTTGTCTTTCTTTCAAAGTCTGATCTTCTCTGACTACTTCCAGTTTCTCTTTAATACTCAAAATCTCACTGTTAATTTGTTCTATGCTCTCATTTCTAGATTTTTTAATAACTTTGATCAGTCCTTTGGAAGCTTCCTTTAATACATCGTCCCATTCTGCTTGTAAATGTTCACTTAACTCAAAAGTGCAACTTTTCTTTAATTTTAACCCTCTAGGGATAGTATTCTGATCCAAGTACTTATCTAAGAAGATCAGTTCCATTTTCTGCCTTTATTCTCTATTTAGAACTTTCTCTAAATCTCCCACTAGTTTTAGTACTTCCGCTTTATTCATAATGCATTCTTCAGGTTTCTGAAATTCATTTTTCATGATTTCAGATAGCAGTTTATCCCTATATGAGAATATTTCCATATCTATACTGGACTTGCAGCTAATACACCTCAGGAAGATAAAGGATAAATAAGACAGATATGGATAGGGTATAGCGCTAGACCAAAAACCTACTTAGCCTCACTAAAGGTTATTGTCTCCTCCCTAGACAATAGAGAATTAAGAATGTAAAATAAGTGGATATAGGAGGCGCTATAGAGCCGTAGGATATATAGATATAAACAAATGTAAAATTCACTGTATCGTGACCAGTTAAAACATTCAAAAAATAAAAAATCCAAAAATCCCAATGACCCTTAAGGGATACGTTAAAATACTATTTATGTGCAAAATCTGTGATAAAAAATCGGTGATAATTAAAAATAAAGGAAAATATCTACGAACATATATATATATAAAAACAATTTATCCAGGTGAAAAATCAAAGTGAAAAAAATGCAGTATATCAAAGTGCAATCAATGGTCAAGTGACAATATTTAGTAAAACACAGATGTGATATTTAATAAGTCAATGCATAAAAGGTTGACACAAACAATCCATATAACAATCAATCATACATAAAATAAAGTAAAACCGGTTTAATCATACACACTATACATAACCCCTCAGATTCCCCAAATCAAATGTGGCTGGCGGAGAACACCTATAATGACTGTGTTCTAATTTTGGTGTTAGTAGTTCAAGGGGACCCCCCAAAGAAGATGGTCCGGAATGACAATGTGGGTTTAATTATTGTAAATCCAAAGATATAAATGTTAATTTTTCTGAATGGTGCCGTTATATCCCCAGTCTTTTTTGGTCACAAATAATATTATATTTGGTCACAAATTTAATACACTAAGAGATCTGGCTTGGGATTTGGTGTGAAAATTTACGAACAAAGAATGACATGTTAGGTGTTTTGATTCCCCCCCAGGAAATAGTTACCTGCGGAAAGGTGTTGTAGCAATAGCGAATCACCTGTGCAGAGAGTGGATTTAAGGGCAAAGGTTGCAGGAAGTAGCATCTTGAAAAAGACCCAGAAGGGGTTGAAACGCGTAGAGGACTTACCTGCTACTGTTTGCAATTTTTTGGAGGACCGAAGCTGAAGTGAACTCTCTGTACCCTGGCGTACAGAGGACATCCTGTGGAAACAAACACTTGCGCAAGTGGTCACCTAGGATCCGGAACCAGGTGACGTCACTCACAGGATTTTCGCTGAGCAGACATCTAAAGGAGCAGCCGGAGTGTCGGGCCAGGTAAGGAGATCGCTGGCAGACACTTGTAAGAAGGTAGGAGAGCCTCCCGGCTAAGTTATAAATACTTGATTGCCTTTAACTAAGAGAACATTAAGGAAGGAGCTCTATACCATCGTGGGCTTTTATTTGTGACCAAAAAAGACTGGGGATATAACGGCACCATTCAGAAACATTAACATTTATATCTTTGGATTTACAATAATTAAACCCACATTGTCATTCCGGACCATCTTCTTTGGGGGATCCCCTTGAACTACTAACACCAAGATTAGAACACAGTCATTATAGGTGTTCTCCGCCAGCCACATTTGATTTGGGGAATCTGAGGGGTTATGTATAGTGTGTATGATTAAACCGGTTTTACTTTATTTTATGTATGATTGATTGTTATATGGATTGTTTGTGTCAACCTTTTATGCATTGACTTACTAAATATCACATCTGTGTTTTACTAAATATTGTCACTTGACCATTGATTGCACTTTGATATACTGCATTTTTTTCACTTTGATTTTTCGCCTGGATAAATTGTTTTTATATATATATGTACGTAGATATTTTCCTTTATTTTTAATTATCACCAATTTTTTATCACAGATTTTGCACATAAATAGTATTTTAACGTATCCCTTAAGGGTCATTGGGATTTTTGGATTTTTAATTTTTTGAATGTTTTAACTGGTCACGATACAGTGAATTTTACATTTGTTTATATCTATATATCCTACGGCTCTATAGCGCCTCCTATATCCACTTATTTTACATTCTTAATTCTCTATTGTCTAGGGAGGAGACAATAACCTTTAGTGAGGCTAAGTAGGTTTTTGGTCTAGCGCTATACCCTATCCATATCTGTCTTATTTATCCTTTATCTTCCTGAGGTGTATTAGCTGCAAGTCCAGTATAGATATGGAAATATTCTCATATAGGGATAAACTGCTATCTGAAATCATGAAAAATGAATTTCAGAAACCTGAAGAATGCATTATGAATAAAGCGGAAGTACTAAAGAAAGGGAGATTTAGAGAAAGTTCTAAATAGAGAATAAAGGCAGAAAATGGAACTGATCTTCTTAGATAAGTACTTGGATCAGAATACTATCCCTAGAGGGTTAAAATTAAAGAAAAGTTGCACTTTTGAGTTAAGTGAACATTTACAAGCAGAATGGGACGATGTATTAAAGGAAGCTTCCAAAGGACTGATCAAAGTTATTAAAAAATCTAGAAATGAGAGCATAGAACAAATCAACAGTGAGATTTTGAGTATTAAAGAGAAACTGGAAGTAGTCAGAGAAGATCAGACTTTGAAAGAAAGACAACAGGTTATCATTGAGAGATTAGAAAATGTGAAGAAAGAAATTATAGTCACTAAATGCAAAAAATTAGAAAGGGATATTTCTGAGCCCTCCATGACACAAGGGGCTGCTGAACAAAATAGAGAAAGGGAAAATACAGATACCCAAAGAGTTAACAACAATACATGGGAAAGGAACGATAGGAGAAGGTATGACCATCAGAATAATTTTTATAGTAATAGATATAAGGATAGAAATAATTTTGAGGATAACAGAAGATATCAGAATAGAAATTTTAGAAATAGGAACCCTGGAGGGTGGAATCAGGGTCCCGATATGAGATTTAATAATCACTATGGCAACCATTATAGTTGGGGTAATCGCTTTGAAAATAGGGATCACTATTGGAGAGGAGACTATAGGGGGAATAGGAATTTCTACGGAGAAAGAGGTCCAAACAACTACAGGCAGAGGAATGAAGGTTATTTTGAGGAAGGTAATCAGTATCAAGGGAGATCAAATCAGCAAAGGAATAAGGATGAAAGTAGATGGGAGCCAAGACAGCCAGAAATACCCCTGACAAATAGGTTCACTCCCCTAGTTACGATACATAAACATCAACCTGCCCCCAGTGAAACAAGGGGTCATATAGACCTGACTAGAGAGGAGAAAGATTTTTTAGGCCACACCCCCCTCAGGGAGGGGGCTCTACAATTAAGAGGCATAAAAGGACAAGGAAAGGAAGAAAAAGCTTTAAGATCAAGGGAAAGAAAAAGACAAATAGAGGAGTTAGAGGAGGAAGAAGAGAGAGAAGAAGAAAAAATGGAAGCCACAAGACAGAAGTAGAAAAGAAAGTAGGGATTTTTAACTAGAGCGAAAACATTTTAAGTAAAGAAGAGGAGAGAGTTCTGAACTTGGGACTCTCTTTTGCCCCTTCAAAAAAACTAAATAGATTCGAGACACATATAAATGTTAGAAAGTATGTGAGAAATCTGACCCTTAAACGTTTCTTTTTAAAGAATCCTGTTGATAGATTTATTACTAATGAGGCAAGAGAACCTGATCTATATAAACATACAGAATTAAAAACTAAATCAAAGTTTTACCCTAGAAATGACAGAGGGAGCAATTTGGAAACCTTTGAAAAGATAGTTTTGGCAGATCTAAGGGAGGGTGTAGACAGAAAACACAAATTTAAGAGAAATTTTAGCAAGAAAGAAAGGGAAGTATTAGAGAATCTACAGAATGATAACGATATAACCATAATAATGGCAGATAAGGGTGGAGGCCTAGTTATTTTAGATAGCACTAAGTATAAGATAGAAGCTGAGAGATTGTTAAGCGATAGGAAAACCTATATGAAACTTGATATGGACCCAACCAATAAATTCAGGGCAAAGCTGGACAAGATTTTAAATAAGGGCAAAGAAAAAGGGATTTTGACTGATAAAGAATATTTATATATTAAACCCCAACATCTTAGGATTCCTATATTTTATTTCCTACCCAAAGTCCACAAAAGTCTTACCAATCCACCGGGGAGACCTATAGTCTCAGTGATAGACTCAATAACGGCCAATCTATCAGAATACGTGGATAAATTCCTACAAAAATATGTGGTACAATTAGACTCATATCTAAAGGATTCCACCAGCGTATTGAGAATACTTGAAGGGATTAAGTGGGAGAAAGACTTTGTGATGGCCACTTGTGATGTATCATCACTTTACACCAATATCAAGCATAGTTTAGGATTGGAGGCGGTTGAGGGATATCTGACTAAAGATAACACGATAGTGGAAGAACAGAGGAATTTTATTTTAGAAATTATAAGCTTTATTTTAGAACACAACTATTTTTCATTCGATGGAAAGTATTTCCTACAAATCGAGGGGACAGCGATGGGCACGAGATTCGCACCGAGTTACGCAAATTTGTTTATGGGGGATTGGGAGCATAGGTTCCTCCGTTTTGCGGAGCTCGGTGCAAATCTCGTGCTTTTAAAAAGATATATAGATGACATTTTGATCATCTGGCGGGGTAGTGAAGATTCCCTTAAAGAATTGTTCCAAACTATGAACAACAATGATAGGGGCTTAACTTTTACGTATGAAATTAGCAGGGAGTCAATTAATTTTTTAGATTTAGAGATAGTGGTAAATGAGGAGGAATTAATAACTAGAACACACTTTAAACCGACAAACTCCAATAACTATATCCACGCAAACAGCTGTTACTTTTTTAAGTGGAAGGAAAATATACCGCCTGAGAATTAGAAAGAATTGCACAAGAATTGAGGATTTTAATGAACAGGTAACAATATTGGAGGAAAGGTTTAAGGAAAGGGGCTATAAAGAGAATAATATAAAGAGAATAAAGAGAATAATATAAAGAATGCTGTAACAAGGGCAAGGACCACCAACAGGGACTCATTGCTAGAATATAAAAGAAAGGAAGATCAAAGAAAGGATACATTGGATATACCATTTGTGAACACATATAGTGAGGATCATGTATTAATGAAGAAGATTCTGAGAAAGCACTGGCACTTGTTGAGAAATGACCCAGTTGTTGGGGACAAATTGCCAGTTTACCCTAGGATAGTTTACAAAAAACTAAGAACTTGAAATCGCTGTTAGCACCCAGTGAGTTTAGAAGGCAGGGAAAAAATAAAAATAAAAAGGACTTGGATTTGAGGGGGGAAGAAGTCAGGGGTTTCTTTCCCTGTGCAACATGCAAAGCATGTAGATGTGGGTCAAAAAAGAAAAAGGTTCCAATTCCGGGCACGAATAGAGAGTTTACTATAAAGGACACCATAAGATGTAGTAATTAAGGGGTTGTGTATATGTTACAGTGCTCATGCAATCTGTTTTACATTGGAGAGACAACCAGAATGCTCAGGGATCGGATTAGGGAGCATATCTGGAACATAGAAAAGGGGAAATTGGAAACCCACCTATACACACATTTTAGAGAAATCCACATGAACAACATTAAAGAACTAAAATACTGGGGATTGTGTTTAGTGCGAAATAACTGGAGGGGGGGACTTTGAAAATAGATTAGTCAAAAGGGAAGCTGAATTAATCTATGAGTTTAATACTTTGCATCCGTTGGGTTTGAATTCAGAGTTGGAATTAGCCCCCTTTTTAACTTAGGGATTTATTATCTTTAGTACCCTACATTTTAGCATTTTTGGCTTTTTTCAGCATTTTAGTTTAGAGTTCTTCCTTGTGGATCTTTAACCTGATATTTTAGAGAGTAATAACTAGTATTAAGATTGTAGAGCAGGGAATCATTTAGATAGGAATGTAGGGCTAGGTTTGTTTGAGCTAGGTTCTATTTATATTCTATGTGATTTTCATGTTTTAAATTTTAAATTTTATATGCATTAGTTGTTTTGGATGTCATCTAAAGTGGGATAAATCTTGGCCTGAGGTTGACCACGCAATATTTCATCAATATTTCATCTGAATTTTTCTATTTTCCCTGTTTGTCATGTATTTTCTCCTTATATTGTTTTATAAATTGCAGTCTTATGTATTATCACAATTGTATTATTTTTAAGGATTTTTAAGGAGTTTTTAACGTTATTTGATTATATGGAAACAAGTTTTTTAAACACTAGAGATCTGGCTTGGGATTTGGTGTGAAAATTTACGAACAAAGAATGACATGTGAGGTGTTTTGATTCCCCCCCAGGAAATAGTTACCTGCGGAAAGGTGTTGTAGCAATAGCGAATCACCTGTGCAGAGAGTGGATTTAAGGGCAAAGGTTGCAGGAAGTAGCATCTTGAAAAAGACCCAGAAGGGGTTGAAATGCGTAGAGGACTTACCTGCTACTGTTTGCGATTTTTTGGAGGACCGAAGCTGAAGTGAACTCTCTGTACCCTGGCGTACAGAGGACATCCTGTGGAAACAAACACTTGCGCAAGTGGTCACCTAGGATCCGGAACCGGGTGACGTCACTCACGGGATTTTCGCTGAGCAGACATCTAAAGGAGCAGCCGGAGTGTCGGGCCAGGTAAGGAGATCGCTGGCAGACACTTGTAAGAAGGTAGGAGAGCCTCCCGGCTAAGTTATAAATACTTGATTGCCTTTAACTAAGAGAACATTAAGGAAGGAGCTCTATACCATCGTGGGCTTTTATTTGTGACCAAAAAAGACTGGGGATATAACGGCACCATTCAGAAACATTAACATTTATATCTTTGGATTTACAATAATTAAACCCACATTGTCATTCCGGACCATCTTCTTTGGGGGATCCCCTTGAACTACTAACACCAAGATTAGAACACAGTCATTATAGGTGTTCTCCACCAGCCACATTTGATTTGCGGAATCTGAGGGGTTATGTATAGTGTGTATGATTAAACCGGTTTTACTTTATTTTATGTATGATTGATTGTTATATGGATTGTTTGTGTCAACCTTTTATGCATTGACTTAAATATCACATCTGTGTTTTACTAAATATTGTCACTTGACCATTGATTGCACTTTGATATACTGCATTTTTTTCACTTTGATTTTTCACCTGGATAAATTGTTTTTATATATATATGTACGTAGATATTTTCCTTTATTTTTAATTATCACCGATTTTTTATCACAGATTTTGCACATAAATAGTATTTTAACGTATCCCTTAAGGGTCATTGGGATTTTTGGATTTTTAATTTTTTGAATGTTTTAACTGGTCACGATACAGTGAATTTTACATTTGTTTATATCTATATATCCTACGGCTCTATAGCGCCTCCTATATCCACTTATTTTACGTACGTAGGTGTTGGCAAGGTGCTTTGGTACCCGATGTTAGACTTGTGAATATTTACATGTGCCGATACGAAACGGAGACTCTACAGCTCGTTACATCGACCAGGCATGTTTTGATATGGCTTGCAGTACTGACCTTCTAATGTGGAAACAAACAAGCTAAGGAGAGGTATCACTTTGTTGTAACAGATACGGAACCGCTTATGTGGAGCTTGCTAGATGTTGCTTGCTGCCTGGATTGTTTACTCTGCTGACAACTGACCTCCTGCTATTTTCATGCAATTTCTCTTTGCATGCCATGACTTATATTTCACCTAGTTTCTTACTTGCTTACATGCTTATATGCTTGATGCTTGCATGGTGCAGCAGGGTGTTGCATGTAACAAGTCAATTTTCGGGGATGCCAGACCTGCCTTTATGAACTTTATATGATGTTATTCACATTTGCACTTTAGATGTCACTTATTTGCACTTTATTTCTGGGATATATATATAGTATGTGTGTGTTTTTTATGCCGTAATAATAGAGAATGCCTATCAGTGGATGAATATGAATAAAATAAAATCATTTTTGGTTATTACTAATTAAAAGAGTGCTGAAGTCCAATTCTTTATATACAAGGTTTACTATATCCTTGATACCTATCTGTTTAGTCTAAATAAATATATAGTGATGTCGCGAATTGTTCGCCGGCGAATAGTTCCCCGCGAACATAGCTTGTTCGCGTTCGCTGCGGCGGGCGAACATATGCCCCCTATTCGTCATCATTGAGTAAACTTTGACCCTGTATCTCACAGTCTGCAGACACATTTCAGCCAATCAGCAGCAGACACTCCCTCCCAGACCCTCCCAGCTCCTGGACAGCAGCCATTTTAGATTCATTCGGAAGCTGCATTGTTAGTGAGAGGAGGGACAGTGTAGCTGCTGGTGATTTTATATGGAAATTGATAGCTAGGCTAGTGTATTCAGTGTCCACTACAGTCCTGAAGGACTCATCTGATCTCTGCTTTAAGGACAGCACCCCAAAAAGCCCTTTTTAGGGCTAGAACATCATTTATTTATTTTTTCCTGTGTAATCTAATTGCAGTTGCTTGCCTGCCAAGCCACTTGCCCAGTGCCACCACTCATATCTGGTGTAACAGTAGTGTAAATAATAAAATAAAATAAAAACTTTTTTGACTGTGAAACATCAGTCTGCTAGTGTAATCTAATTGCAGTTGCCTGCCTGCCAGCGTGTGTGCCAGGCCTACTTGCCCAGTGCCACCACTCATATCTTGTGTAACAGTAGTGTAAATAATTTTTTTTTAAAAAACTTTTTTGACTGTGAAACATCAGTCTGCTAGTGTAATCTAATTGCAGTTGCCTGCCTGCTGGCATGTGTGCCAGGCCCACTTGCCCAGTGCCACCACTCATATCTGGTGTAACAGTAGTGTAAATAATTAAAAAAAACTTTTTTGACTGTGATACATCAGTCTGCTAGTGTAATATAATTGCAGTTGCCTGCCTGCCAGCGTGTGTGCCAGGCCCACTTGCCCATGTGCCACCACTCATATCTGGTGTAACAGTAGTGTAAATAATTAAAAAAAAAAAAAAAAACTTTTTTGACTGTGAAACATCAGTCTGCTAGTGTAATCTAATTGCAGTTGCCTGCTAGCGTGTGTGCCAGGCTCACTTGCCCAGTGCCACCACTCATATCTGGTGCAACAGTAGTGTAAATAATTAAAAAAAAAAACTTTTTTGACTGTGAAACATCAGTCTGCTAGTGTAATCTAATTGCAGTTGCCTGCCTGCCAGTGTGTGTGCCAGGCCCACTTGCCCAGTGCCACCACTCATATCTGGTGTAACAGTAGTGTAAATAATTAAAAAAAAAAAAACTTTTTTGACTGTGAAACATCAGTCTGCTAGTGTAATCTAATTGCAGTTGCCTGCCTGCCAGCGTGTGTGCCAGGCCCACTTGCCCAGTGCCACCACTCATATCTGGTGTAACAGTAGTGTAAATAATTAAAAAAAAAAAAAACTTTTTTGACTGTGAAACATCAGTCTGCTAGTGTAACTTTTTTGACTGTGAAACATCAGTCTGCTAGTGTAATCTAATAGCAGTTGCCTGCCTGCTAGCGTGTGTGCCAGGCCCACTTGCCCAGTGCCACCACTCATATCTGGTGTAACAGTAGTGTAAATAATTAAAAAAAAAACATAATTTATGTAAGAACTTACCTGATAAATTCATTTCTTTCATATTAGCAAGAGTCCATGACCTAGTGACGTATGGGATATACATTCCTACCAGGAGGGGCAAAGTTTCCCAAACCTTAAAATGCCTATAAATACACCCCTCACCACACCCACAATTCAGTTTAACGAATAGCCAAGAAGTGGGGTGATAAGAAAAAAGTGCGAAAGCATATAAAATAAGGAATTGGAATAATTGTGCTTTATACAAAAAAATCATAACCACCACAAAAAAGGGCGGGCCTCATGGACTCTTGCTAATATGAAAGAAATGAATTTATCAGGTAAGTTCTTACATAAATTATGTTTTCTTTCATGTAATTAGCAAGAGTCCATGAGCTAGTGACGTATGGGATAATGACTACCCAAGATGTGGATCTTTCCACACAAGAGTCACTAGAGAGGGAGGGATAAAATAAAGACAGCCAATTCCTGCTGAAAATAATCCACACCCAAAATAAAGTTTTATGAAAAACATAAGCAGAAGATTCAAACTGAAACCACTGCCAGAAGTACTTTTCTACCAAAAACTGCTTCAGAAGAAGAAAATACATCAAAATGGTAGAATTTAGTAAAAATATGCAAAGAGGACCAAGTTGCTGCTTTGCAAATCTGATCAATCGAAGTTTTATTCCTAAACGCCCAGGAAGTAGAAACTGAACTAGTAAAATGAACTGTAATCCTTAGAGGCGGAGTTTTACCCGACTCGACATAAGCATGATGAAATAAAGATTTCAACCAAGATGCCAAAGAAATGGCAGAAGCTTTCTGGCCTTTTCTAGAACCGGAAAAGATAACAAATAAACTAGAAGTCTTACGGAAAGACTTAGTAGCTTCAACATAATATTTCAAAGCTCTAACAACATCCAAAGAATGCAACGACTTCTCCCTAGAATTCTTAGGATTAGGACATAATGAAGGAACCACAATTTCTCTACTAATGTTGTTGGAATTCACAACTTTAGGTAAAAAATCAAAAGAAGTTCGCAACACCGCCTTATCCTGATGAAAAATCAGAAAAGGAGACTCACAAGAAAGAGCAGATAATTCAGAAACTCTTCTGGCAGAAGAGATTGCCAAAAGGAACAAAACTTTCCAAGAAAGTAATTTAATGTCCAATGAATGCATAGGTTCAAACGAAGGAGCTCGAAGAGCCCCCAGAACCAAATTCAAACTCCAAAGAGGAGAAATTGACTTAATGACAGGTTTTATACGAACCAAAGCTTGTACAAAACAATGAATATCAGGAAGAAAAGCAATCTTTCTATGAAAAAGAACAGAAAGAGCAGAGATTTGACCTTTCAAGGAACTTGCGGACAAACCCTTATCTAAACCATCCTGAAGAAACTGTAAAATTCTCGGTATTCTAAAAGAATGCCAAAAAATGATGAGAAAGACACCAAGAAATATAAGTCTTCCAGACTCTATAATATATCTCTCTAGATACAGATTTACGCGCCTGTAACATAGTATTAATCACAGAGTCAGAGAAACCTCTTTGACCAAGAATCAAGCGTTCAATCTCCATACCTTTAAATTTAAGGATTTCAGATCCTAATGGAAAAAAGGACCTTGCGACAGAAGGTCTGGTCTTAACGGAAGAGTCCACGGTTGGCAAGAGGCCATCCGGACAAGATCCGCATACCAAAACCTGTGAGGCCATGCCGGAGTTACCAGCAGAACAAACGAGCATTCCTTCAGAATCTTGGAGATTACTCTTGGAAGAAAAACTAGAGGCGGAAAGATATAGGCAGGATGATACTTCCAAGGAAGTGATAATGCATCCACTGCCTCCGCCCGAGGATCCCGGGATCCGGACAGATACCTGGGAAGTTTCTTGTTTAGATGAGAAGCCATCAGATCTATTTCTGGGAGTTCCCACATTTGAACAATCTGAGGAAATACCTCTGGGTGAAGACCATTCACCCAGGTGCAACGTTTGGCGACTGAGATAATCCGCTTTCCAATTGTCCATACCTGGGATATGAACCGCAGAGATTAGACAGGAGCTGGATTCCGCCCAAACCAAAATTCGAGATACTTCTTTCATAGCCAGAGGACTGTGAGTCCCTCCTTGATGATTGATGTATGCCACAGTTGTGACATTGTCTATCTGAAAACAAATGAACAACTCTCTCTTCAGAAGAGGCCAAGACTGAAGAGCTCTGAAAATTGCACGGAGTTCCAAAATATCACCTCCTGAGATTCCCAAACCCCTTGTGCCGTCAGATACCCCCACACAGCTCCCCAACCTGTAAGACTTGCATCTGTTGAGATTATAGTCCAGGTCGGAAGAACAAAGAAGCCCCCTGAACTAAACGATGGTGATCTGTCCACCATGTCAGAGAGTGTCGTAAAATCGGTTTAAAGATATTAATTGAGATATCTTTGAGTAATCCCTGCACCATTGGTTCAGCATACAGAGCTGAAGAGGTCGCATGTGAAAACGAGCAAAGGAGATCGCATCTGATGCGGCAGTCCTAAGACCTAACATTTCCATGCATAAGGCTACCAAAGGGAATGATTGTGACTGAAGGTTTTGACAAGCTGATATCAATGTTAAACTTCTCTTGTCTGACAAGGACAGAGTCATAGACACTGAATCTATCTAGAAACCTAAAAAGGTTACCCTTGTCTGAGGAATCAATGAACTGAACGGTAAATTGATCCTCCAACCATGAACTTGAAGAAACAACACAAGTCGATTCGTATGAGATTCTTCGAAAATGAGAAGACTGAGCAAGTACCAAGATATCGTCCAAATAAGGAAATACCAAAACCCTGTTCTCTGATTACAGAAAGAAGGGCACCGAGAACCTTTGAAAAAAATTCTTGGAACTGAGGCTAGGCCAAACGGTAGAGCCACAAAACTGGTAATGCTTGTCTAAAAAGAGAATCTCAGACACTAAAAGTGATCTGGAAGAATCGGAATATGCAGATACACATCCTGTAAATCTATTGTAGACATATAATGCCCTTGCTAAACAAAAGGCAGGATAGTCCTACAGTAACCATCTTGAATGTTGGTATCCTAACATAACGATTCAATAATGATAGATCCGGAACTGGTCTGAAGGAATTGACCTTCTTTGGTACAATGAAGAGATAAAAATAAAACCCCAGCCCCTGTTCCAGAACTGGAACTGGCATAATTACTCCAGCCAACTCTAGATCTGAAACACATTTCAGAAATGCTGAGCCTTTGCTGTGTTACCTGGGACACGGGAAAGAAAAAAAATCTCTTAGCAGGAGGCCTTAACTTGAAGCCAATTCTGTACCTTTCTGAAACAATGTTCTGAAACCAGAGATTGAGAACGGAATTGATCCAAATTTCTTTGAAGAAAACGTAATCTGCCCCATACCAGCTGAGCTGGAATAAAGGCCGCACCTTCATAGGTACTTAGGAGCTGGCTATAGGTTTCTATAAGGCTTGGATATATTCCAAACTGGAAATAGTTTCCAAACTGATACCGCTCCTGAGGATGAAGGATCAGGTTTTTGTTCCTTGATGCGAGGAAAGGAACGAAAATGATTATTTACCCTGGAAAGAAAGGGAAAGCAAAGTTAACTTAGAAGACATATCAGCATTCCAAGTTTAATCCATAAAGCTTTTCTAGCTAAAATAGCTAGAGACATATACCTGATATCAACTCTAACGATATCAAAAGATGGTATCACCAATAAAATTATTAGCATGTTATAGAATAATAATAATGCTATAAAATTATGATCTGTTACTTGTTGCGCTAAAGCTTCTAACCAAAAAGTTGAAGCTGCAGCAACATCCGCTAAAAATATAGCAGGTCTAAGAAGATTACCTGAACATAAGTAAGCTTTTCTTAGAAAAGATTCAATTTTCCTATCTAAAGGATCCTTAAATGAATTACTATCTGCCGTAGGAATAGTAGTACATTAGCAGGAGTAGAGACAGCCCCATAACCTTAGGGATTTTTGTCCCAAAAAAAGTCTCTAGAAGGAGTAAATAAATTACCCAAATTATTCCATTCCCTGGAAATTACTTCAGAAATAGCATCAGGGAGATTAAACACTTCTGGAATAACTACAGGAGATTTAAAACCTTATTTAAACGTTTACATTTAGTATCAAGAGGACCAGAATCCTCTATTTCTAATGCAAATAATACTTCTTTAAGTAAAGAACGAATAAATTCCATCTTGAACAAATACAAAGATTTATCAGCATCAATCTCTGAGACAGAAACCTCTGAACCAGAAGAACCATTATCAGTATCAGAATGATGATGTTCATTTAAAAATTCATCTGAAAAAAGAGAAGTTTTAAAAGACTTTTATGTATACTAGAAGGAGAAATAACAGACATAGCCTTCTTAATGGATTTAAAAAAATAAAATCTCTTATGTTATCAGGAACACTCTGAAAATTAGATGTTGACGGAACAGCAACAGGTAATGTAACAGTACTAAAGGAAATTTTATCTGCATTAATAAGTTTGACATGACATGCAATACAAACAACAGCTGGAGAAACAGATACCAAAAGTTTATAGCAGATACACTTAGCTTGGAAGCTCCAGCACTGTGCAGTGATTTTCCTGAAGTATCTTCTGACTCAGTTGCAACGTGGAACATCTTGCAATACGTAAAAGAAAAAAACAACATATAAAGCAAAATTGATCAAATTCCTTAAATGACAGTTTCAGGAATGGGAAAAAAATGCCAGTGAACAAGCTTCTAGCAACCAGAAGCAATAAATAATGAGACTTAAATAATGTGGAGACAAAAATGACGCCCATATTTTATAGCGCCAAAAAAGACGCCCACATTATTTGGCGCCTAAATGCTTATGGCGCCAAAAATGACGCCACATCCGGAACGCCGACATTTTTGACGCAAAAAAACGTCAAAAAATGACGCAACTTCCGGCAACACGTATGACGCCAGAAACAGAAAAAAAATTTTGCGCCAAAAAAGTCCGCGCCAAGAATGACGCAATAAAATGAAGCATTTTCTGCCCCCGCGAGCCTAACAGCCCACAGGGAAAAAGTCAAATTTTTTAAGGTAAGAAAAAATGATTGAAACAAATGCATTTATCCCAAATATGAAACTGACTGTCTGAAAAATAAGGAATGTTGAACATTCTGAGTCAAGGCAAATAAATGTTTGAATACATATATTTAGAACTTTATAAACAAAGTGCCCAACCATAGCTTAGAGTGTCACAGAAAATAAGATTTACTTACCCCAGGACACTCATCTACATGTTTGTAGAAAGCCAAACCAGTACTGAAACGAGAATCAGCAGAGGTAATGGTATATATAAGAGTATATCGTCGATCTGAAAAGGGAGGTAAGAGATGAATCTCTACGACCGATAACAGAGAACCTATGAAATAGACCCCGTAGAAGGAGATCACTGCATTCAAATAGGCAATACTCTCCTCACATCCCTCTGACATTCACTGCACGCTGAGAGGAAAACCGGGCTCCAACTTGCTGCGGAGCGCATATCAACGTAGAATCTAGCACAAACTTACTTCACCACCTCCATCGGAGGACAAGTTTGTAAAACTGAATTGTGGGTGTGGTGAGTGGTGTATTTATAGGCATTTTAAGGTTTGGGAAACTTTGCCTCTCCTGGTAGGAATGTATATCCCATACGTCACTAGCTCATGGACTCTTGCTAATTGCATGAAAGAAAAAACTTTTTTAACTGTGAAACATCAGTCTGCTTGTGTAATCTAATTGCAGTTGCCTGCCTGCCAGCGTGTGTGCCAGGCTCACAGCGTATACTGTGCCCACTAGCCCAGTGCCACCACTCATATCTGGTGTAACAGTAGTGTAAATAATTAAAAAAAAAACCTTTTTTAACTGTGAAACATCAGTCTGCTTGTGTAATCTAATTGCAGTTGCCTGCCTGCCAACGTGTGTGCCAGGCTCACAGCGTATACTGTGCCCACTTGCCCAGTGGCACCACTCATATCTTGTTTAATAGTAGTGTAAGTGTACATTTAAAAAAATAAAAACTTTTGGACTGTGAAACATCAGTCTGCTTTTTTGTGTCAGACTCACAGCGTATACTGTGCCCACTTGCCCAGTGCCACCACTCATATCTTTTTTAATAGTAGTGTAAGTGTACATTTAAAAAAACAAAACTTTTTGGACTGTAAAACATCAGTCTGCTTTTTTGTGTCAGGCTCACAGCGTATACTGTGCCCACTTGCCCAGTGCCACCACTCATATCTTGTTTAATAGTAGTGTAAGTGTACATTTAAAAAAAATGACAGGCAGAGGCAGGCCACCCCGCAGGTGCCGTCATGGTCGTGGTGCTGTGATTCCCTTTGGCCCTAGAATAATGCCCAGTGTTCAGAGGCCACGTCCCATGAACTCGAAGAATCCTGAGGAAATAGTTGACTTTTTAACACAGGACACCCAATCTTCTATAGCTTCCACTCTGAACCTTGACGCACCATCCTCCTCCAGCTTATCTTCGGGCACCTCTCAAGTTACCACTCGCCCGCCTGCCGCCACCACCAACACTAGCACCACAGCCGCTTCACTTGATGTGTCAGAGGAGTTATTTACACATCAGTTGGAAGAAATGAGTGATGCGCAACCATCATTGACAGAGGATGTAGATAACAGTTATATGTCTCAGTCAGGCAGCATTACAGACATGGACGTACGGTGTGATGATGATGATGTTGTACCCGCTGCTGCTTCCTTTGTTGATTTGTCAGATACAAGTGAAGCGGTTGATGATGACGATGCATCCGTGGATGTCACGTGGGTGCCCGCTAGAAGAGAAGAAGAACAGGGGGAAAATTCAGATGGGGAGACAGAGAGGAGGAGGAGGAGACGAGTTGGAAGCAGGGGGAGGTCGTCGCAAGGAGCTAGAGGCACAGTCAGACAGCATGCATCGGCACCCGGGGTCAGCCAGACAGCATGCCAATCAACGCATGCTGTTGCCACCACCAGAATGCCGTCATCGCAGAGCTCAGCAGTGTGGCATTTTTTTTGTGTGTCTGCCTCTGACAACAGTGATGCCATTTGCAACCTGTGCCAAAAGAAACTGAGTCGTGGGAAATCCAACACCCACCTAGGTACAACTGCTTTGCGAAGGCACATGATCGCACATCACAAACGCCTGGGATCAACACATGAGTAGAAGCAGCACACAAACTCAAAGCCGCCATCCTCCTCCTGGTCCAGCATCTTCAGCCACGTCAACCACTGCTGTCCTCCTTGCCCCCTCTCAACCATCCGCCACTGCTCTTCTCTTCCTGACTGCTCATCTGCCCACAGTCAGGTGTCTGTCAAGGACATGTTTGAGCGTAAGAAGCCAATGTCACAAAGTCACCCCCTTGCCCGGCGTCTGACAGCTGACTTGTCTGAACTCTTAGCCCGCCAGCTTTTACCATACAAGCTGGTGGAGTCTGAGGCATTCAAAAAATTTGTAGCTATTGGGACACCGCAGTGGAAGGTACCCGGCCGAAATTTCTTTTCACAAAAGGCAATCCCAAACCTGTACTCGATTGTGCGAAAGGAAGTAATGGCATGTCTGGCACACAGTGTTGGGGCAAGGGTCCATATGACCACTGATATCTGGTCTGCAAAGCATGGTCAGGGCAGGTATATCACCTACACTGCGCATTGGGTAAACCTGCTGACGGCTGCCAAGCATGGAATGCGTGGCTCTGCAGAGGAGGAGTTGGTGACACCTCCACGACTTGCAGGCAGGCCTGCTGCCACCTCCTCTACTCCTCCTACTCCATCCTCTTCCATAACCTCCTCGGCTGAGTCCTCTTCTGCTGCTGCGTCTTGCTGCACATAAACGGCACCCCCCCAGCTCCGCAGGTACTATTCCACATCCCGGATACGGCAGTGTCACGCCGTCTTGGGGTTGACTTGCCTGAAAGCAGAGAGTCACACCGGACCAGCACTCCTGTCCGCCCTGAACGCACAGGTGGATCAGTGGCTGACTCCGCAACAACTGGAGATCGGCAAAGTGATTTCTGACAATGGAATTAATTTGGTGGCGGCATTGAAATTGGGCAAGTTGACACATGTGCCGTGCATGGCACATGTGTGTAATCTGATCGTACAACGCTTTGTGCATAAGTACCCAGGCTTACAGGACATCCTGAAGCAGGCCAGGAAGGTGTGTGGCCATTTCAGGCGTTCCTACACGGCCATGGCGCACTTTTCCGATATCCAGCGGCGAAACAACATGCCAGTGAGGCGCTTGATTTGCGACAGCCCGACACATTGGAATTCAACACTCCTAATGTTCGACCGCCTGCTCCAACAAGAAAAAGCCGTTAACGAATATTTGTATGACCGGGGTGCTAGGACAGCCTCTGTGGAGCTGGGAATTTTTTTGCCACGTTACTGGGTGCTCATGCGCAATTCCTTTTGAGGAGGTGACAAACCTAGTCAGTCGCACCGAAGGCACCATCAGCGACATCATACCATTTGTTTTCTTCCTGGAGCGTGCCCTGCGAAGAGTGCTGGATCAGGCCGTAGATGAGCATGAAGAGGAAGAGTTGTGGTCACCATCACCACCAGAAACAGTGTTATCAGCATTGCTTGCTGGACCAGCGGCAACGCTGGAAGAGGATTGTGAGGAAGAGGAGTCAGAGGAGGAATGTGGCTTTGAGGAGGTGGAGGAAGACCAATCACAACAGGCATCCCTGGGTGCTCGTTGTCACCTATCTGGTACCCGTGGTGTTGAACGTGGCTGGGGTCAAGAAGATACCTTCAGTGACATCACTGAGGACGAGGAACGAGACATGAGTAGCTCGGCATCCAACCTTGTGCAAATGATGTCTTTCATGCTGTTGTGCCTCTTGAGGGACACTCGTATAAAAAAGCTGAAGGAGAACGACCTGTACTGGGTGTCCACGCTACTAGACCCCCGGTATAAGCATAAAGTGCCAGAAATGTTACCGAATTACCACAAGTCGGAAAGGATGAAGCATTTCCAAAAAAAATTAAAAGTATGCTTTACACAGCGTATAAGGGTGATGTCACAGCACAACGTGAATCTAACAGGGGAAGAGCTGAAAGTAATCCTCTGACTCCCACGACCACGCCGGCAAGGACAGGACACTTTACAGATGTGTTGTTGATGTAGGACATTCAGAGCTTTTTAACTCTTATGCATCGCCACAGCCCTTCAGGGTCCACCCTCAAAGAACGACTCAACCAACAGGTAGCAGACTACCTCGCCTTAACTGCAGATCTCAACACTCTGAGGAGCGATAAACCCCTTGACTACTGGGTGTGCAGGCTTGACCTGTGGCCTGAGCTATCCTAATTTGCAACAGAACTTCTGGCCTGCCCCGCTTCAAGTGTCCTGTCAGAAAGGACCTTCAGTGCAGCAGGAGGTATTTCGACCGAGAAGTCGCCTAGGTCGAAAAAATCTAGATTACCTCACCTTTATTAAGATGAATGAGGGTTGGATCCCGAAGGGACTGACATTGGGCGATACATTCGAGTAAAAAAGGCCTGATGAGATGAGCTGCCTTGGGCTAAAAATGGTCCACACGCTGCTGTATTTTATCTTCGAATGCCGGATGACTTGCGTGACTTATCCGCCACCAACTAGGGTTCAAGCCGCAAAGTTTTAGGGCAATTTCTGACTGGGAAAGAAACATCAATTTTTCTGGCCGCTGCTACAGCAGCGGCTGCAATGATACCTAATTTTTCAGGCATCTGTACATGCCAAATTTTTCTGGCCTCTGGTGCTGCACTGTGGCTTCAAAAACCACACCAATCATATCTGGTGGAACAGTAGATTGCACGCGCAGTGCCCCAAATTTGAAGTAGGAGGACTGACCAAGCATCTTTTTCCATCTCCCGGTTCCTAAAATCCATGCCATATACACGTCCCCTGATAGGGGACGTAAGAGGGATTAAACTGATCAGAATAGTACTACTTAACACACCACTCATATCTGGTGGCACAGTAGATTGCACGCGCAGTGCCCCAAATTTGAAGTAGGAGGACCGACCAAGCATCTTTTTCCATCTCCCGGTTCCTAAAATCCATGCCATATACAAGTCCCCTGGCGCCGCAACTGCCTCTGGGAACCTTACTATGGGTCCCAGACCGCACGTCTTGCAATTCTCTGTCTGGGAAATTATCTATCTATCTATCTATCTATCTATCAAATCTATCTATTTATCTATCAAATCTATCTATCGCATCTATCAAATGTATATTGCATCTATTGATTTATCTATCTAATCTATGTATCTATCTATCTATCAAATCTATCTATCTCATGGCCGGACTGTTTTGTGACAGCCACTTGTGTTTTGGCCAAATGTCCGTCGGCTAAAAGTCCGGCCACGATTGCACGCGCAGTGCCCCAAATTTGAAGTAGGAGGACCGACCAAGCATCTATTTCCATCTCCCGGTTCCTAAAATCCATGCCATATACACGTCCCCTGGTGCTGCAACTGCCTCTGGGAACCTTCCAATGGGTCCCAGACCGCACGTCTTGTAATTCTCTGTCTGGGAAATTATCTATCTATCAAATCTATCTATTTATCTATCAAATCTATCTATCATATCTATCAAATGTATATTGCATCTATTGATCTATCTATCTAATCTATATATATATCTATCAAATCTATCTCGTGGCCGGACTGTTTTGTGACAGCCACTTGTTTTTCGGCCAAATGTCCGTCGGCCAAATGTCCGTCGGCCAAATGTCCATCGGCTAAAAGTCCGGCCACGATTGCACGCGCAGTGCCCCAAATTTGAAGTAGGAGGACCGACCAAGCATCTTTTTCCATCTCCCGCTTCCTAAAATCCATGCCATATACACCTCCCCCGATAGGGGGAGTAACAGGTATTAAACTGATCAGAATAGTACTACTTAACACACCACTCATATCTGGTGGCACAGTAGATTGCACGCGCAGTGCCCCAAATTTGAAGTAGGAGGACTGACCAAGCATCTTTTTCCATCTCCCAGTTCCTAAAATCCATGCCATATACACGTCCCCTGGCGCCGCAACTGCCTCTGGGAACCTTACCATGGGTCCCAGACCGCACGTCTTGTAATTCTCTGTCTGGGAAATTATATATCTATCAAATCTTTCTATTTATCTATCAAATCTATCTATCATATCTATCACATGTATATTGCATCTATTGATCTATCTATCTAATCTATGTATCTATGTATCTATCAAATCTATCTATCTCATGGTTGTGCAAATGGACTGTTTGCGGTTGTTTGCGGTGCGTTAAATGGGGAGTTTGGTCTGTCACTGTGAAGCGGGCGTAACCCTTACACTACCTGATTGATACAACATCATACCTGATGTTTAAAAGCACGTTATTCCAAACAATTTAGGAATGTTAGGTGATTTATGCCCTTTATGGCTTAAAACCAGACTCTGCATCAACTATGTAATTTTCCATGGGAGTTTTGCCATGGATCCCCCTCCGGCATGCCACAGTCCAGGTGTTAGTCCCCTTGAAACAATTTTTCCATCACTATTGTGGCCAGAAAGAGTCCTTGTGGGTTTTAAAGTTCGCCTGCCTATTGAAGTTACTTTTTTTGACAGAGAGATACACGATCTGGGTTACATTATATGTTAGAAAGCTACATGATCTGGGTTACATTATATGACAGAGACATACATAATCTGAGTTACATTATATGACAGAGACATACATGATATGGGTTAAATTATATGACAAAGACTATTGTGGCCAGAAAGAGTCCCTGTGGGTTTTAAAATTCGCCTGCCAATTGAAGTCAATGGCGGTTCGCCCGGTTCGCCCGTTTGCGAAGAGTTGCGGAAGTTCGCAGTTCGGGAACAGAAAATTTTCAGTTCGCGACATCACTATAAATATATATGTTACTCACTGGAAAGTAACACTTACATCTTTTTCACTACAATTAAAGGGATATTAAACCCATTTTTTTTTTCTTTCATGATTCAGATAGAGCATGCAACTTTCTAATTTACTCCTATTATCAATTTTTCTTTGTTCTATTAGTATCTTTATTTTTAAAAGCAGGTATGTAAAGCTTAAGAGCTGGACCATCTATGGTTCAGAACCCTGGGTAGCGCTACATTTAGCCACCAATCAGCAAGTTTTACCCAGGTACTGAACCAAAAATGGTCCCGGCTCTTAAGCTTACATTGCAGCTTTTCAAATAAAGATACAAAGAGAATGAAGAAAAATTGATAATAGGAGTAAATTAGACAGTTACTTAAAGTTGCTGCTCTATCTGAATCATGAAAGACAAAAATGGGTTTCATTTTCCTTTAAACTCTAATTTTCAAGAGGATACAATCTAGAATTTGACTGTCATTCCTCAATATAATATTATATTTCTCTAAAAAAAACAGTGCCCATTTTAATAGAACAGGCAATACTCCTTATTAGTAGAACCAGGTCATCTTATAAGGAGGCTTTTATCTCATTCAGCCAACATCTCACATAAACAAGACATTTATTAAAGTTGTATTGTCTATTTCATGTAAATCATACTAACACCTTTATTGAACTCTGATATATAGAATTCAATACTGAAGATCATTATTTAATTGTCTACTGAATGACAAGATGGATCGATTGTTAAGATATATTGATTAATATATATATATATATACTGTATACAGGCAGCCCTCAGTTTACTCCGGGGTTAGGTTCCAGAAGGAATAGTTGTAAATTGAAACCGTTGTAAATTGAAACACAGTTTATAATGTAAGTCAATGGGAAGTGAGGGAGATAGGTTCCAGGCCCCTCTCAAAATTGTTATAAGTATCACCTAATACATTATTTTTAAAGCTTTGAAATGAAGACTTTAAATGCTAAACAGCATTATAAACCTAATAACATAATCACACAACACAGAATATATAATTAAACTAAGTTAAATGAACAAAAACATTTGCTAAACAGCATTATAAACCTAATAAAATAATCACACAACACAGACTTCACTTGCATTTTTCTGCAAACAGTTCTTTCTATGCATTCCAATCTGGACTGATTTATAGACAGGAAGATCTTGTTCCTTTGAAATCTGCTCGATAGCTCAGGTCTGGTTAAGCAGACAGTTCCACCTACTGTCTATTTTAATAAATGCACTGCTTCTCAATGCTTTACGATAGCAGTCACATGACTGGAAAAAAAGGTTGTTATTCTGAAACGGTGTAAATTGAACCGTTGTAAAACAAGGGCCACCTGTATATATAAAATTAGATCAACTATTGTGCACATTCAGGGAATTAATACCCACATTTTATTTTAATTTCAATAAAGTTTTTTTTTTTTTTTTTTTTTTTTAAGTATGACTACCATGCATAATATAAATAAGGGATGATAAGAGTGCTTAAAGGGACACAAATCTCAAATATATTCTTTCATGATTCAGATAGAGCATGCCATTTTAAGCAACTTTCTAATTTACTCCTATTATCATTTTCTTTGTTTTCTTTCTATCTTTATTTAAAAAAACAGGAATGTGAGCTTAGGAGCCAGACAATTTTTGGTTCAGAACCCTGGTTAGTGCTTGCAAATTGGTGGCTATATTTAGAACAAATAAGAATTGATAACAGGAGTAAATTAGAAAGTTGATTAAAATTGCTGCTCTATCTGAATCAAGAAAGAAAAAATTTGGGTTTCGTATCCCTTTAAATAGTATCTTTTTTGCAGTGCCTTTAATTGAAACTGTAAATGTAGCTGTCTGATACATATCACCATTAAGCAACGATAATTGCCTATAAAGGCCAAAATAAAATTAAACTCAAAGTTGCAGTATCCCTTACCAATGCACTGAAGTAGGAGTACCATCAAAGTAACACATCTCAGAGTGAATAAATATTCAGGGCTAACTTTTACCCATAAACAATATTGGGGTTTATTCTGTCATTTTGCGTGTGATGGAAATAGCTTGCGCATTACAAGTTGAAAGTAAACGTGATTGTGAGAGTGCAATCGCAGTTTACGATTGTTGGGTAAGCGCAATTGAAACCCTTACGTAAAGGGTAGTGCGTTAAAAAAAAATGCACAAAACACAACATAAAAAAATTTAAAAATACAGTTACACTCATATAAACAGTATCTGATGAAAAATATTCAAAGAAATATTAACAAAAAGTTATAAGGGCTCAAAGGTATATAGTGTATGACAAGGTGTTTGACTTTAGAGGGCTATAATGTATATAAACATACGTATACATTTGTATGTGTATATATATATATATATAAATAAGTTCAAAATAGGAGCGCACTCTCCGGGTCTTAAGTCAAAATATTTTTAATTCAGTTGAATTAAAAATATTTTGACTTAAGACCCGGAGAGTGAGCTCCTATTTTGAACTTATTTGTATAATCCTTTGATTGCACCCCGGGCAATTTTGCTTACAGAAAGTGAGTGCAGTGCCCCCACAGACATTTGAGATATATATATATATATATATATATATATATATATATATATATATATATATATATATATATATATATATGCATATGTATTTATTTATATGTGTTTTACTGTATAAGTACGGTATATATTTCACATTCCAATGTTGTTCGTATACAGGATATTTTTTTTCTTTCATGATTCAGATAGAGCATGCTATTTTAGGCAATGTTGTAATGTACTCCTATTATCAATTTTTCTTCGTTCTCTTGGTATCTTTATTTGAAAAAGCAGGAATCTAAGCATAAGAGCCAGCCCATTTTTGGTTCAGACCCTGGGTAGCACTTGTTGATTGGTGGCTTTATTTAGCAAACCAATAAGCAAGCATAACCCAGGTTCTGAACCAAAAATGGGCCGGCTCCTAAGTTTTACATTCCTGCTTTTTAAATAAAGATAGCAAGAGAACAAAGAAAAATTGATAATAGGAGTAAAATAGAAAGTTGCTTAAAATTACTGCTCTATCTGAATTATGAAATAAAAAAATTAGTTTAGTGTCCCTTTAAATATATGTTTTTATATATATGTGATAATTTAAAATAGATATCTACACCCATATATCTATAGAAATAGATATACAGGTATAGGTATATATAGAAATATGTATTTACATAAAAAATTACATTATCCTGTTTGCCAAGAACATTGGAATATGAAATATTTATAAATCCTGATGGGTTAGCACGTGAGCGATAGGTGTGAGGTGTTTTTTCTTCTGCGCTTTCCATTGACTTTCTATGGGGAAAACATGTTAACGTGGTCGAGATATTTGGTTTGTGCGCATTGAGTTTTGCTCGTGTGCAAACTTTTTACTTTCAACTTGTAATACGCGATCAATCCGATAAGTGCAAAAAGGCTCCATCAACGAAGTTTACACTTGAGAGGGAGTGCTAAATAGTGCACCACTTGTAATCTGTTTATCAAATGGATAAATATTGATGATAATGAAGACATTACCCCATCACTAGTAATAAGTAACTTATATCATGTAACACGCACCTTGCTCCTGCTATAGTCTGCGTTCCCCCAAAGGATAATCCCAGAAGCACCAAGCGCCACACTCTGTCCTAAAGTCTGGACCAGATCTTCCTGAAATAAAGCAAAGAGCTGAGTGAGGAAAGTGCACAGCAGGGTGGCTCCTCTACCCTATATTTTAGTACTGCAAAAAGGTGACCTCTAAGTTAAATATTAAAGGGACATGAAACCAATCATTTTATTATTTCATGATTCAGATAGAGCATATTATTTTAAACACATGTCCAATTTACTTCTATTCTCAAATTAGATTTGCTCTCCTAGTATCTGTATTTGTTGCAAGAGCAGCAAAGCACTACTGGGAGCTAGCTGAGCACATCAGGTGAGCTAATGAGCCTACCTAGGTATTCTTTTCAACAAAGGATTACAAAATAATGTAGCAAATCAAATAATACAAGTAAATTAGAAAGTTGTTTAAAATCACATGTTCTATCTGAATCATGAAAAAAAAAAATAAAAAAAAAAAATTGGTCTTCTTATCCTTTTAAGGATGCAGGTTTACTGATAGGTGGAACTTCCTTTTCGAATACATATTCTTACTTTTATGTTTTAATTTCCCCCTTTTCTGCCCTTTACCTCTTTCCTTGCTCAGTGTAGGGCACTAGACATGTAAATGTCACTACTTTGCAGATGTGTGACATCTGGCACCACTACAGTAACACATTGGGGCACATAACCCCCTACTAAAGCCCCCTCTCTACTAGAGCCCCCTCACTACTAGATCCCCTCACTACTAGATCCCCCACTGGAGCCAATTGACAGGTATTGGAAGTGACAATTTGACAGATACAAGAAACATAGTGAGACACCCAGGGGCAGGATGTGGGGACACATACAATTGGGGGACCATCTAACAGATACAGTCTTGTGAAGATTTGCTGGATTTTGAGGGAAAACAACATAGAATTCACAGTTGCATGTACACTTATATTGTATATTCAAGCATGCTCAGATTGCTAATGAAACGCCACTTAATGACACCATCAGCTTTTTATAAGCGGTAACTTCTTAAACAGACATTTTATCCAAAATGGAAATGTACATCAGTATATTGTTTTTTTCCAATAGAATAATTGTTGCAATGCAGTTTATTAGGAAAAAAAAAAACTGTTTCTATGACTATAGTAAAAGCTATCACTGTTCAGTAAATGTGTATACTCTGCACGGCATGGGAAGCCTTTTAAACAGCGAGTCTAACCAGTAGACATGTGTGATTCATTTCGGATCGATTCGGAAAGTCGGCCGAATTCGTAAAATTCGGGATTCGGATCGATTTGGATTTCCAAATTAAAATCGTGCCGAATTTACCGAATATATCCGAATCCGAATATATCCGAATTAGTTCAGATTTATTCGGATTTATTCGGTAGATTCGGATGGCCATGGATTACACTAGTATTGTACAGTATATTCGGTTATATCACTCTGCTATGGGTTACACCTAATATAGAGTACATAATACTAGTCTAATACACAGCACATCCCACCGAATTCCGAATTTCCGAACCGAACCGAATCCAGACGAATTTATTCGAATCCGAATAAATCGGAAACGAATCCGAACCGAATTGATTCAAATTTTTCCGAATTCGAATCGATCCGAACTCGATCCAAACCAAATTTTTTCGCCATGCACATATCTACTAACCAGAGTTGCCAACAGGTTGTATCATGTAAATTGAGTTGTCTCTGATGTGATACATGGTCAGGTCTCTGAGCAGGCTTGCTGTTTTAAATGATGATACACTGAGCATATATAGATATGCTCCTCATGCATGTGCACAGTAAAAGCACAAACAGAAGCAGTTATACCTTTTAATAATAGTACTAATTCAAGTGTACTGCAAAAATGCCTTAATTCAAAACTGGAATAGACTGAGGTCACTCAAATTGTAAATATGAACATAAAAAAGAAATGAGATTACAGATCCAAAACTATTTATACAAAATGCTTGGGACAGGAAAAGGTTTGGGTTTAGGGAAAGTTTGGATTTCAAAATATTTGTATATTTGCATCTGTAAACTGGGAGAGCTTGGAGAGGGGATGGGACCAAGTGCTATATATTGTGTCATTTACTTTAAAGGGACATTCAACACTTTAATATGGTAATAAAAATTATAAATCATATATATATATATAATATTGCAATAAATTTTCATATTTTATTTTGTCCACTTTTCCTGTAATTCCATTCTGAAATTATGAGCTTTTCAGTTCCTGTTAGAAATAGAAGTGCAGAGCACAGTTTTATTCAATACAGCCATTGGGGTCTAGTTATCAAGCCGTCAACCTCAAATACGCTGGAATTCCGCAGCGTATTTGTGGCGAGGCTGATTCGCCTCAGTTATCAAAGGCTAGAGACCGGCAAAAGTAGAATTTTGTGACGTAAACTTCGATCCGCCGGACTCAGTCCAACACAGATCGATTCTTACGTCACTCCAGATGTTCCGCACACAAGTGCGGCACAATCTGACTACTTTTGCTAGTTATCAAATGACTAGCAGGTACGCTCTGCACTTTTCCGGCCCAGCGTACCTGGTTTTCAATCCGCCGCCCTGTAGGCGGCGGATCCCATAGGAATCAATGGGAGTCTGACCATAGCGAAAGTACAAGTTCGCTGCTGCCAGACATCCCATTGATTCCTATGGGAAATGTCTGCACCTAACACCCTAACATGTACCCCGAGTCTAAACACCCCTAATCTGTCCCCCCTACACCGCCGCAACTAAATAAATATATTACCCCCTAAACCGCCGCTCCTGGAGCCCACCGCAAGCTACTCTATACATATTAACCCCTAAACCGCCGCTCCCTTACACCGCCGCAACCTACATTATACCTAGTAACCCCTATCCTGCCCCCCTATACCACCGCCCTCTATAATAAAGTTATTAACCCCTAATCTGCCCCCCCTATACCGTCGCCACCTATAATACATTTATTAACCCCTATCCTGCCCCCCCTACACCGCCGCCACTGTAATAAAATTATTAACCCCTAAACCTAAGTCTAACACTAACCCTAACACCCCCTAACTTAAATATTAATTAAATAAATCTAAATAATATTTCTATTATTAACTAAATGAATCCTATTTAAAACTAAATACTTACCTTTAAAATAAACCCTAATATACCTACAATATAAATAATAATTATATTGTAGCTATCTTAGGATTTATTTTTATTTTACAGGCAAATTTCAATTTATTTTAACTAGGTACAATAGCTATTAAAAAGTTATTAACTATTTAATAGCTACCTAGCTAAAATAAAGAGCAATTTACCTGTAAAATAAAAACTAACCTAAGTTACAATTACACCTAACACTAAACTATACTTTAATAAATTATTCCTATTTAAAACTAAATACTTACCTGTAAAATAAACCCTAAGATAGCTAGAATGTAATTCATAATTATATTGTAGCTATTTTAGGATTTATATTTATTTTACAGGTAACTTTGTATTTATTTTAGCTAGTTAGAATAGTTATTAAATAGTTATTAACTATTTAATAACTACCTAGCTAAAAGAAATACAAAATTACCTGTAAAATAAATCCTAACCTAAGTTACAATTAAACCTAACACTACACTATCATTAAATTAATTAAATAAATTAACTACAAATAACTACAATTAAATACAATTACATAAACTAAAGTACAAAAAATAAAAAAAGCTAAGTTACAAAAAATAAAAAACATAAGTTACAAATATTTAAAAAATATTACAACAATTTTAAGCTAATTACACCTAATCTAAGCCCCCTAATAAAATAACAAAGCCCCCCAAAATAAAAAAATTCCCTACCCTATTCTAAATTAAAAAAGTTCAAAGCTCTTTTACCTTACCAGCCCTTAAAAGGGCCTTTTGTGGGGGCATGCCCCAAAAAATTCAGCTCTTTTGCCTGTAAAAGAAAAATACAACCCCCCCCAACATTAAAACCCACCACCCACATACCCCTAATCTAACCCAAACCCCCCTTAAAATATCCTAACACTAATCCCCTGAAGATCATCCTACCTTGAGTCGTCTTCACTCAGCCGAGCCACCGATGGAACTGAAGAGGAAATCCGGAGCGCCAGAAGTGATCCTCCAAGGGGCGCTGAAGAAGTCTTCCATCCGATGAAGTGATCCTCCAAGCGGCGCTGAAGAAGTCTTCCATCCGGCCGATGTCATCTTCCAAGCGGCGCTGAAGATCATCTTCCATCCGGGCGATGTCATCTTCAAAGCGGAATCTTCAATCTTCTTGCTTCAGGA
Source organism: Bombina bombina (assembly GCF_027579735.1). Lineage (NCBI taxonomy): Eukaryota > Metazoa > Chordata > Amphibia > Anura > Bombinatoridae > Bombina > Bombina bombina. The sequence goes on along the minus strand of NC_069505.1, from coordinate 370,470,760 downwards.
TCGATCTTCATCCCGCCGACGCGGAACATCCTTCTTCCCCGACGGACTAACGACGAATGAAGGCTCCTTTAAGGGACGTCATCCAAGATGGCGTCCCTTCAATTCCGATTGGCTGATAGGATTCTATCAGCCAATCGGAATTAAGGTAGGAAAAATCAGATTGGCTGATTGAATCAGCCAATCAGATTGAGATCGCATTCTATTGGCTGTTCCGATCAGCCAATAGAATGCGATCTCAATCTGATTGGCTGATTCAATCAACCAATCAGATTTTTCCTACCTTAATTCCGATTGGCTGATAGAATCCTATCAGCCAATCGGAATTGAAGGGACGCCATCTTGGATGACGTCCCTTAAAGGAGCCTTCATTCGTCGTTAGTCCGTCGGGGAAGAAGGATGTTCCGCGTCGGCGGGATGAAGATCGATCCTGAAGCAAGAAGATTGAAGACTCCGCTTGGAAGATGACATCGCCCGGATGGAAGATGATCTTCAGCGCCGCTTGGAAGATGACATCGGCTGGATGGAAGACTTCTTCAGCGCCGCTTGGAGGATCACTTCATCGGATGGAAGACTTCTTCAGCGCCCCTTGGAGGATCACTTCTGGTGCTCCGGATCTCCTCTTCAGTTCCATCAGTGGCTCGGCTGAGTGAAGACGACTCAAGGTAGGATGATCTTCAGGGGATTAGTGTTAGGTTATTTTAAGGGGGGTTTGGGTTAGATTAGGGGTATGTGGGTGGTGGGTTTTAATGTTGGGGGGGGTTGTATTTTTCTTTTACAGGCAAAAGAGCTGAATTGTTTGGGGCATGCCCCCACAAAAGGCCCTTTTAAGGGCTGGTAAGGTAAAAGAGCTTTGAACTTTTTTAATTTAGAATAGGGTAGGGAATTTTTTTATTTTGGGGGGCTTTGTTATTTTATTAGGGGGCTTAGATTAGGCGTAATTAGCTTAAAATTGTTGTAATATTTTTTAAATGTTTGTAACTTATGTTTTTTATTTTTTGTAACTTAGCTTTTTTTATTTTTTGTACTTTAGTTAGTTTATGTAATTGTATTTAATTGTAGTTATTTGTAGTTAATTTATTTAATTAATTTAATGATAGTGTAGTGTTAGGTTTAATTGTAACTTAGGTTAGGATTTATTTTACAGGTAATTTTGTATTTCTTTTAGCTAGGTAGTTATTAAATAGTTAATAACTATTTAATAACTATTCTAACTAGCTAAAATAAATACAAAGTTACCTGTAAAATAAATAAAAATCCTAAAATAGCTACAATGTAATTATGAATTACATTGTAGCTATCTTAGGGTTTATTTTACAGTTAAGTATTTAGTTTTAAATAGGAATAATTTATTAAAGTATAGTGTAGTGTTAGGTGTAATTGTAACTTAGATTAGTTTTTATTTTACAGGTAAATTGCTCTTTATTTTAGCTAGGTAAGCTATTAAATAGTTAATAACTATTTAATAGCTATTGTACCTAGTTAAAATAAATTGAAATTTGCCTGTAAAATAAAAATAAATCCTAAGATAGCTACAATATAATTATTATTTATATTGTAGGTATATTAGGGTTTATTTTAAAGGTAAGTATTTAGTTTTAAATAGGATTAATTTAGTTAATAAGAGAAATATTATTTAGATTTATTTAATTAATATTTAAGTTAGGGGGTGTTAGGGTTAGTGTTAGACTTAGGTTTAGGGATTAATACATTTATTACAGTGGCGGCCGTGTAGTGGGGGGCAGGATAGGGGTTAATAACTTTATTATAGAGGGCGACGGTATAGGGGGGCAGGATAGGGGTTACTAGGTATAATGTAGGTTGCAGCGGTGTCCGTGAGCGGCGGTTTAGGGGTTAATACATTTATAAGTGTTGCGGCGGGGTCTAGGAGCGGCGGTTTAGGGGTTAATACATTTATAATAGTTGCTGCGGGGTCTAGGAGCGGCGGTTTAGCGGTTAGTAACTTTATTTAGTTGCGGGAGGCTCCGGGGGCGCCGGTATTGGGGGTAGAACAGTGTAGTTTACTGTGGGTGCTTAGTGACAGGCTAGCAATAAAGTTGTGAAAAAGCAGAAGAGCAGCGAGATCAGATGAGTGATAACTCTCACAGTCCGCTGCTCATCGCCCCGTACTTGGTGCGCAGCTTTTTCACAGATTTATTGATAACTTAGGCGTATTTTTTCAGGTCCGCGGCGGCGAAGGTAGGCGAGCTTAGGCGGGCGTATTGGGCCGGCGAAGGCAGGAAAATTGACACGATGATAACTACCCCCCATTGGCTGCACACTCTCGTGACCTATTTATAACTGTCCTTAATGGGCCACAGCTGTCCATTGTTTAATAGACATTAAAACGTTATTTTGTCAATATTTAAACAGCTAATGAAACTACATGTTATTCTCAGACTAATATTTTCTTTGACTGCATCATTCTATGTAGCATTTATATAGTGTTTAATGTCCTTTTAAGTAGGTTTGCCAGCTGTCCTGCAAAAAAATACTGGGCTATCTGTAGGTGACTGGGCACAATGGTCTGTGGGTGTCACACTATGCCCCCAGATCAAAGATTTACCTTAGACTCCTATCTTACCATGCATATTATTTCACAGCTAAACAGTCATTTTACCCCTTGGCTGACAGTAACATTAAAATCAATAATATTACCTCTTTGGTTGCCAGTAACACATGTAAACAACATAGATTTAAACCCTTTAGTTTGTTCTGCTCCATATTTGTAATGCATTAGGGCATAGGTGGTCTTTTACTTTTAATACTCAGTCACATTATTTAAACCTACACTAAATCTAGTGGGGTAAATCACATTATAATCACATGATTTCTAGATTATGGAGTTTATTAGAAATATTCTCTTTCCTGTGTAAAACAAATTCTCAAATATTACCACTAGATGGTGACCTAAGAACATATTATGAATAGAGAGTCTCACCACTAATATTTTAGTAATCATTTTTGCACTTTTTGCAAACATTTCAATATTGGCACACACAATGTACTTTCATCCATACTGTAATATATATATATATATATATATATATATATATATATATATATATATATATATAAACTCTTCACTGTATTTTCAATTTATAACTTTTTAATCAAGCGTACACTTGATTAAAAGTTATAAATTGAAAATACGGTGAGTGCCTTCTTGCACCAGAGTTTCTAAATAAGTATTTTTTGAAGTGCACCCCGGAGGCTGTGAGGCTGCTGAGTTGCAGTGAGTGCTTATATTTATCTATTTATTTTTATTATATGAGGTGTTATTATGAGTGTAACTATACTGTAATATATTTTTGATGTGTTTTGTGAAATTTTTTGTTTTTGGAAAACAGTTAACCAGAGCTCTAAAGAAGCGTTAACCCGATGAGCATTAACTTCAGTGGTGAGGGTTGAATTAAAAATCAGCCCCTTGGAATTTATCAATTTATTTATTAAATTATTAATTTTTAATCTTAATATTTACAGTATCTTTTTATATTTATATATATATATATATATATATATATATAATCTGTATATCATTTTTACGCATTTAGGAGTGTAGTATGGATTCTATATGTGACGGATACCCCGGCTACCCCAACTGGGTAGCTCCGCCAAACGGGTCCTGCTTCCTTCCTGTCGACTGTACCTATGTAGCTGGCAAGTGACCACAGCCTGTAGCCACCCCTGATGCCGAACAGCACCAGTATTCAGGGTCCCACCCTGTGGCAGACTCTGGCTACCCAGACTAGGTAGCTCTGCCAGATGGTCCTTCCTCTGCCTGGAACAAGCTGCTATGTAGCCCAGGAAAGTGATTTTAGCTAGACATACTAGCACTCAGGTGAAACAGGAACTCTCTTTATTGTAAAACATACACTCATTTTATACACACAGCTCATCTTGATAAGACCCTGGACAATCCCACAATTTTCCCGCCATTCCCGCCCCTCCAGACCGACCAGCACCTCCATAGCAGCCACAGTCCCACAGAATCCCAGTACCTAGGGGCAGCACTTCCAGTGTGTCATTTTAAAGCTCTCCATCCCCAGATGCCGCAGTCCAAAAATCAGCATGATTCATTACTGGGGAATGGAGTTACAGTCCATTGAAGTTATGGGATTAGGGGTGTCCAAAATCCCCAGTTCCCAAAGGAGCTCCCCACTGATAATTCCCCCCAGCTCTTGTCCTCCCTAGGGACTACCAATCCCCAAAAGAGCGGAGCTCTGGGGCAAAGGGCTGCTGGAGCAACCAGGGGTAAAGTTAGCGGGTGTCCTGCTGTCCTGTGGCCGACCGGGAGTTCCAGGAGCACGGCCAGCCTGAGAGGGTTTTCCCGGTCATAGACCAGCTCTTCTCTTAACAAGTTTAGAACACAAAAACAAGCCAACAAAAAGCAAGCAAAAAGCTTCCAGAGATTGTGGTTGCTCTGAGGAGCCAAAAACCACTGAGAAACAACAGGGGTGAGGTTGTAGGGGGGTAGGGGTTTAGCCCTTGCAGCCCGGTATCCGTGACAACTCCCCCCTTCAAATTCGGCAGACCCAGCTAGATCCACACCGGTCTACTTGGGGCTGTCCGGGGAGAATTCGATTTCAGTCTGCCGGGAAAGTCTATCGGCATTGCTCTTTCCCGGCCTATACTGAACGTCAAAGGTAAAGGGCTGCAGGGCTAAACTCCACCTTAGTAAACGTCCATTATCTCCTGACATTCGGTTAAGCCACACCAAGGGGTTGTGATCGGTGAGGACAGTGAAAGGTCTTCCATATAGGTACGGTTGCAATTTCTTGAGGGTCCATACAAGTGCCAGATATTCCTTCTCAACAGCCGCATAGCCTACCTCCCTGGGCAGCAGCTTCCTACTGATGTAGGCTATGGGGTGGTCTTGCCCTTCTTCATCTACCTGGATTAGCACTGCTCCCAACTCGAACATAGAGCCATCTGTGTGGACACAAAAAATGTTTGATGGGGTTAGGAGCGGCCAGGACGGGGACAGAGATCAAGGAAGACTTGAGGCTCTGAAAGGCGTTTTCACATTCTGGGGACCACAGTACCTGTCAGGGCAGTCTTTTATGAGTCAGGTCAGTCAGGAGTTTGGCAAGGCTGCTATAATTGGGGACGAACCTTCAGTAATAGCTGGCGGTTCCTAGGAAGGCTAAGACCTGGGTCTTGGTTTGAGGAGTGGGCCAGTTTGCCATTGCCTCAACCTTGGCCGGCTCCAGCCACTGCTTCCTGCAACCCACTTGGTGGCCCAGGTACTGGACTTCTGAGCAGCCGATGATGCATTTGTTGTGCTTCAGGGTCGTCAGTCCGGCGGCTCTGAGGCGATCTAGAATGACGCCCAGGTGGATCAAATGGTCCTCCCAGGTTTCACTAAAGATGGCAATGTCGTCCAAGTAGGTGCAGGCATAGTCTTGGAGGCCATCCAGCAGGCGATCCACCATCCTCTGAAAGGTGACTGGAGCGTTCTTCACCCCAAACGGCATTACCTTAAACTGCTAGAGGCCAAAAGGGGTGATGAAGGCGGACTTGGGCATGGATTCAGGGTCTAGTGGGATCTGCCAATACCCCTTGCAGAGGTCAAGGGTAGTTAGGAAGTGACCCCTGGCAATTCTATCTAAGAGGTCATCGACATGGGGCATGGGGTAGGCGTCGGTTGTGGTTCTGTCATTGAGCTGACGGTTGTCAATGCAGAACCAGGTAGTACCATCTTTCTTGGGGACCAGCACCACCTGGGAGGCCCAGGGACTGTTGGATGGTTCAACAACACTAAGGTCCAACATTCCCCAGTGTATACTGTCTCTGACAGCTTCAGGTACTATGTAAGCTGCCTGCCTCAGGGGAGCTTGTCCCGGGGTTTTCACTCGGTGCACCGTCGCTGTCGTGTACCCAATGACATTGGAGAATATCTCCTGGCGGTCCTCTAGTAAATGCCAGACCTGCTGTCTCTGTCCAGCCGCTAACCTCTCATCCAGGATTATGTCAGCTACACCTTGAGGGGTCTCATCCAGCCCGGGAAGCTCCGGCATGGGAAGGCTCTCTGCTTCCACAGTCAGAGCACAGATAGTGGCTACGTCTTGGGGTCTTTCTATGTACTCCTTGAGTACGTCCATTGGACCCGGTCATTGGAGCATTTTGCTACAAGGTAGGTGGTGTTATTCAATTGTTCCACCACCCAGTAGGGCCCTTGCCAGGAAGCCTTTAACTTGTCCATTTTGACAGGCTTCAAGGCTAGAACCTTCTGCCCTACTGTCAGAATTTGGCTATGAGCGTTACGGTCGTACCACCGTTTCTGCCTCCTTTGAGCACCCTGAAGGTTCTCCTGCACCATGGCAGTGAGGTCCTTCAACCGATCCCTGAACTTCAGGACATACTCCACAATTAAGGGTTCTTCCTCCCTGGCTGATCCCTCCCAGTGGGCTCTCAACAAGTCTAGGGGTCCCCTTATTTTCTGGCCATACAGCAGCTCAAAGGGTGAAAACCCATTGGATTCCTGGGGCACCTCTCTGTAGGCAAAAAGGAGGTGTGGCAGGAATTTTTTTTTGAGTGGCCGAGAACATCCAAAACAATTGCTTCAGTGTCCCATTAAACCGCTCACAAAGCCCATTGGTCTGGGGGTGATATGGGGCACTGTACAGGGGTTTTATCCCACACAGTTCCCATAACTTTTGTGTGACCTCTGCTGTGAACTGGGTCCCCTAGTCAGAGACCATTTCTCGGGGGAAGCCTACCCTGGTGAATATCCGGAGCAAGGCTGCTATGTATCCCAGGAAATTGATTTTTGCTGAAGCCCACCCAAATAACTAGACATACTAGCATTCAGATGAAACAGGAACTCTCTTTATTGTAAAACATACACTCCTTTTATACACACAGCTCATCTTGATAAGACCCTGGACAATCCCACAATTTTCCCGCCATTCCCGCCCCTCCAGACCGACCGGCACCTCCATAGCAGCCACAGTCCCACAGAATCCCAGTACCTAGGGGTGGCAGTTTCGGGGTGATCCTGGTGATTTGTTACTGGGGACTGGAGTTACAGTCCGTTGAAGTTATGGGGTTAGGGGTATCCAAAACCCTCATTCCCAAAGGAGCTCCCCTCTGATAATTCCCCCAGCTCTTGTCCTCCCTAGGGGCTACCAATCCCCAAAAGAGCGGAGCTCTGGGGCAAAGGGCTGCTGGAGTGACCATGGGTGAAGTTAGCGAGTGTCCTGCTGTCCTGTGGCCGACCGGGAGTTCCAGGAGCCTGGTCAGCCTGAGAGGGGTTAGGCGGGTGTGAGGCGGCCGACTGGGAGTTACAGGAGCCTGGCCAGCCTAGGAGGGTTTTCCCATTCATAGACCAGCTCTTCTCTTAACAATTTTAGAAGACAAAAACAAGCCAACAAAAAGCAAACAAAAAGCTTCCAGATATTGTGGTTGCTCTGAGGAGCCCAAGACCACTGAGAAACAACAGGGTTGAGGTTGTGGGGGGTTAGGGGTTTAGCCCTTGCAGCCCGGTATCTGTGACACTAGAAGAAGGTTTTGGGAAATATTTTGATCCAAACACTAGAACCAGGATCCTTTCACTCTCACAAGATGAGAACATGGAAACACTAAATCCAAAATCATTGTTTAGAAAAGTTGAGAAACTCACTAAGTATTAGATAAATAACTGGTATGATCTGATTGCATTAGAGAATTTCTCCAAACAAAGACTACTACCTAAAGGTTTACGCATGTTTAAAAAATGCATTTTCCAATTAGAAGAAGTAGAACTCCATACAGAATGGGAAGAAGCTTTTAAAGAGTGCTCAAATAAACTTATGAGCATTTTGATGAAATATAGAGAGAGAAAAGTAGAAAATCTGACAAATAAGATTAGAAGTATAGTTGAGGTAGTGAACAAACATATAGAGAATACAGAATACATAGTGGTATATTTATTAATGTGTGGACGGACATGATACGATGTAGCGTATCATGTCCGCTGCACATCGATAAATGCTGACAGCATATGCTGTCGGCATTTATCATTGCACCAGCAGTTCTTGTGATTTGCTGGTGCAATGCCACCCCCTGCAGATTTGTGACCAATCAGCCGCTATCAGGGGGTGTCAATCAACCTGATCGTATTTGATCGGGCTGATTGCTGTCCACTGCCTCACAGTCAAATATATGTGTGTATATAAATGTATGTATACCATAAATTAAGTAAGCTTGTAGAATGATATGCTTTTTACACAACTCTCTTTGTAAACATAAGGAATGTCTCAGAAAAGCAGACACTAGTTCATCCTTGACCTTTGCCCTTTTGCATTGATATACGGTCATACAGTTAAACCAGCTACTCTGAGGAATAGAACTTAGTGAATAGAATTTTGTCTAACTGTTTTTTACTTATGTTATAACCATATTTGGTAAAAACCCTTGCATTTTTTAGCTAGCCAATCATAAACTGTATTAGCCTAGATCCAGGAATGCCCTGTCTCCTGTGTACAAATACCTGGGAAGGGGACTGACCCCCCCAGAGAAAAACTTTGTATTCATTCTCTCCTCACTGCAGTGTGATTTTCAATAAACGAACCCTCTTTAACCTGTCGTGGTCTGAAGAGTTATCCAGTCCAGGGTGAATATCACCAACAATTCCAATAGTATAAATAATAAAAAAGTAGGAAGTACTCTAGTTTTGTTTGCTGTCAATTTTCTTTTTACAAGCACCATTAATAAAGGTTATATTTTATAATTATTTTTTATTTTGGTAAACTTTTTACTTGAACTTTATGGCAAAACTGTGTCAAAAGGCATTTATTTCTACCCATTTCTGATGGGTTGTTCTGTTAATACTAATGGGTACTTACATGCCCATAGTGCCCACTATGCGAAATGGATATACAATACTCCCTATGGTCAGTTCCAGAGAACAAGGAGGAACTGTAAAGATGTTGAAGATTTTGAAAGAGAGGCTGAAATCATTCAAAAGAGGTTTCTTACAAAGGAATATCCGCGAGAAGTAGTTATAAGTGCATGAGAAAGGGCAAGGTTGGGGGGACAGTCTGTAAGGAAGCAAAGAAAAACGATTTAAACATAGTGATGTCGCGAACCTAAAATATTGGGTTCGCGAACGGCGGAAGCAAACTTCCGCAAAAGTTCGCGAACCAGCGAACCGGGCGAACCGCCATAGACTTCAATGGGCAGGTGAATTTTAAAACCCACAGGGACTCTTTCTGGCCACAATAGTGATGGAAAAGTTGTTTCAAGGGTACTAACACCTGGACTGTGGCATGCCGGAGGGGGATCCATGGCAAAACTCCCATGGAAAATTACATAGTTGATGCAGAGTCTGGTTTTAATCCATAAAGGGCATAAATCACCTAACATTCCTAAATTGTTTGGAATAACGTGCTTTAAAACATCAGGTATGATGTTGTATCGATCAGGTAGTGTAAGGGTTACGCCCGCTTCACAGTGCGCAGTGTAGGTGATATACCTGCCCTGTGACCATGCTTTGCAGACCAGGTATCAGTGGTCAGATGGACCCTTGCCCCAACACTGTGTGCCAGACATGCCATTATAGCAGACTTATATGGCTTTGGCGTTGCTTTTTGGTAATTAGAAGGCTGCTAAATGCCACTACGCACCACACGTGTTTTATGCCCAGCAGTGAAGATGTTAATTAGGGAGCATGCAGGCAGCTTGTAGAGTTAATTTTAGCTTAAGTGTAGTGTAGTAGACAACCCAAAGTATTGATCTAGGCCGATTTTGGTATATTTCATGCCCCCATTTCACCGCCAAATGCGATCAAATAAAAAAAAATTGTTCACTTTTTCACAAACTTTAGGTTTCTCACAGAAATTATTTACAAACAACTTATGCAATTATGGCATAAATGGTTGTAAATGCTTCTCTGGTATCCCCTTTGTTCAGAAATAGCAGACTTATATGGCTTTGGCGTTGCTTTTTGGTAATTAGAAGGCTGCTAAATTCCACTGCGCACCACACGTGTTTTATGCCCAGCAGTTAAGGGGTTAATTAGGGAGCATGTAGGCAGCTTGTAGAGTTAATTTTAGCTTAAGTGTAGTGTAGTAGACAACCCAAAGTATTGATCTAGGCCCATTTTGGTATATTTCATGCCACCATTTCACCGCCAAATGCGATCAAATAAAAAAAAATTGTTCACTTTTTCACAAACTTTAGGTTTCTCACAGAAATTATTTACAAACAACTTATGCAATTATGGCATAAATGGTTGTAAATGCTTCTCTGGGATCCCCTTTGTTCAGAATTAGTAGACTTATATGGCTTTGGCGTTGCTTTTTGGTAATTAGAAGGCTGCTAAATGCCACTGCGCACCACACATGTTTTATGCCCAGCAGTGAGGGGGTTAATTAGGGAGCATGTAGGCAGCTTGTAGAGTTAATTTTAGCTTAAGTGTAGTGTAGTAGACAACCCAAAGTATTGTTCTAGGCCTATTTTGGTATATTTCATGCCACCATTTTACCGCCAAATGTGATCAAATTTAAAAAAAACTTAAATCTTTTCGCAATTTTAGGTTTCTCACTGAAATTATTTACAAACAGCTTGTGAAATTATGGCACTAATGGTTGTAAATGCTTCTCTGGGATCCCCTTTGTTCAGAAATAGCAGACATATATGACTTTGAAAATTAAAAATGAAAAAGAGGGCGCCACATAGCGTGATACTGTTGTTGCAAAATCAAAAGGAAGAGTATTCAAAAAAGGCTTATTTCATTTTTCATTTTTCATTTTCAGAAATCTTCACTCCGAGGACCAGAGGAGCTTTGCCGTTTGCACCTTTTGCTTCACATTGTTTTTATATCACCGCCCGACTCCACGGGAGCCATATGGTTTGTGCACAGACTTGATTGTGTTTTGTGTCTACTTAGCGCACCCCGCTCTCGGTTCCCTTCGGGGTTCCTCATTTGACATATATGACTTTGGCGTTGCTTTCTGGTAATTAGTAGGCCGCTAAATGCTGCTGGGCATCACACGTGTATTATGGCTAGCAGTGAAGGGGTTAATTAGGTAGTTTGTAGGGAGCTTGCAGGGTTAATTTTAGCTTTAGTGTAGAGATCAGCCTCCCACCTGACACATCAGACCCCCTGATCCCTCCCAAACAGCTCCCTTCCCTCCCCCACCCCACAATTGTCCCCGCCATCTTAAGTACTAGCAGAAAGTCTGCCAGTACTAAAATAAAAGGTTTTTAATTTTTTTAGCATATTTACATATGCTGTGGTGTAGCATCCCCCCTTAGCCCCCAACCTCCCTGATCCCCCCCAAAACAGCTCTCTAACCCTCCCCATCTGCCTTATTGGCGGCCATCTTGGGTACTGGCAGCTGTCTGCTATTATTTCACAGTCAAAAAAGTGTTGTTTTTTTAAAATGTACACTACTGTTACACCAGATATGAGTGGTGGCACTGGGCAAGTGGGCACAGTATACGCTGTGAGCCTGACACACACGCTGGTAGGCAGGCAACTGCAATTAGATTACACAGGAAAAAAAAAAGCAGACTGATGTTCTAGCCCTAAAAAGGGCTTTTTGGGGTGCTGTCCTTACAGCAGAGATCAGATGAGTCCTTCAGGACTGTAGTGGACACTGAATACACTAGCCTAGCTATCGATTTCCCTATTAAATCAGCAGCAGCTACACTGTCCCTCCTCTCACTAAGAATGCAGCTTCCAAATGAATCTAAAATGGATGCTGTCCAGGAGGTGGGAGGGTCTGGGAGGGAGGGTCTGCTGCTGATTGGCTGTAATGTGTCTTCTGACTGTGAGGTAGAGGGTCAAAGTTTACTCAATGATAAAGAATAGGGGGCGGATTGAACATCGCATATGTTCGCCCGCCGCGGCGAACGCGAACATGCTATGTTCGCCGGGAACTATTCGCCGGCGAACTATTCGCGACATCACTATTTAAACAAGACAGTGTAAGACTGAGAATTTAAATTTTATAAGGTACAAAGGCGCAACATGACATATAGGAAAAATGAGTCTTTCAAGAACATGTTGGCCCCTGGTAAACTTAAGAAAAATAAAAAAGAGGATTCATGCCTCAGCAAGCAAACAAAGGGCTTGTACAAATGTGGAAGGCATTGATACACTAGCTGTGCTTACATACATCCTGAGAGTAAGAAATGTTCATCTTTTAGTAATGAGAAGGTGTATGACATACAGGACTTGATGAATTGCAAGTCTAATTATTTGAGCATCTTATGCATATAGAGCTGAGTGTCTAAACCCATGGAGTGTCTGCTCATTTTGCAGACGCACATGGGAAAGATGGCAGTTCCCTGAGTATAAAAGTAATTGTATATGTGAAAAGGGGTGAAAGAGGAGGTGATTGTTTAAGATTTCTGAGACAGAGACATATTGGATTCATACAATGGATACTTTGGAACCCAGGGGTATAAATAGAGAATTGGATCTAGTGGCTTTTATAGAATCCTAATATAATGATGTGTGTGTATATATATATATATATATATATATATATATATATATATATATATATATATATATATATATATATATATATATATAGAAGAACAAGGAAACTCCTCGGCACACCAGGGATAGGTAAAAAGCCAGTCTTTATTTAGTGAAAAATAAAAGCAAGATCCTCATACAGCAACATGGTAAAAACAAAACATGAACTGGAACAGGGGGAACAACACCTCCTGTGACATCATACGCGTTTCATGCCTCTGGGGCACTTGTTCACTGATAGAGAACAGGTGGTGTAGGTGCTCTTAATATACAGATTTCTGTCCAATGACATAATATCAATTAAAACACATCTCATTAACCCCTGAAGTTCCTGTCACTAACAAAAAATTCTAACCTATATAGCCTCTTTATGTGGTACCTATTACAAAAATGTGAGCATATATGTATACATTGCAATATATATTTAATTCACAGTGTCACAATTTAATATAAACCATATATACTATTGTTTTTCTTTGCATAAAGTAATAATGAAATATTAATGCTATAAAACAAGAAATGTGATAAACCCAAGTTAAAGTATAGGTATATATCTAAACTGGACATCAAGACCTAATCCTCATTGTAATGTAAATCATACTTAGAGACAAAAGGGTTCATAATACATTAATTAAATAGTATTATGCATATAAGAACACTCCTTTTCCCTTAACAATACATTATAGTCGATTGGTCAACGTTGAATAAACATATTTACATCCATTCTGGAATTCAAACCCGTAGGTACCCTAGTTTTTAAATGCAGAATCCAAAAAACCTCTCTTTCATCAAGTTTCTTTTCCCTATCTCCACCCCGGGGATGTCTTGGTATAAAGTCTATGCCCTGTACTTTCAACAAAGATTTATCAGAATTGTGAAAATTTCTAAAATGTTTGGCAATGGGCGTCCTTGAGTCAGGGTCCTCTATGGACCTAAGATGTTCCATGACCCGGTCCTTCAAGGACCGTTTAGTACGTCCCACATATTGAATATTACATCCCTGACAAGTCAATAGATAAATTACGTGTGTACTATTGCAGTTTATGAAATATCTTATGTCACTTGTCTTGCCTAGTGCTTCTGATCTGCAGGTGTTACCCTGAACTATATGCGAGCATGTTTTGCATAGTGAGGCATTACATTTGTAACACCCCTTACGTTTTTGTAACCATGTATCATTTACAACTCTGGGTAGCATAGAGGGCGATAATATGTTTCTCAGAGTCTTTGCTTTACGTGACACAAATTTGCAACCTCCCTCCAGGACTCTATTTAATTTTTCGTCACTCTCCAGGATTGGAAGACTCTTTTTAATTATTTTACAAATCTTTCCATACTCCATACTGTATGGTGTAGCAAAAATGGGTACGGAGGTAAAAGATTTCTCATTACTCTCCCTTGTGCCCCTTCTATCTTTTTTATAAGTCAGAAGTTCTGACCTGGGGACCTGATCTATTTCAATTTTTGCTTGAGTCAAAATATTTTTTGGATAGCCTCGTGATTTTAGTCGCTTCACGGTGTCTGCAGCATGCTCTTCATAGGTTTTCGGATCAGTACAGTTCCGTTTCACCCGAATGAGTTGGCTTTTGGGGATGGAGGCAAGGAGATGTGATGGATGGCAAGAGTCATATTTGAGGATACTGTTACCCGACGTGGGCTTACGGTATAGTTCAACCTGAATTTCTTCATCTATTGGTCTAATGGTCACATCCAAAAAATTTAAAGAATCTGCACTGGATTCTATTGTAAAAATGAGATTTAACCTGTTACTTGACACATATTGATGAAAAGAGTGAATAGACTCATTATCTCCATCCCAGATAAATACCAGGTCGTCTATGTAGCGACCGTAGTAAATAATAGATTGCCTAAAAGGGTTTGTATCTCCAAAGATGTGGAAGAGCTCCCACCAACCTAAAAATAGGTTGGCGTAAGATGGCGCAAACTTGGCGCCCATGGCCGTTCCACATCTTTGGAGATAGAAACGTCCTTCGAAAAGAAAAAAGTTGTGAGTCAGCAAGTATTCCGTGGCTTGCAACAAAAAGGATATCGTGGCCTCATCATAATTAGATCTATATCTTAGAAAAAACTCTAATGCCTCCAAACCTTTATCGTGAGGTATTGACGTATATAATGAAGAAACGTCCATGGACATAAGAGTATAGCTAGATTTCCATGAAATCTCTTGTATTTGTCGAATGAAAGATGTGGTATCTTGAATATAGCTTGGTAGTGCTAGAACTAGAGGCTGCAAATATATGTCCACTAATTCAGATAGTGGTTCGTTAAGGGACCCTATCCCCGCTACAATGGGGCGCCCTGGGGGATTTAGGGGATCTTTATGTATTTTGGGGAAATAGTGAAATACGGCAGTTACCGGCCACTCAGGAATCAGATATTCTGACATATTGGCCGAAATAATACCATTGTCCATGCCGTATTTCACTATTTCCCTCAATAAACTCTTGTATGCTGCCGTAGGATTGGTGGCCAAAGTACAATATGTATTGCGATCTGATAATTGACGGGAGGCTTCCAGGACATAATCTTGCCTATTTAGGACTACTAGGTTTCCACCCTTATCGGACTCTCGAAATACAAGATTTTTATTTGAAGTTAATTGTTTCAATGCTTTATTGTCGGATACAGTGAAATTTTTATTGGAATGTTTGGTACTGTCTGTAGTAGTGGAGGGAGGATTTTTTAAATCACTGTCAAGTTTAATAAGTTGGTTTTCAATGGTTTGTTGAAAAATATCCAACGAATTACCTCTCGTTTGTACTGGATAAAAGGTACTTTTATTTTTTAATCTAGATATATTTATATCTTGTACAGACGGACCATGTCTAATACCATCAGTATCTAACAATTGTAAATCTTCCATGTCCTGTATACAGCATTTGTCTTGGAATGTCAAACCACTCCCAGAGTCGTTGATAGGTTGTTTATGAGAAACATTGTTTTCCCCGTCCGATAATAACTCTGTCTCAGACTCATCTTTTAGAAAGTGTTTTTTAAGGGTGAGCAATCTCACAAATTTGTTTAAGTCTAAAATGGTCTGAAACAGATTGAAATGTCAGGACGGAGAAAAACTAAGTCCTCGTGACAATACCCTCTCTTCTTCATGACTAAGATTATAGTTAGATAAATTAATCACTTCTTTTGCAGATATCTGTGTGTTTGTTTCCTCCTTACTCTCTGTGGGTATCGTTTTGTTTTTTCTGTGTCTACGACGGTATCTGTTTTGGCCCCCTCTACGTGTTCTTTTGGATGTAACGGTTTTAGAATTGAGTGAGGTGGGCCTGATCCGTTTTTTGACAATGCTAATTGGGGAACAATAGGTGTATTAAGTACTGATAACTGTTCTGAAGCATCATGTGTGTATCCTGCGGAATCACTGTCTGATGTATCGTAGTCATACTCTGTATCACTAAAAGTTACCTTTTATTCTGTTTGGATTTTTTATATCTGAGTTTTCTACTCTTATTGTTGCTAACAGAGACTGATCCTTTTTGGGACCATGAGTAAACATTTTCAGTATCATAGTCCATTTTATCTCTGTTAATTTTTTGTGCCTTAAATTCCCATAATTCTCTCCGAAATTTCTGCATATTTTCTTTAAATTGGGTATCATAAAGACCAAATTCAGGGTCTGTTTGTACCTGTTTTAGTTCAATTTGTAAGTCTTGCATTTGTTTAATCAGTGTTAGCCTCTGTTGTTTTTTATAATTAATCAAAATTGTCATTAGTGTTTGTGAACATGTGGAAAGAGCTGTATTCCATTCCTCTATAAACTTGGAACATGTAACATGGAATGATGGAAATTTTTTAATTCTAAGTCCCCTAGGGATATGTTCTCTCTGTTGGTAGATAAGGAAGGTCTTGATGTCCAGTTCTAGTCTAATATCTGTCTTTCTTAAACTATCCATTTGTACAAATAAGCTCTCTAGATCATGTTGAACATCATCTAACCAAGACTGTAATGTGTCTGCTGAAGGATCTAATGTTTGTGTAAGATCCTCAAAAACAAAACCTTGTGCTTCTTGTGTTTCCATGATATATGGATAGATATAGACAAAAATAACACTTAAAATAGATATATAACGTCTATATTAAACCACAATAGTCACCACAATAGTATTGTGAAATATTTATAGAAGCAAAAATTCATATCTGTTGTACTGTGGCTGGAAGTGCAATGGTTGTTCAGTAAATTTTTGCTGATATATATATAGAGTGCCCAGTCAATTAAAACAAGCACCAAAATTGACAGATAATATAAGTAGGCACCTAATATATCATACTTGTGGATTAGTCAAATGTTATGTCATATATCCAATTTATACCACAATAGTTAATAAATCTAATAACCATAAAATACTAGCAAATGCATATATTGAAATCAATCTGCTTAAGAAGGATGATTAACCCTATATGTTAATTGAGGTCCATCCGTCGTGGAACACTTGGTAAGAAGATTAATTAATAAACACCAGCGAAACATGAGCCTAAATATACTTTCTGTTAGATAAATGACGATATCCAAATATTATCGCCAAGGAATTTAGTGGGTAAAAAACACAGAATATCGTAAACAAACTCTCAAATGGTTACCAATGATTCATTTGTGCTGTCAACCATGCATGTAGTTAAGATGTAAGACTGCAATTTATGTATCTAACAAAAAAGCTCCAAGCGTATTACTATGAGCCCATTGTCCATGATTAAAGTGGAAAATTAAAAGGGAAAAAGAGAAAATTGTTATAATGAAGTCTATATTGCACAGTCCATCATAGTAGTTATATTGTAGCTGTACAGACTATCCACAATGTGCTCCATTAAGGCGTTGTTGGTATTAGATAGTCCATGGATATATATACATACTAGGGTATCCAAGTATCCGGAAGAGATATATCTTAAAATTACAGTTCCACAATGAAGAGGTTAATATATACTGATTACCAGTCACCAGTATCGTGGTATAGGAAGTCGAAGTTGAAAGGCTGATCTACCACTCCGTTAGGCCCAAACATGTAAAAAGAGCAATCTTCAGGTAACGCTATGTAATGCGCTCGTGAGAATAACACTATCAATTTGTGTAAAATGCTATCGCAAGCATTGGTTGATGAGCCACTTACCCGGAACAGAGAACGACACAGGAACACAGCAAGTAAGGGTAGGATGCTCCAATCAACTCTTTCTCACGGCGTTCTTCTGCGTTACCACGTGTCCTGCTCCTCGGCCACTGCGGGTGCACGTAGGGATTACGTCTCTGTCCAGACGCTGCACATAGAGAAGAACAAGGAAACTCCTCGGCACACCAGGGATAGGTAAAAAGCCAGTCTTTATTTAGTGAAAAATAAAAGCAAGATCCTCATACAGCAACATGGTAAAAACAAAACATGAACTGGAACAGGGGGAACAACACCTCCTGTGACATCATACGCGTTTCATGCCTCTGGGGCACTTGTTCACTGATAGAGAACAGGTGGTGTAGGTGCTCTTAATATACAGATTTCTGTCCAATGACATAATATCAATTAAAACACATCTCATTAACCCCTGAAGTTCCTGTCACTAACAAAAAATTCTAACCTATATAGCCTCTCTATGTGGTACCTATTACAAAAATGTGAGCATATATGTATACATTGCAATATATATTTAATTCACAGTGTCACAATTTAATATAAACCATATATACTATTGTTTTTCTTTGCATAAAGTAATAATGAAATATTAATGCTATAAAACAAGAAATGTGATAAACCCAAGTTAAAGTATAGGTATATATCTAAACTGGACATCAAGACCTAATCCTCATTGTAATGTAAATCATACTTAGAGACAAAAGGGTTCATAATACATTAATTAAATAGTATTATGCATATAAGAACACTCCTTTTCCCTTAACAATACATTATAGTCGATTGGTCAACGTTGAATAAACATATTTACATCCATTCTGGAATTCAAACCCGTAGGTACCCTAGTTTTTAAATGCAGAATCCAAAAAACCTCTCTTTCATCAAGTTTCTTTTCCCTATCTCCACCCCGGGGATGTCTTGGTATAAAGTCTATGCCCTGTACTTTCAACAAAGATTTATCAGAATTGTGAAAATTTCTAAAATGTTTGGCAATGGGCGTCCTTGAGTCAGGGTCCTCTATGGACCTAAGATGTTCCATGACCCGGTCCTTCAAGGACCGTTTAGTACGTCCCACATATTGAATATTACATCCCTGACAAGTCAATAGATAAATTACGTGTGTACTATTGCAGTTTATGAAATATCTTATGTCACTTGTCTTGCCTAGTGCTTCTGATCTGCAGGTGTTACCCTGAACTATATGCGAGCATGTTTTGCATCGTGAGGCATTACATTTGTAACACCCCTTACGTTTTTGTAACCATGTATCATTTACAACTCTGGGTAGCATAGAGGGCGATAATATGTTTCTCAGAGTCTTTGCTTTACGTGACACAAATTTGCAACCTCCCTCCAGGACTCTATTTAATTTTTCGTCACTCTCCAGGATTGGAAGACTCTTTTTAATTATTTTACAAATCTTTCCATACTCCATACTGTATGGTGTAGCAAAAATGGGTACGGAGGTAAAAGATTTCTCATTACTCATTATATATATATATATATACAGTATCCCACAAAAGTGAATACACCCCTTACAGTTTTGTAAATATTTTATTATATCTTTTCATGTGACAACACTGAAGAAATTACACTTTGCTACAATGTAAAGTAGTGAGTGTACAGTCTGTATAACAGTGTAAATTCACAGCCATTAATGTCTAAACCGTTGGCAACAAAAGTGAGTACACCCTAAGTGGAAGTGTCCTAATTGGGCCCAAAGTGTCAATATTTTGCGTGGCTACCATTATTTTCCAGCACTGCCTTAACCCTCTTAGGCATGACGTTCAACAGAGTTTCACAGGTTGCCACTGGAGTCCTCTTCCACTCCTCCATGACGACATCACGGAGCTGGTGGATGTTAGAGACCTTGCGCTTCCCCACCTTCCGTTTGAGGATGCCACACAAATGCTCAATAGGGTTTAGGTTTGGAGACATGCTTGGCCAGTCCATCACCTTTACCCTAAGCTTCTTTAGCAAGGCAGTGGTCATCTTGGAGCAGAGGCGGAACTATCTGTGATGCAGAGGTCGCGGCCGCGACCGGGTCCTGGAGGTCCAGGGGCCTCAGCATCACCATCAGCACAATTTTTTTTTATTTAATTTTTTTTTTTATTATTATTATTATTTTTTTTTTTTTACATTTTCTGCTACATTGTGATTTTCAGCTCAGCCGGAGCCCTGTCGAAAAGGAACTGCTCCTGACTGCACGTGTAGTCAGTGAGCGGTGTGTGTGTGTGAATCTGCAGCGCAGACTTTCAGAGCAGGAAGTAACAGCGACAGTTGCAGAGGAGAGCTCTGAGTTTAAACGCTGTGGCTGAATGAAGACATGCGTTAAATCAGAACATAGTAAACTGTGTAGATGGAGTTGAAGTACAGGTACATTGTCAATATTTCACTTTGCACAGGATGCGCTGACATAGGACATTTTTTTTGAACAGCAAGAGTGCATCGTGCGCCGTTATAAGGGGCCTGGTCCCCAGAGTTGCGCAAACAGAAGGGTGATCTCAGGAGCACAGTGTCCTTTAAAAAAATATATATATATTTGTGTAGAGTGAGAGCGCTATTACAGGGGGGCCAGTGGAGCAGCAGCTGTCAGCACTGCAGACCAGTCACTCATGTACACACCGCCGGCCGGCCGCACTAACAGTTATGTTTTTCCTGCAGTATGGGACTTATTTTACAGGTGTGCACACCAATACAGAATGCAGGGCAGGCTGAGGCCAGTTTAATTCAGTTAGTGACAGAGCTCCTTACTACCTAACATAGGGCAGGAGTGGTCTGCACCTGTGCCAGAGCTGTACTAAAAAAGCTGCTATGCAGCCCACAGACTGGGACACAGTTTTTTTTTATTGAAAGAGCAGAGAGCACACTACTAGCAGGGTCCTGCTAGGCAGCAATCAGTGGGATAATAGGAGCTGGGTGGGTGTTAGGGTGTAGTGATGTCATGAACAGTTCGCCGGAGAACAGTTCCTGGCGAACATAGCTTGCTCGCGTTCGCAGCGGCGGGCGAACATATGCAATGTTTGATCAACCCCCTATTCGTCATCATTGAGTAAACTTTGACCCTGTATCTCACAGTCTGCAGACACATTACAGCCAATCAGCAGCAGACACTCCCTCCCAGACCCTCCCAGCTCCTGGGCAGCAGCCATTTTAGATTCATTCTAATCCTGCATTCTTAGTGAGAGGAGGGATAGTGTAGCTGCTGCTAATTTTATAGGGAAATTGATAGCTAGGCTAGTGTATTCAGTGTCCACTACACTCCTGAAGGACTCATCTGATCTCTGCTGTAAGGACAGCACCCCAAAAAGCCCTTTTTAGGGCTACATCAGTTGTTTATGTTTTTTTTTCTTTGTAATCTAATAGCAGTTGCCTGTCTGTCTGCCACTGCCAGCCTGTGTGTCAGGCTCACAGCATATACTGTGCCTACTTGCTCAGTGCCACCACCAGTCATATCTGGTGTAGCATTAGTGTAAATTAAAAAAACGTTTTTTTACATCAGTCTGCTAGTGTAATCTAATTTCAGTTGCCAGGCCAGCCTGCCACTGCCAGCCTTTGTGTCAGGCTCACAGCATATACTGTGCCTACTTGCTCAGTGCCACCAGTCATATCTGGTGTAACTGTAGTGTAAATTTAAAAAACAAAACTTTTACATCAGTCTGCTAGTGTAATCTAATTTCAGTTGCCAGGCCAGCCTGTGTGTCAGGCTCACAGCATATACTGTGCCTACTTGCTCAGTGCCACCACTCATATCTGGTGTAACATTAGTGTAAATTTAAAAAAGAAAACTTTTACATCATTCTGCTAGTGTAATCTAATTTCAGTTGCCAGGCCAGCCTGCCACTGCCAGCCTGTGTGTCAGGCTCCCAGCATATGCTGTGCCTACTTGCTCAGTGCCACCAGTCATATCTGGTGTAACATTAGTGTAAATTTAAAAAAAAAAAAAATTACATCAGTCTGCTAGTGTAATCTAATTCCAATTGCCAGGCCAGCCTGCCACTGCCAGCCTGTGTGTCAGGCTCACAGCATATACTGTGCCTACTTGCTCAGTGCCACCACTCATATCTGGTGTAACATTAGTGTAAATTAAAAAAAAAAACTTTTACATCAGTCCGCTAGTGTAATTTAATTGCAGTTGCCAGGCCAGCCTGCCACTGCCAGCCTGTGTGTCAGGCTCACAGCATATACTGTGCCTACTTGCTCAGTGCCACCAGTCATATCTGGTGTAACAGTAGTGTAAATTAAAAAAAAAAAATTTTTTACATCAGTCTGCTAGTGTAATCTAATTTCAGTTGCCAGGCCAGCCTGCCACTGCCAGCCTGTGTGTCAGGCTCAACGCATATACTGTGCCTATTTGCTCAGTGCCACCACTCATATCTGGTGTAACATTAGTGTAAATTTAAAAAAAAAAACTTTTACATCAGTCTGCTAGTGTAATCTAATTTCAGTTGTCAGGCCAGACTGCCACTGCCAGCCTGTGTGTCAGGCTTACAGCATATACTGTGCCTGTATATTCATGCATATACCGCACGTCTTGTAATTCTCTGTCTGGGAAATTATATATCTATCAAATCTATCTATTTATCTATCAAATCTATCTAACTATCAATCGTATCTATCAAATGTATATTGCATCTATTGATCTATGTAATTCGTATCTATCAAATGTATATTGCATCTATTTATCTATGTAATTAGTATCTATCAAATCTATATTGCATCTATTGATCTATGTAATCTATGTATTTATCTATCAAATCTATCTCGTGACCGGACTGTTTTGTGACAGCCACTTGTGTTTCGGCCAAATGTCCGTCGGCCAAATGTCCGTCGGCTAAAAGTCCGGCCACGATTGCACGTGCAGTGCCCCAAATTTCAAGTAGGAATACCGACCAAGCATCTTTTTCCATGCCCTGGTTCCTAAAATCCATGCCATATACACCTCCCCCGATAGGGGGAGTAACAGGTATTAACAGGTATTAAACTGATCAGAATAGTACTACCTAACACACCACTCATATCTGGTGCCACAGTAGATTGCACGCGCAGTGCCCCAAATTTGAAGTAGGAGGACCGACCAAGCATCTTTTTCCATCTCCCGGTTCCTAAAATCCATGCCATATACACCTCCCCTGGCGCCGCAACTGCCTCTGGGAACCTTACCATGGGTCCCAGACCGCACGTCTTGTAATTCTCTGTCTGGGAAATTATATATCTATCAAATCTATCTATTTATCTATCAAATCTATCTAACTATCCATCGTATCTATCAAACATATATATTGCATCTATTGATCTATGTAATCTATGTATCTATCTATCAAATCTATCTATCTCGTGGCCAGACTGTTTTGTAACAGCCACTGATGTTTCGGCCAAATGTCCGTCAGACAAATGTCCGTCGGCTAAAAGTCCGGCCACGATTGCACGCGCAGTGCCCCAAATTTGAAGTAGGAGGACCGACCAAGCATCTTTTTCCATCTCCCGGTTCCTAAAATCCATGCCATATATACCTCCCCTGGCACCGCAACTGCCTCATGTCTTGTAATTCTCTGTCTGGGCAATTATATATTTATAAAATCTATCTATTTATCTATCAAATCTATCTAACTATCAATCGTATCTATCAAATGTATATTGCATCTATTGATCTATGTAATCTATGTATCTATCTATCTATCAAATCTATCTCGTGGTTGTGCAAATGGACTGTTTTCGGTTGTTTGCGGTGCGTTACACGGGAAGTTTGGTCTGTCACTGTGAAGCGGGCGTAACCCTTACACTACCTGATCGATACAACATCATACCTGATGTTTTAAAGCACGTTATTCCAAACAATTTAGGAATGTTAGGTGATTTATGCCCTTTATGGCTTAAAACCAGACTCTGCATCAACTATGTAATTTTCCGTGGGAGTTTTGCCATGGATCCCCCTCCGGCATGCCACAGTCCAGGTGTTAGTCCCCTTGAAACAACTTTTCCATCACTATTGTGGCCAGAAAGAGTCCCTGTTGGTTTTAAAGTTCGCCTGCCTATTGAAGTCAATGGCGGTTCGCCCGGTTCGCCAGTTCACGAACAGTTGCGGAAGTTCGAGTCCGCCATTCGCGAACCAAAATTTTTAGGTTCGCGACATCACTATTGGTGTGTACTCATCCAGGGAGGTTTTTAGATACAGCGGAACATGTCTTTAATCTATCTGTCTACAAAGAAAAATAAAATTTTACAAGATTCTGTAATGTAGTTATTGCATAAATATTTCACTTCATTGAACTACTTTTCATGTAATTATTATAAGGGGCTAAATAATGTGTAATATATATATATATATATATATATATATATATATATATATATATACATACATACACACTCACACATGCTTATTTTACATACAGTTATCATTAAAATTCTGTATTTAACATCCCTATTAATGATTTCCTTGGTGTTTCACTTCCTTTGTATTTTTAACTATTAAATATATAATGTCAGAGGGGGGGGGGCGGCATAGATGTACCTTGGCTACTGAACTGTACTTGTCACCTGGGCCAAACCTTGCCAGCCTCCACTGGTACATGTACGCTCCTGAGGTTAAGTCCCTTTTTATCAACAAAAGATACCAATAGAAAACAGAAAATTTGATAATAGAAGTAAATTAGAAAGTTGTTTAAAATCGAATCTAAATTCGAATCTATTGGGGGTCCTTCATGGATTCTTGCACCGGGGCCCTGAGATTTCCAGTTATGCCTCTGTATTGAAGGTGTGTTTGGGGTCCTTTAATGTTGGAATACTGCCCTGCGGCCCAGTCTCCGAAGGGAGGGGATCATGCTCTGCTTCAGTATGTACATGTTGGCATTCATGGTTCCCTCAATTAACTGTAGTTCCCCAGTGCCGGCAGCACTCTTGCAGGCCCAGACCATGACACTCCCACCACCATGCTTGACTGTAGGCAAGGCACACTTGTGTTTGTACTCCTCACCTTGTTGCCGTCACACATGCTTGACACCATCTAAACCAAATAAGTTTATCTTGGTCTCAACGGACCACAGGACATGGTTCCATTAATCCATGTTCTTAGTCTGCTTGTCTCCAGCAAACTGTTTGCGGGCTTTCTTGTGCAACATCTTTAGAAAACTCTTCCTTCTTCGACGACAGCCTTGCAGACCAATTTGATGCAGTGTGCGGCGTATGGTCTGAGCCCTGACAGGCTGAACCCCCACCCCTTCAACCTCTGCAGCAATGCTGGCAGCACTCATACGTCTATTTCCCAAAGACAACCTCTGGATATGACACTGAGCACGTGCACTCAACTTATTTGGTCGACCATGGCAAGCCCTGTTCTGAGTGGAACCTGTCCTGTGAAACCACTGTATGGTCTTGCCAATCGTGCTGCAGCTCAGTTTCAGGGTTTTGGCAATCTTCTTATAGCCTAGGCCATCTCTATGTAGAACAACAATTCTTTTTTCAGATCCTCAGAGAGTTCGTTTCCATGAGGTGCAATGTTGAACTTCCAGTGACCAGTATGAGCGAGTGTGAGAGCGATAACACCAAATTTAACACACCTGCTCCCCATTCACACCTGAGACCTTGTAACACTAATGAGTCACATGACACCAGGGAGGGAAAATTGCTAATTGGGACGAATTTGGACATTTACACTTAGGGGTGTACTCACTTTTGTTGCCAACCGTTTAGACATTAATGGCTACTACTATAATAATCAGCTTTAATAAAATAACAGTGCAAAGGAGCATACTTTTCTGACATACTCACATACCAGTGAGTTATGTCTTTACAGTTATAATTTACTTTAATGCTTAAGCACAACTCCTATAGATGTGCTATTTGAATACAGATATCTAAATATTAATCTATCTTTGACAAGACACTACAGGAGACAAAAAAACAATATTGTACACATTTACATTTATTGTTCCTATATCTTGGTAAACAATTTGTATTATTTACCTAGGCAATACTAGGTTTTCAGGAACTAAATCTAACAAACAGTAATCATGAGCTTACAAAATTATCTATTAGTAAGACAGCAAAAAAGGCTACAAGATCTAAACACAATATTCAATGTATCAAATGAACAACCTCAGAATGTAGGAGAGGATCAAATTAATAATCTACTGTGTCAGTCTCATAAAACCCTCCTTACACACTCTAAGAGATGGTGGAATTTACATTTTTTTCAAAGATATCAACAAGACAACATGATACCCAGGGGCTTACGAATAAAAATGTTCCCAGGTTATGATCTCAAAAAACAGGAACACATAGATAGGTGGGAGAAAGCTCTAACAACATGTTCACAAACATTAATACAAATACTAATAGAGGCTGATCAAGATGAAGTGTCAGCTCTAGAAGCTGAAATAAAAACACACAATGAAAATCTTAAAGCCTTTGAAAATCTAGACAAATTCAGTAGTCTATACAAACAATAGCAAACTGAATTAGACAGACTGGAAAACGAATTAATACAAAATAAAAAACAAAAATATCAGCGAGATCAAGCAGACTACCTAAATAAAAAAGTATATAAGTGGCAGAAGAAATATAGATCACGCCCTCGCAATATGAATTATGACCAGAATGTGACACAGCTTAATGAAAGTGAGACAGAAGTCTCAGAATCAGATACCTCTATAGAAAGTATTAATAGTGAAATAAACATCCAACCAAGAACATACACTAGATCGCAAATACAAGCACTAGAAAGTAGTGATAGAGCAACTCTAAGCACCTCAACAGTGTCTTTTTTAGGGGTAACCAGAGAAACATCGAGAACCCCATTAACCAATCAAAAATCTCAAGAATCAAGACCCAACAAAAGAAAACCAGAATCAATGCCCCTGAGGGAAACGAGAAGAAGGCAACCCAGCCCCTTCTCCAAGATAAGGATGGGAACCTAAAGATCATAAATCTCACTAACCATGTGTTAAACAATGATCATATTTCAAGCTTATCTAAAGGCCTTAGTTTTTGCCCTACAAACAGCCTAAATAAATTCGAAGTGATCAAAGATATAAATCTATATACCAGAAAATTGCTTCTTAAAAAACTCTATGCCAAAAAAGAGCTTGGCGATGATTGGACAATATCAGATCAATCAGCACTGCAAGATTTGCAGTAGTTACTACAAGACAATACAGCAAATATGAACTCAGATTTTAATTGGAGACAACAAATCAAAAACAAATCAAAATATATCCCTCCCAGTAACCTATCACCTCAGATTCAAGTATTTAATGAAATCGCATGTCAAAGAATTGAAAACTTATCAGAGTACAGAACCACTTCCAATCTAACAAGACAAGAACAACTAGCATTACAAGAGATACAAACTTGGCAAGATACCATCATTAAGCCATCGGACAAAGGAGGAAATATAGTCCTTTGGGACAAAAATATGTATCTAGAAGAAGCCATGAAACAACTACAAAATGAACAATGTTACAAAAAATTATTTGGTAACCCCACTCAAATGTACAGGGAAAAGTACAATAAAATGATAGAGAGTGCATATAGAGATCAAATAATTAATCTAACAGAAAAACAATTTCTGATACAGATACATCCAACAACGGCAACCTTTTATCTTATTCCCAAGATACATTAAAACATCACTAAACCACCTGGTCGTCCAATAGTCTCAGGCAACAACAGCCTTACAGAAAAGCCAAGTCAGTACATAGACAAAAGATTGAGGGAATATCTTTATACTTTACCCTTGTATGTCAAAGATACCATGGAAGTGTTGCAAAAATTGGATAACTTAATATTATCTCCAAATGCGTTTCTAGTAACAGCAGACGTGGAGTCTCTTTATACTAGCATTAAACATCATCTAGGTGAACAAGCTATTTCATATTTTCTTTCAACTAATACATCTGAGAATCAAGATCACAATGAGTTCATAAAAAAACTATTACACTTTGTATAACATCACAATTATTTTACATTCAAAGATCACTTCTATTTACAAACCCAGGGCACAGCAATTGGGGACAGCGTGTGCACCCACGTATGCTAATTTATTTCTAGGGTGGTGGGAGAACAACACAGTATTCTCAAGTGAAAATGATAACTATATGCAGCATATCCCATTATGGATTCGCTACATAGATGACATCCTGTTTATTTGGGAGAGTTCTGAGGATAAACTTAAAGATTTCATCACCACCCTTAACAACAATAACCTTAATTTAAAGCTTACATACGAGTACAACCACTACAAAGTGAACTTCCTGGATCTGACAATACAAGCAGATCAACAAGGAAAAATTAGTACAACCTTATACAGGAAGGAAACAGCTACAAATACCTTACTACATCAGACAAGTGCACATGCGCCATGTACCCTATCTGCCATACTGAAGGGTGAATTTATTCGGCTGAGAAGAAACTGCTCAGACAAAGAAGAATACAAACAAGAAGCTAAAAAACTAATGAGCAGATTACAAGACAGAGGATACAGCAAACGCTCAATCAAACGAGTGAACACACAGGTGATTAAAATGGACCGCCAAAGATTACTTAAGCCACGTCCAAAAAAAGAAGATAATAAACCACGACTGATTACATCATTCAATCCACAAATCAAACAAATTACGAATATAATAAATGAGAACTGGCACATTTTACAGAATGACCCTCTACTAGCAAGCCAAATTGGTGATAGGGTATCTATTGGATATAAAAGACCTAGGAACCTAAAAGATACCCTGGTTAAAAGTCATTACGTTCATAACCCCAGGAAAGAGAGTCAGTCTAAAGGCATGTTTCCATGTGGTACATGCAATACATGTTCCAAGGTATGGAAAATTAAGGAAATTCATGATAAATATGGAAAAAAACATCTGCTGTCAGCCCATTTTTCATGCACCACGTTAAGAGTGGTCTATGCATTACAATGTCCATGTAAACTTTTCTATGTCGGAATGACGACACGCCAAGTGAGAACTAGGATCATGGAGCATAGCAGAAACATCAAAAATGTCAAAAAAGATTTGGACAATAAGAAAACCATAACCAGCGTGGCCAAACATTTCTACTCCAAACATAACTGCAATGAACATCTATTAACCTTCACAGTTTTGCAACAAGCAAATTTAGGAATAATTGGTGGAGATGTTGAACAAACATTGCTGAGAATGGAGTGCAAATGGATACATCTATTGAACAGCGTCAAACCCCATGGACTCAATGATTACAATAATTATCATGTATATTTATAAAAACTTATGTTGAAAGACATTAGACTTAGAATAAGCCTCAGACCTAATATCAGGAACATAGCCTGATTATTAAAGATTAGATTAACCACAGGACTTATATGTTAATTATTCCTGTCTTGAAAAATGCCAGAAAGCCAAATATGATAAAACCTATTCCAGCTATAACTTAAAATATTTTAAAATATGATATATGATAAAGAGCACCTTATCACTACCCACAACCACACTCACAATCACACAAGCACCAAACCCCTATTTTAATTTTAAATTCACTGCTCAGTACCACAATTTAGAACGACATCAGAAAGTGAATCAACCATTATGTATTGAAGCTTTAACAGTATTTTTACACTCATAGTGTGATCAATAGCTCCACACTGCATAAAGCAGAACACTAAAGTACACAGTTTAGCACTAACTAACACATATCACTATCACAAGCTCCTCACTACCCATCATCCCTCCAAATTTATGTAGCTATCAAATTTATAATAGCTGTAAAAAATAATATTATTAATTTAAATAATGTTATAGACACTTGATATATTAACACACTCATAAGCACAATAAGCGATATAAAAAATAACTGGCACTAACAAACAAATTCATCCGCCATCCTAATCAATTCATTTAGTTATGAAATATGAACACATTACAGGTCAGCACACATCAGCCACAACAGTACAAAATATAATGTAAGGAGCATAATAATGAACACACGCACTGTTTTTTATTAATGGGTATACTAAGTAAAATAAACACCATAATTTGTCTTTAGTTATTACTCACATTGTTTTTCATTTTTTGTTTTTATGTTTTGTCACACCACGTGTTCCCCCCTTTTTCTTTTTTATTCACCTATTCACAAGTAATAATCACACAATTAATTAACATCAAGTAATTATAAGCAAATACAGCAATTAATTTTTTCATCATCATTTTACAATATCCTAAGTTAATTATCAAAGTTAGATATATTCTGAGGCAGCGTAGTAAAGTATTTACAACTAATTCAATACAATAAGGCACTGAGTCTAAAGTATAACAATTTGAAGAGCCAAAGGATGTTACAACACAAGAATTTTTGGCATTATCGGCTTTTCAAAGAAATAGTTTATGCAAACAATACCATATCTAATCTACATGAATAAAAGATCTACCTAACGCTAACATCACCCATATCACCATGACAACCATGAACATTACTTCCATATAAGATTGACAAGCTGGGCAACCAATCTTTAACAGACTTGATAACCAATCCCAATTTAGAGGTGTGAACTTTCAAACCAATAAAGGAAAGGCATTTTGCCGGCCCGCGCACCCCCTCTGAGGAAGCGTTAGTGAAACGCCGCGTCTGGGGTGTCCTGTTTTAATGTAGCTCTCCTAAGCTGTAAAAAATAAGTTATTTAGTATAATAGCAATTTAAAACTGGTTACGTATTTAAATAATATAGTTGTGGGTAGATACATACTGTAGTATATGTGTAGATGCTGTACCTAAGCTGTATCAGGATACTATTTAATACAAAGCAGTGGTAATTACATGGTCAGAGACTTGATACAAATAAAACAATAGTGTATCAATTCTGCTGCTAACGTAAATGCGATAACGTTGGTAAATAGTTATAACCAAGCAGCTATACTTGTGGCTAAAGCGTTACTTATTTCAGCAGTTTATTGTTAGCTTATTAGGTGTCCGGAAACAGGTTTGATAAAACAGCAATGTTAAAATCGGCAAAAGTTGTTTATTAAATAATAACAAAGCAGTCGCAACAATATACAAGCATAAGTAAAACTGGGTCTTAAACTGTATACTATATAACAACCATCTGTCAATCTTTTTAGAATCACAAGTAATTCAGAATTAATAACAGCCGTTGTATTGAGAAGAATTGTCTTAAAATATAAGTAACTAAGCTGGTAACTGCTGGCTTTTTCACAAGCTGATGTATACAGCTATATTATAATCAATAAAACAGCCAAACTATTATTAAGGGAAATACTATTATAGGCAATGTTTTCCTGTATATACTAGTGGCACGCTCTGAATATTGTCAGTTACTCACAGTTTATTACCAACGACCAGGGTGTAACACTACTAAAATAATTGATCTGTATGAAATGAACAAAGCACAAGCAGCATTATCCCTGCAATCATGAAGTGCAAATTTATAACAGGAATCCAGCAACAATCTATTTGGGTTTGAATATAACAATATAAATACGCATTCAAAAAGGCATACAGGGGTATCTCTAGACATTAGACTCATCAGTCATATGATTAAGATAAATAACATTAAATCATAAGTGACATAGACCCCTAGTTGCATATTTACTGTGATATATTAATATTAATTGATACACTGGGCACACTAACACACAGTATTAAGACAACAGATAGGCTATACCTCTCAAGTAACAAATGATGGCAATTTAACTTAAGTTGCTTTTTTACTGTGACATATCAAAATCGAGTGATATATTGGGCACACTAATATACAATTTTAAGACAACAGCAAGACAATATTTTTCCAGCATGAGTAAGAATGATACAGCTTAAAGGGACAGTCTACACCAAAATGTATCTTATTTAAAAAGATAGATAATCCCTTTATTACCCATTCCCCAGTTTTGCATAACCAACACAGTTATATTAATATACTTTTTACCTCTGTGATTACCTTGTATCTAAGCCTTTGCAGACAGCCTCCTTATCTAAGTGCCTTTGACAGACATGCAGTGTAGTCAATCAGTGAAGACTCCTAAATAACTTCACGGGAGTGAGCACAATGTTATCTATATGACACATGTGAACCAGCACAGTCTAACTGTGAAAAACTTTCAAAATGCTCTGAGCTAGGAGGCGGTTTTCAACTGTTTAGAAATCAGTTTGAGCCTAGCTAGGTTTAGCTTTTCAAAAATACCACCAAGGGAACAAAGCAAATTTGATGATAAAAGTAAATAGGAAAGTTGTTTAAAATGGCATGCCCTATCTGAATCATGAAAGTTTAGTTTTGACTTTACTGTCCCTTTAAACAACATATGAACAATCTACTATACCAACACTATAAAAGGACTTTATAGGCTGCATTAATCCAATTCCTGTCAAAATAATACTGATACAAGAAGTTAATTCTTTTTGCCAAAATTAATATATCACCCACAATATTAGTACTCTACAAACAAGCCTAACAATAAGGCTACCTCTTAGTAAGCGTACTCAATATACCGTGGGGCATTAGTATTGGAAAAATACAGAACCCTAAATACCAGTTCAAATATATATACTTACATACAACAGCATAAGGAGAAGTGGTTTTAATATTTAATGTGGGCAGCAGAAGTACATTAATATTTGCTGTCTTTTTAGAAGAACTTAAATGAAAGTTATTTTTTATTGCTCTTCGGTATTCTTACTAAAATAATCAGCTTTAATAAAATAACAGTGCAAAGAAGCATACTTTTCTGACATACTCACATACCAGTGAGTTATGTCTTTTCAGTTATAATTTACTTTAATGCTTAAGCACAACTCCTATAGTTGTACTATTTGAATACAGATAACTACATATTAATCTATCTTTGACAAGACACTACAGGAGACAAAAAAACATAATTTATGTAAGAACTTACCTGATAAATTCATTTCTTTCATATTAGCAAGAGTCCATGAGCTAGTGACGTATGGGATATACATTCCTACCAGTAGGGGCAAAGTTTCCCAAACCTTAAAATGCCTATAAATACACCCCTCACCACACCCACAATTCAGTTTAACGAATAGCCAAGAAGTGGGGTGATAAGAAAAAAGTGCGAAAGCATATAAAATAAGGAATTGGAATAATTGTGCTTTATACAAAAAAATCATAACCACCACAAAAAAGGGCGGGCCTCATGCACTCTTGCTAATATGAAAGAAATGAATTTATCAGGTAAGTTCTTACATAAATTATGTTTTCTTTCATGTAATTAGCAAGAGTCCATGAGCTAGTGACGTATGGGATGACTACCCAAGATGTGGATCTTTCCACACAAGAGTCACTAGAGAGGGAGGGATAAAATAAAGACAGCCAATTCCTGCTGAAAATAATCCACACCCAAAATAAAGTTTAATGAAAAACATAAGCAGAAGATTCAAACTGAAACCACTGCCTGAAGTACTTTTCTACCAAAAACTGCTTCAGAAGAAGAAAACACATCAAAATGGTAGAATTTAGAAAATGTATGCAAAGAGGACCAAGTTGCTGCTTTGCAAATCTGATCAATCGAAGCTTCATTCCTAAACGCCCAGGAAGTAGAAACTGACCTAGTAGAATGAACTGTAATCCTTAGAGGCGGAGTTTTACCCGACTCGACATAAGCATGATGAAATAAAGATTTCAACCAAGATGCCAAAGAAATGGCAGAAGCTTTCTGGCCTTTTCTAGAACCGGAAAAGATGACAAATAGACTAGAAGTCTTTCAGAAAGACTTAGTAGCTTAAACATAATAATTCAAAGCTCTAACAGCATCCAAAGAATGCAATGATTTCTCCTTAGAATTCATAGGATTAGGACATAATGAAGGAACCACAATTTCTCTACTAAGGTTGTTAGAATTCACAACCGTAGGTAAAAAATTCAAAAGAAGTTCGCAGCACCGCCTTATCCTGATGAAAAATCAGAAAAGGAGACTCACAAGAAAGAACAGATAATTCAGAGACTCTTCTGGCAGAAGAGATGGCCAAAAGAAACAAAACTTTCCAAGAAAGTAATATAACGACCAAAGAATGCATGGGTTCAAAAGGAGGAGCTTGAAAAGCCCCCAGAACCAAATTCAAACTCCAAGGAGGAGAAATTGACTTAATGACAGATTTTATACGAACCAAAGCTTGTACAAAACAATGAAATATCAGGAAGATTAGCAATCCTTCTGTGAAAAAAGAACAGAAAGAGCAGAGATTTGTCTTTTCAAGGAACTTGCGGACAAACCTTTATCTAAACCATCCTGAAGAAACTGAAAAATTCTCGGTATTCAAAAAGAATGCCAAGAAAAAATGATGAGAAAGACACTAAGAAATATAAGTCTTCCAGACTCTATAATATATCTCTCTAGATACAGATTTACGAGCCTGTCACATAGTATTAATCACAAAGTCAGAGAAACCTTCTTTGACCAAGAATCAAGCGTTCAAACTCCATACCTTAAAATTTAAGGATTTGAGATCCTGATGGAAAAAAGGACCTTGCGACAGAAAGTCTGGTCTTAACGGAAGAGTCCACAGCTGGCAAGAGGCCATCCGGACAAGATCCGCATACCAAAACCTGTGAGGCCATGCTGGAGCTACCAGCAGGACAAACGAGCATTCCTTTAGAATCTTGGAAAATACTCTTGGAAGAAGAACTAGAGGCGGAAAGATATAGGCAGGATGATACTTCCAAGGAAGTGATAATGTATCCACTGCTTCCGCCCGAGGATCCCGGGATCTGGACAGATACCAGGGAAGTTTCTTGTTTAGATGAGAAGCCATCAGATCTATTTCTGGGAGTTCCCACATTTGAACAATCTGAAGAAATACCTCTGGGTGAAGAGACCATTCGCCCGGATGCAACGTTTGGCGACTGAGATAATCCGCTTCCCAATTGTCTATACCTGGGATATGAACCGCAGAGATTAGACAGGAGCTGGATTCCGCCCAAACCAAAATTCGAGATACTTCTTTCATAGCCAGAGGACTGTGAGTCCCTCCTTGATGATTGATGTATGCCACAGCTGTGACATTGTCTATCTGAAAACAAATGAACAACTCTCTCTTCAGAAGAGGCCAAGACTGAAGAGCTCTGAAAAAAATTCAAAAATATTGATCGGTAATCTCACCTCCTGAGATTCCCAAACCCCTTGTGCCGTCAGAGACCCCCACACAGCTCCCCAACCTGTAAGACTTGCATCTGTTGAGATTATAGTCCAGGTCGGAAGAACAAAGAAGCCCCCTGAACTAAACGATGGTGAACTGTCCACGATGTCAGAGAGTGTCGTATAATCGGTTTAAAGATATTAATTGAGATATCTTTGTGTAATCCCTGCACCACTGGTTCAGCATACAGAGCTGAAGAGGTCGCATGTGAAAACGAGCAAAGGAGATCGCATCCGATGCGGCAGTCCTAAGACCTAAAATTTCCATGCATAAGGCTACTAAAGGGAATGATTGTGACTGAAGGTTTTGACAAGCTGATATCAATGTTAAACTTCTCTTATCTGACAAGGACAGAGTCATAGACACTGAATCTATCTGGAAACCTAAAAAGGTTACCCTTGTCTGAGGAAACAATGAACTGATTGGTAAATTGATCCTCCAACCATGATCTTGAAGAAACAACACAAGTCGATTCGTATGAGATTCTGCGAAAATGTGAAGACTGAGCAAGTACCAAGATATCGTCCAAATAAGGAAATACCAAAACCCTGTTCTCTGATTACAGACAGAAAGGCACCGAGAACCTTTGAAAAAAATTCTTGGAGCTGACGCTAGGCCAAACGGTAGAGCCACAAAACTGGTAATGCTTGTCTAAAAAGAGAATCTCAGAAACTAAAAGTGATCTGGATGAATCGGAATAGGCAGATATGCATCCTGTAAATCTATTGTAGACATATAATGCCCTTGCTAAACAAAAGGCAGGATAGTCCTACAGTTACCATCTTGAATGTTGGTATCCTTACATAACGATTCAATATAGATAGATCCGGAACTGGTCTGAAGGAATTGACCTTCTTTGGTACAATGAAGAGATAGAATAAAACCCCAGCCCCTGTTCCAGAACTGGAACTGGCATAATTACTCCAGCCAACTCTAGATCTGAAACACATTTCAGAAATGCTGAGCCTTTGCTGTGTTTACTGGGACACAGGAAAGAAAAAAATCTCTTTGCAGGAGGCCTTAACTTGAAGCCAATTCTGTACCTTTCTGAAACAATGTTCTGAAACCAGAGATTGTGAACGGAATTGATCCAAATTTCCTTGAAGAAAACGTAAACTGCCCCATACCAGCTGAGCTGGAATGAGGGCCGCACCTTCACGGGTATTTAGGAGCTGGCTATAGGTTTCTATAAGGCTTGGATATATTTCAGGTGTGAGTGGAGTAAGTAGAGCGCTGGAAACAGTGATTCCAAACACCTCACAGTAAATGAGTCCTTCAGACTTATTTTGTGTTTATACGAAAATGGGGGAGTGGGGCGTGAGGGCGCTAGTGAAAGCTTAAGAAATCTAATTAGTGAATGTTTCACACAATATGTGTCTGTGTAGTCAATGTCTGTTCGACTAATTACTCTGATTATATAAAACCAAATTTTCAGTGTTTATTTATATAAGTATATAGTTTGTGTT
Source organism: Bombina bombina (assembly GCF_027579735.1). Lineage (NCBI taxonomy): Eukaryota > Metazoa > Chordata > Amphibia > Anura > Bombinatoridae > Bombina > Bombina bombina. The sequence continues at coordinate 370,434,537 of NC_069505.1, read as the reverse complement.
GTTTAACGTTTTAAGATATAGTATGACCATAAAAAATGTGAATGAAGTGCACTGTGTAATGAGTCTTATGCACCCAAAATTCTTTGATTATTAAAATACAATACTATATAGAATCAATGTTACTCCTGGAAATTTCATACGTCTTAGATTTCGTGTTCCAAAATGTGTTCACTTACAAATTCTAAATATATCGATGTTCCAAAGTATCTAAATTCAAATACTCTATAGGTGCACTTCATTCACATTTTTTATGGTCATACTATATCTTAAAACGTTAAACAACACAAACTATATACTTATATAAATAAACACTGAAAATGTGGTTTTATATAATCAGAGTAATTAGTCGAACAGACATTGACTACACAGACACATATTGTGTGAAACATTCACTAATTAGATTTCTTAAGCTTTCACTAGCGCCCTCACGCCCCACTCCCCCATTTTCGTATAAACACAAAATAAGTCTGAAGGACTCATTTACTGTGAGGTGTTTGGAATCACTGTTTCCAGCGCTCTACCTACTCCACTCACACCTAGAATCTCTTTTCCTTCACAAAGTAGTAGCAGCAGGACACACACTTATCCTTAATTTCACTTTTAAATATGGAAGATTTATTTGATTTTAGAGACCAAATATTCCTTGAAATGAAAGACGACAATAGTCCACCTATGAGCTATAATCCATCTGAAAAAAATTCAGACCTAATGCAAAAATTGGAAACATATATGACCAAAGAATTAAAACAAAAAATGGAACTTACTTTCCTAAATAAATATACAACGAAGAACATTATACCAAGAGGTTTAAAACTGAGTAAAAATTGTACATTTCAATTAACTGATACACTACAAGCTGAGTGGACAGACACACTAAAGAAAGCTTCTAATACCCTTATTGATATTCTAAAAAGATCAAGAAAAGAAACACTGGTAGAGATTCAACAAAACATTTTAGAAATTAAAGAAAAATTAAAAGATAAAAAAAGCAGTAATGAATATAAAGAAAAACAAAAAGTAATAATTGAAAAATTATCTAGTCTCAATAAAGACCTTCTCAGAACTAAATGGAATAAGATGGAAAGGGATATTAATGATAATAACCCAAAAACTAATGAAAATACCAACAAAACTGAACCAGAACACACACAAAATAAAGAACAAAGAAATGATTATAAATATGACTATAAACAAACTAAACCTATCAGAACATTCCATTCATATAATAATAGAAGAAGTGATCAAGAAAATAGAAGAAACTATTACTCTTATAATAATAACTATGAACAAGATAGACTGTATCAAAGAAATTGGCAAGTTGACAGACCAAGATTTCCAAGATACCAAAATAGAGAACACTTCTATTCTGAATTTCAACATAACACCTTTAGGCAACATCCACATAGGGAATATCAAAATAGACACAATAATTGGGAATATCCCAGAAACACAAATAGAAGAAATAGTTCTAAACAAGAACAATACTGGGAAACACCAACATATAATCGTTATGAATCCCTTGGGAATCATAAATTAATAAAAGATAATCAAATTAATGACGAACCAGTTTTTTTAGAGAGGAGCCCCTAAAGGAGGGCACCTCAAGGGAGTTAATCAGACGAGAGAAAGAACAAAATACAAGAAAGAAAAGAAGCCTAGAGGAAAGAGAGGAAGAGGAAGGTCAAAACGAGGCAAAAAGGCTGAAATATCAGGGTATTTTTAACTTAAGTAGTAAAATTTTGAATAAAGAAGAAGAAAGGGTCCTGAGTTTGGGCTTATCTTTCGCTCCAACAACACGGATGAATAAATTCAATTCCCATATCCATGCAAAAAAATTAGTTAGAAATCTAACTATTAAAAGATTCTTTCTAAAAAACCCCATAGAAAGACAATTAGATTTGAATGACGGTATTCAACACACTAATCTTAAAATAAAATCAAAATTTAACCCCATTCATGAAAAAGGTAATTATTTGGAAACCTTTGAAAGACTAGTTTGTAAAGATATTTAAAAATGTAATTTACCAAAAATAAAAAAATATAATATGAGTATAAAAGAGAGAAAAGTAATGGAGAATCTACAAAATAATACAGAGATTACAATAAATCTGCGGATAAGGGTGGTGGGATTGTCCTGATGGATACAACACAATATTTAAAAGAAGCACATAGGCTCCTCAATGATAACAAAACCTATAAAAAATTAGAACTAGACCCAACAGAAAAATTCAACAAAAACCTTAGCTAAAGTCTTATCTCAAAGACTCAACTCAGGTCCTCAATTTACTAAAAAACATTAAATGGAAAAATAATATGATTTTAGCCACTTTCGATGTTACTTCGTTATATACTATCATTAATCACTCCAAAGGCATACAAGCAGTTGATTCCTTCTTAAAATCAGATTCCAATATGACAGACCAACAAAGAACCTTTATTCTAAAAAGCATTAGATACATTTTAGAAAATAATTATTTTTCCTTTAACCAGAAATTTTTCTTACAAACAAAAGTAATGGAGAATCTACAAAATAATACAGAGATTACAATAAAATCCGCGGATAAGGGTGGTGGGATTGTCCTGATGGATACAACACAATATTTAAAAGAAGCACATAGGCTCCTCAATGATAACAAAACCTATAAAAAATTAGAACTAGACCCAACAGAAAAATTCAACAAAAACCTTAATAAACTGTTATCAGAAGGTAAAAATTCAGGTATACTTAACAACAAAGAACTAGAATTCCTAACTCCAAAATTCCCTAGGATCCCAATATTTTATTTTCTGCCGAAAATTCACAAATGTTTAGTTAACCCCCCCGGCAGACCAATTATCTCTGGTATCGATTCCCCATCAGCAAATTTATCAAAATATGTAGACACCTTTTTGCAAAAACACGTAAAAGAGCTAAAGTCTTATCTCAAAGACTCAACTCAGGTCCTCAATTTACTAAAAAACATTAAATGGAAAAATAATATGATTTTAGCCACTTTCGATGTTACTTCGTTATATACTGTCATTAATCACTCCAAAGGCATACAAGCAGTTGATTCCTTCTTAAAATCAGATTCCAATATGACAGACCAACAAAGAACCTTTATTCTAAAAAGCATTAGATACATTTTAGAAAATAATTATTTTTCCTTTAACCAGAAATTTTTCTTACAAACAGAAGGTACGGCTATGGGCACAAGGTTTGCGCCTAGCTATGCCAACCTCTTCATGGGTTCTTGGGAAAATGATTTCTTCAGAGATGATGGCTATGGTGCAAACCTTGTGCTCTACAAGAGGTATATAGACGACCTGCTTATAATTTGGGAAGGAACAGAACAGGATTTAACTAAAATGTTTAACAATATGAATAACAATAATTTAGGCCTAAAATTCACGTCTAACTAGAGTAAAAGTTCGATAACATTTTTAGATTTGGAAATTATGGTTATAGATGAACTAATAGAAACTAGAACACATTTTAAAAAAACCGATTCAAATAACTACATACACTCCAAAAGTTGTCATCTAGAAACTTGGAAAAAAAGTATTCCAACAGGCCAATACTTAAGAATAAAGAAAAATTGTTCTAGAACCGTAGATTTTGAGAATCAATCAAAATTATTAACAGATAGATTTCTATCTAGAGGGTATAATAGAGAAACTACTAATAAAGCTGAGGAGAGAGCCAGGAATACAGAAAGGGATAATCTATTAATGTACAAAGAAAAACAAAATGATCCTGAAGATAAAATTAAAACACCTTTTATTACTGATTATCATGATGATCATAATATAATAAAAAGAATAGTAAAAAAACACTGGCACCTTATTAAGGAAGATGACATCTTGGGAGATAAGATCTCTGAAACACCAAATTTTATATTTAGAAAAGCAACCAATCTGAAGAATTTACTAGCTCCCAGTGAGTTCAAACCACCTAAAAAGACATATTTTAAACAAAAAGATCTGAATGGAAAAGCAATTGCAGGCTTTTTTCCATGTTATTCATGTAAAGCTTGCAAACACAGCAAAAAGCTAAACCATATTAAAATTAATAAAATAGAGAAACCTTTCATAATTAAAGATATAATAAGGTGCACAACGAAGAATGTAATATACATCCTGAAATGTTCTTGCAACCTCTTCTATCTAGGTGAAACAAAAAGAATGGTAAAGGATAGAATCAGAGAACACTTAAATAACATAAAAAATGGGATCGATGATACACATCTTTACAAACATTTCAAAACAGTCCATAAAGGGAATAATAAAGACCTGTCATACTGGGGTATAAAGAAAGTACACAAGCATTGGAGAGGAGGAAATCTTGAAAAGAAATTATTGATCAAGGAAGCAGAATTAATATATAAATATGACACACTATACCCTAGAGGCCTGAATTCTGAATTAGATCTTTCCCCCTTTCTATTCGAATAATACCATAAATCATCCCCCAATAATACTTTAATCAATTCACATAACTAGTAGACACCGTATATAATATATATATTTTTTTATATATTTTTTTATAATGAATTATGGATTTTACACTATTCAGTTAATTTATTTAAATGTTTTAAAATATGGAATGTGCAATAGTTTACTTAGGTTTTAGATTAACACTTACTGGATATGTCGGCTAATTTTATAATCTAAAATAGATATATTAGAGGTTTAATTTTAATTCAAATTTTTATCTTATAACATATGTTTATTTTATAATCATTTTATCATTTATGCATAACTAGCAAGTACTATAATAGCAAAACAAGGGAGATTAATTATTCATTATGATACAAGTATGAGTTTTTCAAAAAATTCTACATTAACAGAATGTGAGTTAAAAAATTCCACCTTTAATAATTTGAAGGACTAACCAATCAAAGTCTGGCATCAACTATAAATATCAACACTCAGGACTCACAAGTATCTTGATAAAGCTCTGAATAAGAGCGAAACGAGTCGACCCTTGTGACCCTTGGTGGCTTCCAGTGATTCCTGTGACCCTCAGTGGTACTAAGTGACTGTTCAAAAAGCTTTTTATTCTAAGCAATTGGAAAACTGTTATGACAGTATAACCCGGGTTATTTTCTACTACTAACAACTACCACATAACATCTCTCAAGCATCCCTTTCCTGCGTGTACAACACTAAGTGCAGGATCTTGTTGGAACACAGAGGCTCTGAAAAGTGAAAGAGCCAAACTGTTACTTAGTAACGGATTCAGAAGATCAAAGACCAGGCAGTGACTACACGCGGCGGGTCTGAGTTTGCAGTCGCATCGAGGAAAACAGCAGTGACTGAACCGGCTGTAAGGGAGAAGGTAACTCATACGCTAAGTATCATAACATTCACCTAGCCTTACTTTGAACCGCTAAGTTTGGGACTGCATACTATACAACCTTACTGACTTTGTAACAACTTTAAATTGCCATAACAAGAAATATTTCTGTCAAGAAAATACGGCAATTGGAAATTCTTAGAAATCTGATGGCAAAGACTCCCTTGTTATACAGAGCTGCAAGAAATTATTAAGGATTTAGATTCCATTGTTATTAGATATTAGTTTTTATTTTTTACATTTTGGGGAGACGTCCCTTTATCAAATCTGATTTTATATTGTTATAATAAATAACTTTTATTAAGATTTAATCTCCTCTTTGTTTTTTTGGTATATATTTATATGAAATAGAGATACCTATAGAGTATTTGAATTTAGATACTTTGGAACATCGATATATTTAGAATTTGTAAGTGAACACATTTTGGAACACGAAATCTAAGACGTATGAAATTTCCAGGAGTAACATTGATTCTATATAGTATTGTATATTAATAATCAAAGAATTTTGGGTGCATAAGACTCATTACACAGTGCACTTCATTCACATTTTTTATGGTCATACTATATCTTAAAACGTTAAACAACACAAACTATATACTTATATAAATAAACACTGAAAATTTGGTTTTATATAATCAGAGTAATTAGTCGAACAGACATTGACTACACAGACACATATTGTGTGAAACATTCACTAATTAGATTTCTTAAGCTTTCACTAGCGCCCTCACGCCCCACTCCCCCATTTTTGGATATATTCCAAACTGGAAATGGTTTCCAAACTGATACCGCTCCTGAGGATGAAGGATCAGGCTTTTGTTCCTTGTTGTGAGGAAAGGAACGAAAATGATTATTAGACCTAAATTTACCTTAGATTTTTTATCCTTTCGTAAAAAAGTTCCCTTCCCTCCAGTAACAGTTGAGATAATAGAAACCAACTGAAAATTGAATAATGTATTACCCTGGAAAGAAAGGGAAAGCAAAGTTGACTTAGAAGACATATCAGCATTCCAAGTTTTAAGCCATAAAGCTTTTCTAGCTAAAATAGCTAGAGACATATACCTGACATCAACTCTAATGATATCAAAAGATGGTATCACAAATAAAATTATTAGCATGTTATAGAATAATAATAATGCTATAAAATTATGATCTGTTACTTGTTGCGCTAAAGCTTCTAACCAAAAAGTTGAAGCTGCAGCAACATCCGCTAAAAATATAGCAGGTCTAAGAAGATTACCTGAACATAAGTAAGCTTTTCTTAGAAAGGATTCAATTTTCCTATCTAAAGGATCCTTAAATGAAGTACTATCTGCCATAGGAATAGTAGTACGTTTAGCAGGAGTAGAGACAGCCCCATTAACCTTAGAGATTTTGTCCCAAAACTCTAATCTGTCAGATGGCACAGGATATAATTGCTTAAACGTTTAGAAGGAGTAAATGAATTACCCAAATTATTCCATTCCCTGGAAATTACTTCAGAAATAGCATCAGGGAGAGAAAACACTTCTGGAATAACTACAGGAGATTTAAAAACCTTATTTAAACGTTTAGATTTAGTATCAAGAGGACCAGAATCCTCTATTTCTAATGCAATTAATACTTCTTTAAGTAAAGAACGAATAAATTCCATCTTGAACAAATACAAAGATTTATCAGCATCAACCTCTGAGACAGAAACCTCTGAACCAGAAGAACCATTATCAGTATCAGAATGATGATGTTCATTTAAAAATTCATCTGAAAAAAGAGAAGTTTTAAAAGACTTTTATGTATACTAGAAGGAGAAATAACAGACATAGCCTTCTTAATGGATTTAAAAAATAAAATCTCTTATGTTATCAGGAACACTCTGAAAATTAGATGTTGACGGAACAGCAACAGGTAATGTAACAGTACTAAAGGAAATTTTATCTGCATTAATAAGTTTGTCATGACATGCAATACAAACAACAGCTGGAAAAACAGATACCAAAAGTTTATAGCAGATACACTTAGCTTGGTAGCTCCAGCACTGGGCAGCGATTTTCCTGAAGTATCTTCTGACTCAGTTGCAACGTGGAACATCTTGCAATATGTAAAAGAAAAAAACAACATATAAAGCAAAATTGATCAAATTCCTTAAATGACAGTTTCAGGAATGGGAAAAAAATGCCAGTGAACAAGCTTCTAGCAACCAGAAGCAATAAATAATGAGACTTAAATAATGTGGAGACAAAAATGACGCCCATATTTTTTAGCGCCAAAAAAGATGCCCACATTATTTGGCGCCTAAATGCTTTTGGCGCCAAAAATGACGCCACATCCGGAACGCCGACACTTTTGACACAAAAAAACGTCAAAAAATGACGCAACTTCCGGCGACACGTATTACGCCGGAAACAGAAAAAAAAATTTTTGCGCCAAAAAAGTCAGCGCCAATAATGACGCAATAAAATGAAGCATTTTCAGCCCCCGCGAGCCTAACAGCCCACAGGGAAAAAGTCAAATTTTTTAAGGTAAGAAAAAATGATTGAAACAAATGCATTTATCCCAAGAATGAAACTGACTGTCTGAAAATAAGGAATGTTGAACATCCTGAGTCAAGGCAAATAAATGTTTGAATACATATATTTAGAACTTTATAAAAAAGTGCCTAACCATAGCTTAGAGTGTCACAGAAAATAAGCTTACTTACTTACCCCAGGACACTCATCTACATGTTGTAGAAAGCCAAACCAGTACTGAAACGAAAATCAGCAGAGGTAATGGTATATATATAAGAGTATATCGTCGATCTGAAAAGGAAGGTAAGAGATGAATCTCTACGACCGATAACAGAGAACCTATGAAATAGACCCCGTAGAAGGAGATCATTGCATTCAAATAGGCAATACTCTCCTCACATCCCTCTGACATTCACTGCACGCTGAGAGGAAAACCGGGCTCCAACCTGCTGCGGAGCGCATATCAACGTAGAATCTAGCACAAACTTACTTCACCACCTCCATAGGAGGCAAAGTTTGTAAAACTGTATTGTGGGTGTGGTGAGGGGTGTATTTATAGGCATTTTAAGGTTTGGGAAACTTTGCCCCTCCTGGTAGGAATGTATATCCCATACGTCACTAGCTCATGGACTCTTGCTAATTACATGAAAGAAACAATATTGTACACATTTACATTTATTGTTCCTATATCTTGGTAAACAATTAATGGCTGTGTGTTGAGTTATTTTTAGGGGACAGAAACGTTACACTGTTATGCAGACTGTACACTCACTACTTTACATTGTAGCAAAGTGTCATTTCTTCAGTGTTGTCACATGAAAACATATAATAAAATATTTACAGAAATGGGAGGTGTGTACTCACTTTTTTGGGATACTGTGTGTATATATATATATATATATATTTATATATATTTCTTTTATTTTTATTTATTTATATATATATATATATATATATATATATGTATATATATATATATATATATATATATATATATATATATATATATATATATATATATATATATATATATATATATTCATTAAAATTATGGGGGAGATAAAAAACTGAGATTAAAATCCTCCATGTCCCAAAAGTAAATTAATACAAATTTTTGCATAGAAAATTAGCACATCTAGGCAAATTCCCTGCTTGCTTTTCCCCATTAAAACTCCATATAAATTGTTACCAATGCACAAGAGGATTCTGGGTAAGATATACAAATTAGATATGCAAAATCTCAGTTTTTTTGCTCCAAATACTGTTTTAAAACAGCGATCCCTTAACAGGATTATTGCAGCAACACAGAAAACACTCACTAAACAAGTTTGTTTCATTATTTTTAGAACTTGTCAGTAGGAGATAGCTTTCTGGTTGCTGCTTTGATAAAGCTAATTTCAGGGTTAAATCAAAATTCATTAAAATTATGGGGGAGCTAAAAAACTGAGATTAAAATCCTCCATGTCTCAAAAGTAAACCAATACTAATTTTTGCATAGAAAATTAGCACATCTAGACAAATTCCCCCGCTTGCTTTTCCCCATTAAAACTCCATATACATTGTTACCAATGCACAAGAGGATTCTGGGTAAGATATGCAAATTAGATATGCAAAATCTCAGTTTTTTGCTTCAAATACTATTTTTACACAGCGATCCCTTAACAGGATTGTCTAGTGAGTGGTTTCTGTGTTGCTACAATAATCCTGTTAAGGGATCGCTGTGTTAAAACAGTATTTGAAGCTAAAGAACTGAGATTTTGCATATCTTACACAGAATCCTCTTGTGCATGGGTAACAATGTATATGGAGTTTTAATTGGGAAAAGCAAGCAGAGAACTTGCCTAGATGTGCTAATATTTTATGCAAAAATTTGTATTGAATTATATATATATATATATATATATATATATATATATATATATATATATATATATATATGTGTGTGTGTGTGTGTGTGTGTGTATACAGGGCTCAAAATTTCTAGTACTAAGCTACTAGCCAGGCTAAAATGTTACTTGCCACCTCTGATCCCACCCACCAACTGACCAGGCCACGCCCACTACCCCACCCTATCTTTACATATTTTTAGGCATTGTACCTTCTTATGCAGTAATTTTAATCTTGTTTTTATTTTATACAATGACAAATTAAAAAATGGTATATATATATATATATATATATATATATATATATATATATATATAGATATATATATATATATATATATATGGATCTTTAGTGAGTAGAAGAACTATAGGACATTGGAAACTATAAGACAACATTTAAGGGAAACATGGGTATTGATTATAGCTATCCTATGGGGTAGTTCTATCTTTAAGTGAGACAAACCATACAAGTGAGGAGAACCATTTGTCTCAAAGCATAAGTAAAATAGGAGTCCCATATTAGAATAGAATTGAGAATAATAAGGGTTATTAAGGGGTACCATGTGTCTTGTAAATATCCTAGATAAATTCAAACAACAAAATAACTCTCAACAGCAGAGTAGGAATTAACACAGTAATATAAACATTCATCTTATCAAAGTGAAGTATGTAAGTACATAGCTCCTAAACCTAGATATTTCTATAGATCAAGAAAGAGGGCCCCATCAGCCAAGTAAAGTTTTAACTATTCTGGTATTGTCTCTGGTCCTAGCTATTAGTGAGTCTAAGATATATATAGGAACTACCAATCCTAATTACATTACTGATTTAAGTATAAGTTTTATATGGTAACTGTCTGTAATTCATGCCACCTCGGCCACTGGCGGCACTTCACTATGGTCAAAGTATCATACAAAAATAGGGTAAGTGTAAAATGAGATATGGATAGGATATGATAGCTTTATGGGCTAACACCAGAATATAAAGCTCCTAACTACTGGGCTATAAAGTACACTAACACCAATAAACTTCCTATGTACCCCTAAACTGAGGCCCCCCACATTGCCAAACCTCTAATAAAAATTTTTAACCCCTAATCTGCCAACCGGACACCGCCGCCACCTACATTATAACTATGAACCCCTAATCTGCTGCCCCTACCTACACTTATTAACCCGCCACCTACCTAAACTTATTAAACCTTAATTTGCCGACCGGACCTCGCTGCCACTATAATAAATGTATTAACCCCTAAACCGCCGCACTCCCAAACACTATAATACATTTTATTAACCCCTAATCTGCCCTCCCTAACATCGCCGCCACCTACCTACAATTATTAACCCCTAATCTCCCACCTGCAACGTCGCCGCTACTATAATAAAATTATTAACCCCTAAACCTAACTCTAACCCTAACACCCCCCTAAGTTAAATATAATTTTTATTAAACTAAATAATATTCCTATAATTAAATAAATTATTCCTATTTAAAACTAAATACTTACCTATCAAATAAACCCTAATATAGCTACAATATAACTAATAGTTACATTGTAGCTATTTTAGGATTTATATTTATTTTACAGGCAACTTTGTATTTATTTTAACTAGGTACAATAGCTATTAAATAGTTAATAACTATTTAATAGCTACCTAATTAAAATAAAGACAAAAATATCTGTAAAATAAATCTTAACCTGAGTTTCAAATACACCTAACATTACACTATCATTAAATTAATTAAATAAATAAACTACAATTAGCTAAACTAAAATACAATTAAATAAACTAATCTATAATACAAAAAAAACAAAAACACTAAATTACAAAAAATAAAAAAATATTACAAGAAGTTTAAACTAATTACACCTAATCTAAGCCCCCTAATAAAATAAAAAATCCCCCCAAAATAAAAAAAATGCCCTACCCTATTCTGAATTACAAAAGTAATCAGCTCTTTTACCAGCCCTTAAAAGGGCTTTTTGCGGGGCATTGCCCAAAAGTAATCAGCTCTTTTCCTGAAAATAAAAATACAATACCCCCCAACATTACAACCCACCACCCACATACCCCTACTCTAACCCACCCAAACCCCCCCTTAAAAAAAACCTATTGCTAACCCCCTGAAGATCATCCTACCTTGAGTCGTCTTCACCCAGCCGAGCCGAATTCTTCATCCAAGGTGTGCAGAGGAGGTCCTTCATCCAGTAGAAGTCTTCATCCGGGCAGCGTCTTCAATCTTCATCCATCCGGAGTGGAGCAGAGCCATCTTCAAAGGAGCCGACGCGGAGCCATCCTCTTCAACCGACAACTTCCCGACGAATGAAGGTTCCTTTAAGGGACATCCTCCAAGATGGCGTCCCTTCAATTCCGATTGGCTGATAGGATTCTATTGGATTCTATCGGAATTAAGGTAGGAAAAATCTGATTGACTGATGCAATCAGCCAATCAGATTGAAGTTCAATCCGATTGGCTGATCCAATCAGCCAATCGTATTGAGCTCGCATTCTATTGGCTGTTCCAATCAGCCAATAGAATGCAAGCTCAATACGATTGGCTGATTGCATCAGCCAATTGGATTGAACTTCAATCTGATTGGCTGATTGCATCAGCCAATCAGATTTTTCCTACCTTAATTCCGATTGGCTGATAGAATCCTATCAGCCAATCGGAATTGAAGGGACGCCATCTTGGATGATGTCCCTTAAAGGAACCTTCATTCTTTGCGAAGTCGTCAGTTGAAGAGGATGGCTCAGCGTCGGCTCATTTGAAGATGGCTCCGCTCCGCTCCGGATGAATGAAGATTGAAGACACCGCCTGGATGAAGACTTCTACCGGATGAAGGACCTCCTCTGCACACCTTGGTTGAAGAATTTGGCTCGGCTGGGTGAAGACGACTCAAGGTAGGATGATCTTCAGGGGGTTAGCAATATTTTTTTTTTTAAGGGGGGTTTGGGTGGGTTAGAGTAGGGGTATGTGGGTGGTGGGTTGTAATGTTGGGGGGGTATTGTATTTTTATTTTCAGGTAAAAGAGCTGATTACTTTGGGGCATTGCCCCACAAAAAGCCCTTTTAAGGGCTGGTAAACGAGCTGATTACTTTTGTAATTTAGAATAGGTTAGGGCATTTTTTTATTTTGGGGGGATTTTTTATTTTATTAGGGGGCTTAGATTAGGTGTAATTAGTTTAAACTTCTTGTAATATTTTTTTATTTTTTGTAATTTAGTGTTTGTTTTTTTTGTATTATAGATTAGTTTATTTAATATTTTAGTTTAGCTAATTGTAGTTTATTTATTTAATTAATTTAATGATAGTGTAGTGTTAGGTGTATTTGGAACTTAGGTTAGGATTTATTTTACAGGTAATTTTGTACTTATTTTAACTAGGTAGCTATTAAATAGTTATTAACTATTTAATAGCTATTGTTCCTAGTTAAAATAAATACAAAGTTGCCGGTAAAATAAATATAAATCCTAAAATAGCTAAAATGTAACTGTTAGTTATATTGTAGCTATATTAGGGTTTATTTGATAGGTTAGTATTTAGTTTTAAATAGGAATAATTTATTTAATTATAGGAATATTATTTAGTTCAATAAAAATTATATTTAACTTAAGGGGGTGTTAGGGTTAGAGTTAGGTTTAGGGGTTAATAATTTTATTATAGTAGCGGCGACGTTGCGGGCGGGAGATTAGGGGTTAATAATTGTAGGCAGGTGGCGGCGATGTTAGGGAGTGCAGATTAGGGGTTAATAAAATGTATTATAGTGTTTGGGAGTGCGGCGGTTTAGGGGTTAATACATTTATTATAGTGGCGGCGAGGTCCGGTCGGCAGATTAGGGGTTAATAAAATTTATTATAGTGTTTGCGAGGCAGGAGTGCAGCGGTTTAGGGGTTAATACATTTATTATAGTGGCGGCTAGGTCCGGTCGGCAGATTAGGGGTTAATAAGTGTAGGTAAGCTAGCGGCGACATTGGGGGGGGGGGCAGATTAGGGGTAATAAATATAATATAGGTTAAATTAAATAAATAAACTACAATTAGCTAAACTAAAATACAATTAAATAAACTAATCTATAATACAAAAAAAACAAAAACACTAAATTACAAAAAATAAAAAAATATTACAAGAAGTTTAAACTAATTACACCTAATCTAAGCCCCCTAATAAAATAAAAAATCCCCCCAAAATAAAAAAAATGCCCTACCCTATTCTGAATTACAAAAGTAATCAGCTCTTTTACCAGCCCTTAAAAGGGCTTTTTGCGGGGCATTGCCCAAAAGTAATCAGCTCTTTTCCTGAAAATAAAAATACAATACCCCCCAACATTACAACCCACCACCCACATACCCCTACTCTAACCCACCCAAACCCCCCCTTAAAAAAACCTATTGCTAACCCCCTGAAGATCATCCTACCTTGAGTCGTCTTCACCCAGCCGAGCCGAATTCTTCATCCAAGGTGTGCAGAGGAGGTCCTTCATCCAGTAGAAGTCTTCATCCGGGCAGCGTCTTCAATCTTCATCCATCTGGAGTGGAGCAGAGCCATCTTCAAAGGAGCCGACGCGGAGCCATCCTCTTCAACCGACGACTTCCCGACGAATGAAGGTTCCTTTAAGGGACATCCTCCAAGATGGCGTCCCTTCAATTCCGATTGGCTGATAGGATTCTATTGGATTCTATCGGAATTAAGGTAGGAAAAATCTGATTGACTGATGCAATCAGCCAATCAGATTGAAGTTCAATCCGATTGGCTGATCCAATCAGCCAATCGTATTGAGCTCGCATTCTATTGGCTGTTCCAATCAGCCAATAGAATGCAAGCTCAATACGATTGGCTGATTGCATCAGCCAATTGGATTGAACTTCAATCTGATTGGCTGATTGCATCAGCCAATCAGATTTTTCCTACCTTAATTCCGATTGGCTGATAGAATCCTATCAGCCAATCGGAATTGAAGGGACGCCATCTTGGATGATGTCCCTTAAAGGAACCTTCATTCTTCGCGAAGTCGTCAGTTGAAGAGGATGGCTCAGCGTCGGCTCATTTGAAGATGGCTCCGCTCCGCTCCGGATGAATGAAGATTGAAGACACCGCCTGGATGAAGACTTCTACCGGACGAAGGACCTCCTCTGCACACCTTGGTTGAAGAATTTGGCTCGGCTGGGTGAAGACGACTCAAGGTAGGATGATCTTCAGGGGGTTAGCAATATTTTTTTTTTTAAGGGGGGTTTGGGTGGGTTAGAGTAGGGGTATGTGGGTGGTGGGTTGTAATGTTGGGGGGGTATTGTATTTTTATTTTCAGGTAAAAGAGCTGATTACTTTGGGGCATTGCCCCACAAAAAGCCCTTTTAAGGGCTGGTAAACGAGCTGATTACTTTTGTAATTTAGAATAGGTTAGGGCATTTTTTTATTTTGGGGGGATTTTTTATTTTATTAGGGGGCTTAGATTAGGTGTAATTAGTTTAAACTTCTTGTAATATTTTTTTATTTTTTGTAATTTAGTGTTTGTTTTTTTTGTATTATAGATTAGTTTATTTAATATTTTAGTTTAGCTAATTGTAGTTTATTTATTTAATTAATTTAATGATAGTGTAGTGTTAGGTGTATTTGGAACTTAGGTTAGGATTTATTTTACAGGTAATTTTGTACTTATTTTAACTAGGTAGCTATTAAATAGTTATTAACTATTTAATAGCTATTGTACCTAGTTAAAATAAATACAAAGTTGCCTGTAAAATAAATATAAATCCTAAAATAGCTAAAATGTAACTGTTAGTTATATTGTAGCTATATTAGGGTTTATTTGATAGGTTAGTATTTAGTTTTAAATAGGAATAATTTATTTAATTATAGGAATATTATTTAGTTTAATAAAAATTATATTTAACTTAGGGGGGTGTTAGGGTTAGAGTTAGGTTTAGGGGTTAATAATTTTATTATAGTAGCGGCGACGTTGCGGGCGGGAGATTAGGGGTTAATAATTGTAGGCAGGTGGCGGCGATGTTAGGGAGTGCAGATTAGGGGTTAATAAAATGTATTATAGTGTTTGGGAGTGCGGCGGTTTAGGGGTTAATACATTTATTATAGTGGCGGCGAGGTTTGGTCGGCAGATTAGGGGTTAATAAAATTTATTATAGTGTTTGCGAGGCAGGAGTGCAGCGGTTTAGGGTTTAATACATTTATTATAGTGGCGGCTAGGTCCGGTCGGCAGATTAGGGGTTAATAAGTGTAGGTAAGCTAGCGGCGACATTGGGGGGGGGGCAGATTAGGGGTAATAAATATAATATAGGTGTCGGCGATGTTAGGGGCAGCAGATTAGGGGTTCATAGGGATAATGTAGGTTGCGGCGGTGTCCGGAGCTGCAGATTAGGGGTTAATAGTATAATGCAGGTGTCAGCAATAGCAGGGGCGGCAGATTAGGGGTTAATAAGTGTAAGGTTAGGGGTGTTTAGACTCGGGGTTCATGTTAGGGTGTTAGGTGCAGACTTAGAGAGTGTTTCCCCATAGGAAACAATGGGGCTGCGCTAGGAGCTGAACGCTGCTTTTTTGCTGGTGTTAGGTTTTTATCCAGCCAGTTCAGCCCCATTGTTTCCTATGGGGATATCATGCACAAGTACATTTTTCCAGCTTACCGCTACCGTAAGCAACGCTGGTATTGAGGGTTGAAGTGTAGCTAAATTATGCTTAACGCTCCCTTTTCAGAGCCTAACGCAGCCACTCAGACAACTCTAAATACCAGCATTGTCTTAAGGGTGCGCTGGGAAAAAAAGCAGCGTTAGCTACGCGTGTCTTTATCGACAAAACTCTAAATCTAGGCATATATTTCTTAACATCTCTGCTATAGGGACCTCTAAACCCAAGATGAGGTTACATTTAGGCAATATTTGCACTAGTGCTTTGGAGATGTTACTTCATATGTAATGTTGGCAACACATGGCTATTACATTTGAAGTATGAGATATATAGACTAAGGGATAATTATTAATCCCTACCAGTGTATAGATGTTCATAAGTATAGATCATCAAGATATATTTCTAGCATAACATTTAAATAAGGGATCGTAGAGGTTGCCTAACCCAGAAAGCATGGCTATGTTGGCTAATATAAGTCACTGCACCCACTACTTCACAGAGTCACCTACTGGTTCTTTTTGTTTAGTTGTCCCTAGACCGGGCTAGTAAGTGCACACAGCAGCAAATGTTAAGGTTTAGCAGGTTAGAATCTCGGGTAGGGAACTTCATGTGGGACTTAGTATCACTTCCATTTGTTTGCTGCGAATCAACAGGTCCCCCGTTACTCACAAGGAGGCCTGTTGTATCTTCCTGGGTTGCCTTCTGGGATCGCCACTCACCTGACCCCTTCAATAGAACTTTCACTGTGAGTTCCCACCTGCCGCTTTCCACCGCCGGCTGCGTGTTATAGACCTCATTCTGCTCCTCCGTTATATCCTCCTCCAACTCCGACACTCTCCTCTGTTGGTTCCCGAACGCATCAGCCTCTTGGTAGATCTCCAGCTCCTAGGCTGCACTAGGTGCTCATAAGAAATATGGCACAAAACCATCACGGCTCTATGGATCTGATCACACATCACTGTCTGAAAGTTATCCAGTAGGTCCCCATCCCCAATAGCAAAAGATATTCAGGAGCTCCAGGAACACACGTCCTGCCGTCCCAGTGATCAGCTCCGCCACCCAAAGTAGTCTATTTTTAATATTTGCTATAAAGTTTATTTTTTTAGGATTTAGTATAGCAGTGTGTGCTAAGTGTCACTAAAGGTTGTTCGGTGAATGTACAATGGCGAGTTGGCGAGTGGAATTTTTGAGCCCTGATGTATATATATGTTGCGGATACCAGACAGCTAAGGTTACCCCCAACCCCCCCCCCTACAACCTCACCCCTGTTGTTTCTCAGTGGTTTTGGGCTCCTCAGAGCAACCACCATCTCTGTAAGCTGTTTGTTTGCTTTGTGTTGGCTTGTTTTTGTGTTCAGAGAAGAGTTGGGGTATGACCAGGAAAACCCTCCTAGGCTGGACGGGCTCCTGGAACTCCCGGTCGGCCGCCCCACCACGGACACCCACCTAACCCCTCTCAGACTGTCCAGGCTCCTGGAAATCCCGGTCGGCCACAGGACAGCAGGACACCCACTAACTTTACCCCTTGTCGCTCCAGCAACCATGTGCCCCAGAGCTCTGCTCTTTTGGGGATTAGTAGCCCATAGGGAGGACAAGAGGTGGGGGAATTACCGGAGGGGAGCTCCTTTAGGAACTGGGGGTTTTGGACACCCCTAACCCCATAACTTCAACGGACTGTAACTCCAGTCCCCAGTAACAAATCATGCTGATTTTTGGACTGTGAAATCTGTGGACCGAAAGCTGCCGCTCTACCAGGATCACCCCGAACCCGCCACCCATAGGTATTGAGATTATGTGGGACTGTGGCTCCTATGGAGGCGCCGGTCAGTCTGGAGGGGCGGGAATGGCGGGAAAATTGTGGGATTGTCCTTTGTCTTATCAATATGAGCTGTCTGTATAAAAGGAGT
Organism: Bombina bombina; assembly: GCF_027579735.1. Lineage (NCBI taxonomy): Eukaryota > Metazoa > Chordata > Amphibia > Anura > Bombinatoridae > Bombina > Bombina bombina. The sequence goes on along the minus strand of NC_069505.1, from coordinate 370,416,280 downwards.
GTGTGTTTTCAATAAAATCAGTTCCTGTTTAACCTGAAGGCTAGTCGGTCTAGTTATTTGGGTTGGCTCCAGTTAAAATCACTTTCCTGGGCTACATAGCAGCCTGTTGCAGGCAAAAGAAGGACCCTCTGGCAGAGCTACTCAGTCGGGGTAGCTGGAGTCTGCCACAGGGTGGGACCCTGAGTACTGGTGCTGTCGGGCATCAGGGGTGGCTACAGACTGTGGTCACTTGCCAGCTACATAGCTGCAGTCGGCAGGAAGGAAGCAGGACCCGTTTGGCGGAGGTACCCAGTCGGGGTAGCCGGAGTATCCGTCACAATATATATATATATATATATATATATATATATATATATACAGTATATATATATATAGGACCCGTTTGGCGGAGCTACCCAATCGGGGTAGCCGGGGTATCCGTCACAATATATATATATATATATATATATATATATATATATATATATATATATATAGTATATATATATATATATATATATATATATATATATATATATATACAGTATATATATATATATATATATATATAAATATATATATATATATATATATATATATATATATATATATATATTTATTTATTTTTTAAACTTTTATATATATAATTTTATAAATATTGCTGTGTATATAGGATTTCATTTAGTATGCATGGTTGTATTTGTAATTGCAGACAACCAGTTACTGTGATATCTGTGTTCAAAATTTACATTTATGTGCATTAATTTCATTATAAAATAGGGCTTTCATTACCCTAGATTCATGGATGTCCGTACACAAAAAAGAGCACATAAATGCCTTTTTAGACAAAGAAATTGGTATGATGGAGATCCGGAATCAAGGGTAATCTAGTGTCTCTAATGGTACTATGATGATGAGCTGTATGAAATTATACTTTACAATAGGGGTGGCATATTCACTGGTCTCACGATTCGATTTGATTATCCTGTCTACGATTCAATTCTGTAATGCATCACGATTACTGCCCATGATTTTCATGAACTTGTTCTATTCCATATTTATTTATATATATATATGTATATATATATATATATATATATATACACAGACATACAATATATATACTATAAAATATGTGTGTGTATGTATGTATAAATATATATGTAATCTTTCAAACAACTGTGAAAGATGGGACAGCGCTCATAAACATAATAGAATATGCACAGAAAGAAATTGTGACGTATACCCCGGCTACCCTGACTGTCTAGCTCCGCCAAATGGGTCCTGCTTCCTCCCTGCCGACTGCAGCTATGTAGCTGGCAAGTGACCACAGCCTGCAGCCACCCCTGATGCCCGACAGCACCATTACTCAAGGTCCCACCCTGTGGCAGACTCCGGCTAACCAGACTGGGTAGCTCTGCCTGAGGAACCTTCCTCTGCCTGGAACAGGCTGCTATGTAGCCCAGGAAAGTGATTCTAGCTGGGGCCCACCCAAATAACTAGACAGACTAGCATTCAGGTGAAAATAGAACTGCTTTATTTCACAAAAAACACAGCTTTTATATATTTCCAACAGAAAAGGGGGGTAGTTATAACAAATATTATACAATGAGACAAACATCAGACCATGGTTAGTTAAACAAGATTCTTATCACAAAAGGACAATGGATGACTCACACAATAGCAGAAAGACACATAACAGCAGGAGGTCTCAGCATTCGATTATCTAATCACAAAAGGACAATGGATGACTCATACAATAACAGAAAGGCACATAACAGCAGGAGGTTGCAATAATCTCAAACATTCTGAGTCTGGGGGGGTTGGGACAGGCAATACTGAATTGGGCTGTCACCTTATACTCCAACCAAAAAGGGGGGGTAAGAGTTCAACCCCTGCAGCCCAGTATCCGTGACAGTGAGGTTGAAGGGGGGTGGATGGAAGCCTTAGCTGTCTGGTATCTGTGACATCTCCCCCCCTCCAGTTCAGCAGACCCGTCTAGACCCTTAACGGGTCGGCCTGGGGCTTTCCGATGGTGGCCCTCCACTTCTCGGTTGCTGGGAGAGGTGATCCCATCTCTCCAGAGCTTGGGGCATCCTGGGGGGTTCCGGCTGGAGTTTATACCCTGCACCCTGGGCGCAGAGATAGTCACATAAGGCTAAGTCCCAAACAAGTATGCCAAGGCCGACTCCGAAACAATTGCTGTCCCACAAGTTCCAGGGCCACACCGCCTCTCTCCATGACACTCGTTTTAGTACCGGCGGACCCACCCCAGACCAGAGGTTGCTTCTTGGTGGGGCAGGCAAAGTTCAGGTCCCCAAACATGTGGCACAAACTGTATAAGCTTTTCTCCTCCTTGCCTAATGCAATGCCTGCCCCCGGTGAGAAATACTCTGGGACAAGAAAAGGGTAGAGACCCTGCCAAGCTACTAAGGGGAGAGTCCTTCTGTCTCTTCTCCCGAGAAAAAGATTGACCGCTGGGGAGGGAGGTCTGCTACCTCCACTCCATGGGAAACTGTGCTGCCGCTGAGGAGGAAGACCGGCTGTCTCTACTCCCTGTACGGGGTTCTGCCACTGGGGAGAGAGACCAACTGCCTCCTCTCCCAGAAAGGGATTCGGCCCCTGGGGAGAAATATTGATACCCATCTCTCCCTTCAAGGGCTTCTCTGTAAGGGGAGGGAGGAAGACTACCTCCGCTCCTGAAGGATGGATCTGCCACTGGGGAGAAAGACTGACTGTCTCCTCTCCCAGGAAGGGGTTCTGTGTAAGGGGAGGGAGGATGACTACCTCTGCTCCCAGGGGATGGCTCTGCTACTGGGGAGAGAGACCAAGTATCTCCTCTCCCTGCTCCTGGCTCTGCCGCTGGGGTGTTCTGCCGCTGGGGAGAGTTATCCATATCCATCTCTCCCTGCAAGGGGTTCTGTGTAAGGGGAGGGAGGATGACTACCGCCTCTTCCTGGTTTACCAGAGCTGCTGCAGGGGCTGGGCCGAGGCCGGCAGCTCTCTGTCCTGTTGCCAGCGCTTCTGCTAGGGTGGCCCCCTGGTCCAAGACCATAAGCTCAGAGCCAGACTGCTGATCCAGCAGCCCTGGTTCCCTTTTTCTTTGTTGCCACTCCTCCATGGTCGAGCTCCATGAATCCCCAGAGGGCTGCACCCCAGATCTGTATACCCTTGGCACGCTGCTTAACGAGATCTTGCAGCCTCTTGTATTCCTTGACCAGATCATCTAGTAGCCAGGATTCCTCCAAGAGATCCAGCAGTTCCTCTTGGAGCCCAGAGATATCCTCCAGACCTTGGTCCGTCTCACTCCCAAACTGTGGGTCCTCTGTCCTTTTTGTAAATAGCAATCCAGGGCCACCAAAGCCAAAGTCCTCTGTGGGGGAGCCATCCTCCAGCCATGGCTGCGCTTGCATAGCGAGCCATTGGAGGGCTCGATAGCCATCCTCCACCCACATATCTTCCTGGACCAGTCTATATAGAACAGATAGCCATTCTTTCTTTGGCTGTTTTCCCAGAAAAGGCACTCTGAAGGTCCACCGAAGCCGGAACTTCTGGTCGTTCATGGGGAGGACCATTCCATTCTTCCATTCCTGTTGAAGAGTCTCCCCCCAGAAGTCTCGGAGGGCAAGGTTCCTCCATCCCAGAACGTCCTGTTCCGGACAAGGATAATTTGTTCTGGTCAGCATCTTTTGTACTCTCCCTAGGAACTCTGCCTCCATATTTACCGGCTACTGTGGCGCATCTCCTCTGTCAGCAGGAACCTTGTAAAAGACGCAGATCCCACCGCTGCCAGCCAATGTGACGGATACCCCGGCTACCCCGACTGGGTAGTTCCACCAAATGGGTCCTGCTTCCTCCCTGCTGACTGCAGCTATGTAGCTGGCAATTGACCACAGCCTGTAGCCACCCCTGATGCCCGACAGTACCAGTACTCAGGGTCCTACCCTGTGGCAGACTCCGGCTACCCAGACTGGGTAGCTCTGCCTGAGGAACCTTCCTCTGCCTGGGGAGATTTTAAAACATAGCTTTTATTAAAAGCTTAAAAAAGGATACAAAAATCTTTCAAATCAAAATCTTTCAGCTATTGCCTTACTCCTAGACCGGTGTCTATTAACCTATTAACCCCTAATCCGCCGCCCACCCGCATATATATTGCGTGTGGGTGTACTATGTATATGTGTATGGGGGGAATAATAGCTGTTAGTCGAAGAGATAAAGGGGTTGATTTATCAAGAAGCAGCGGACAGGGGCATACATGCATGCTCCTGTCCACCGCAGCTCACCTCTGGCGGGCTGATTAACTTTATCTATCCAGCTGTTATCTTCCCCAGAACCCCTAGTTGATGTTGCTAACTGTTATGCAATTATTTTTGTTAATTTATTACTGTATGTAGCATTATTTAATTTGTTATGGTATAAAATAAAAAAATATTAAAAGTTACTGCACAATAAAGTGTTTTAAAATGGCCAAACATATGCAAAGAGGGGGTGGGGTTGTCAGTGTGTTGTGAATGGGAAGTGGTGAGTAACATTTTTGCCTGGCTAGTAGCTTAGGACTTGAAATTTTGAACTCTGTTTTCATGGTCTTTCTAACGTATTTGTTTTTAATTCTTCATAATAGGAAATACTTTACTTGACAACTTAGAAATAATGCAATTATTAAGAAGTGATACAATTTTAAATTATTGGACATTTATGTGATATTGCACAGGGGTGTACTCACTTCTGTTGTATATTGTAAGTATAGTGTATGTATATATATATATATATACAGTGGGACCTCGGTTTACGAATTTAATGCGTTCTCCGGGACGCTTTGTATTGCGAATAATTCGTAAACCGAAACACGGTTTCCCATAGGAATGCATTGAAAACCAATTAATGCGTTCCGGAGGTGAGAAAAAAGGCTCCAAAACCTGCTGCAAAAGGCTCCAAAAGGCTCCACAACTTGCTGCAAATGGCTCCAAAAGGCTCAGCAACTTGCTGCAAATGGCTCCAAAACCGGGACACTTGTTTCGTATTGCGAAAAAAATTCGTAAAACGAAACACGGTTTCCCATAGGAATGCATTGAAAACCAAATAATTTGTTCGTATTGCGAAAAAAATTCTTAAACCGAGGCATTTTTTTCCCAGAATTTTCATTCGTAAACCGAAATTTCGTTTACCGAGTCGTTTGTTAACCGAGGTCCCACTGTATATATATATATATATATATATATATATGTGTGTGTGTGTGTGTGTGTGTCTATTTGCATGTCTGCATCATGGCTCCACATCAAAAAGAATTGCGAGAGGAATTAAGAAATCTGATTGTGAGACTTCACAATGATGAAAGAGCATACAGGAAAATCAGTGACCAACTAAACATCAGTCAAAACACAGTTGCAGCAGTAATCAGGAGGAATAGAATAATTAGAGCTGCAGTGGCCGTCCTCCAAAATATTACACCATTGACAATGCGCTACTTGTGCAATCTAGCTCTAAAAAACAGATGGGCAAATGCTCCAGACTTGGCTCTGGGGGTATCAATGGAAAGTTGAAATTCTGTGACAGCTCAGACATTCCATAATATCAGCATCTATGGCCCTTGCTTGCTCTTCGGCACAAAACTGCAAGTTTCAACTTTACTCAAGCACATTAAAAGAAGCCTGATGAACGTTGGGAGTACATTCTTTGGTCAATTGAGACCAAGATAAATTTGTTCGGCTCATATGGGGTCCAGCATGTTTGTGAATGCATTGTAGCAAGAGTGAAGCACGGAGGGGGGAGTGTGATGATATGGGGCTGCTTGAGTGCAAAATATGTTGGGGAGATGGCATTTATAGATGGCATCATGAATGCCTTTGAATATACCAACATACTGGCTGACAAGAAGACTCCCAGCCTCCAGAAGCTCAGTAGAAGAAGAATATTCCTACATGGTAACAATCCATAGCTCACTGCCTAAATCACAATACAGTTTCTAAAGAAGAAAAAAGTGAAAACTATGACCTGGCCAACTATGTCGCTTGACTTGAATCAAATAGAAAACCTTTGGGGTATATTAAAGAAAACAGTAGAGCAACACAACCCCTCCACAAAGAGCAGCTGAAAAAAAATGTCTCTGAAGAATGACAGAACATCTCTTCAGAAATGTGTGCAACACTAATATCCTCCATGCCGAGGAGGATTGAGTTTGTCATCAAAAACAAAGGTGGACATACAAACTATTGAAAGAATACAAGATTTGTATCTCAGTAATGAAAGGTAATGTTGCATTTAGTTCCTACTGTGGGGCCTAATATATTAAATCTAAACTGTTAGTTTTTAATTTTACATACGAGCAAATACCCTACTGTTCAAATTAGAAGTAATGCAATTACTGTAAGGTGATCTAATTTTGAATCATATGAGTGATATTGCACAGGGATATATAGAAAACTCCACCTAAAGAGCATTTTATACTCTTCTGCTAGTAAGGGAAAACAATTTTACAGTATGCTGTCTATTAAAGGGACAGTCTACTTTATTACCCATCCCCAAGTTTTGCATAACCAACATTTTTATTTTAATATACTATTTACCTCTATGATTATCTTTATTTAAGCCCCTACAGACTGCCTCTTATCTTAGTGCTTTTTACAATCTTTTATTTTAGCCAGTGATCCTCTACAGGAGTGAACACAATGTTATCTTTATGGTGCACATGAACTAGCATTGTCTGGCTGTTGTGCAAGATTTAAAAAGCTAATAAAAAGAGCTAAGATAAGAGTCCACCTGCATGGGTTTAGAAACTGGCAAATTTAGAGGCTATGAGGCCTAGTTATCAATGTGTCTACTTACCTGCCTTCGCCGGCCCAATACGCCCGCCTAAGCTCGCCTAACATCGCCGCCGCGGACCTGAATAATCTCGCCAAAGTTATCAATAAAGCTGTCAAAAAGCCGCGCACCAAGTACGGGGCGATGAGCAGCGGACTGTGATAGTTATCACTCATCCGATCTCGCTGCTCTTCAGCTTTTTCCTAGCTTTATTACTAGCCTGTCACTAAGCACCCACACTAAACTACACTGTTCTACCCCCTATACCGGTGCCCCCGGAGCCCCTCGCAACTAAATAAAGTTATTAACCCCTAAACCGCAGCTCCTAGACCCCGCCGCAACTATAATAAATGAATTAACCCCTAAACCGCCACTCCCGGAGCCCACCGCCACCTACATTATACCTAGTAACCCCTATCCTGTCCCCCTATACCGCCACCACCTATAATAAATTTATTAACCCCCTACCCTGCCGATCCTGGACCCTGCCGCAACTAAATACATTGTTTAACCCCTAAACTGCCGCTCCAGGACCCCGCCGCCACCTATATTAAACTTATTAACCCCTAATCTGCCACTCCCCTACACCGTCGCCACCTATAATATATTTATTAACCCCTATCCTGCCCCCCCTACACCACAGCCACTATAATAAAATTATTAACCCCTAAACCTAAGTCTAACCCTAACCCTAACACCCCCCTAACTTAAATATTAATTAAATACATCTAAATATTATAACTCTTATTAACTAAATTATTCCTATTTAAAACTAAATTCTTACCTGTAAAATAAACCCTAAGATAGCTACAATGTAATTAATAATTATATTGTAGCTATTTTAGGATTTATATTTATTTTACAGGTAATTTTGTATTTATTTTCGCTAGTTAGAATAGTTATTAAATAGTTATTAACTATTTAATAACTACCTAGCTAAAAGAAATACAAAATTACCTGTAAAATAAATCCTAACCTAAGTTACAATTAAACCTAACACTACACTATCATTAAATTAATTAAATAAATTACCTACAAATAACTACAATTAAATACAATTAAATAAACTAACTAAAGTACAAAAAATTAAAAAAACTAAGTTACAAAAAAATAAAAAAAAAATAAGTTACAAACATTTCAAAAATATTACAACAATTTTAAACTACTTACACCTAATCTAAGCCCCCTAATAAAATAACAAAGCCCCCCAAAATAAAAAAATGCCCTACCCTATTCTACATTAAAAAGTTAACAGCTCTATTACCTTACCAGCCCTTAAAAGGGCCTTTTGCGGGGCATGCCCCAAAGAAATCAGCTCTTTTGCCTGTGAAATAAAAATACAACCCCCCCCAACATTACAACCCACCACCCACATACCCCTACTCTAACCCAAACCCCCCTTAAATAAACCTAACACTACCCCCATGAAGATCATCCTACCTTTAGCCGTCTTCAGCCAGCCGACCACCGATGGAACAGAAGAGGACATCGGCAGCGGCTGAAGTCATCATCCAAGGGGCGCTGAAGAAGTCTTCCATCCGATTGAAGTCATCATCCAAGGAGCGCTGAAGAAGTCTTCCATACGATTGAAGTCATCATCCAGGTGGTGTCTTCAATCTTCATCCATCCGGAGCGGAGCGGAGCCATCTTCAGACGAGCCGATGCGGAGCCATCTTCTTCCACCGACGACTTCCCGACTAATGACGGTTCCTTTAAGTGACGTCATCCAAGATGGATTCTATCAGCCAATCGGAATTAAGGTAGGAAAAATCTGATTGGCTGATTTAATCAGCCAATCAGATTGAGCTTGCATTCTAATGGTTGTTCCGATCAGCCAATAGAATGCGAGCTCAATCTGATTGGCTGATTGGATCAGCCAATCAGATTGAACTTCAATCTGATTGGCTGATTAAATCAGCCAATCAGATTTTTCCTACCTTAATTCCGATTGGCTGATAGAATCCTATCAGCCAATCGGAATTCGAGGGACGCCATCTTGGATGACATCACTTATAGGAACTGTCATTCGTCGGGAAGTCGTCGGTGGAAGAAGATGGCTCTACGTCGGCTCGTCTGAAGATGGCCCCGCTCCGCTCCGGATGGATGAAGATTGAAGACGCCGCCTGGATGATGACTTCAATCGGATGGAAGACTTCTTCAGTGCCCCTTGGATGATGACTTCAATCGGATGGAAGACTTCTTCAACGCCCCTTGGATGATGACTTCAGTCGGATGAAAGACTTCTTCAGCGCCCCTTGGATGATGACTTCGGCCGCTGTGGATGTCCTCTTCTGTTCCATCAGTGGTCAGCTGGCTGAAGACGGCTAAAGGTAGGATGATCTTCAGGGGGTAGTGTTAAGTTTATTTAAGTGGGGTTTGGGTTAGAGTAGGGGTATGTGGGTGGTGGGTTGTAATGTTGGGGGGGGGTTGTATTTTTATTTTACAGGCAAAAGAGCTGATTTCTTTGGGGCATGCCCTGCAAAAGGCCCTTTTAAGGCCTGGTAAGGTAATAGAGCTGTTAACTTTTTAATGTAGAATAGGGTAGGGCATTTTTTTATTTTGGGGGGCTTTGTTATTTTATTAGGGGGCTTAGATTAGGTGTAAGTAGTTTAAAATTGTTGTAATATTTTTGAAATTTTTTTAACTTATTTATTTTTTATTTTTTGTAACTTAGTTTTTTTATTTTTTGTACTTTAGTTAGTTTATTTAATTGCATTTAATTGTAGTTATTTGTAGGTAATTTATTTAATTAATTTAATGATAGTGTAGTGTTAGGTTTAATTGTAACTTAGGTTAGGATTTATTTTACAGGTAATTTTGTATTTCTTTTAGCTAGGTAGTTATTAAATAGTTAATAACTATTTAATAACTATTCTAACTAGCTAAAATAAATACAAAGTGACCTGTAAAATAAATATAAATCCTAAAATAGCTACAATGATTATTTACATTGTAGCTATCTTAGGGTTTATTTTACAGGTAAGTATTTAGTTTTAAATAGGAAAATGTATTTAATGATAGTGTAGTGATAGGTGTAATTGTAACTTAGGTTAGTTTTTATTTTACAGGTAAATTTCTCTTTATTTTAACTAGGTAGCTATTAAATAGTTAATAACTATTTAATAGCTATTGTACCTAGTTAAAATAAATTGAAATTTGCCTGTAAAATAAAAATAAATCCTAAGATAGCTACAATATAATTATTATTTATATTGTAGCTATCTTAGGGTTTATTTTACAGGTAAGTATTTAGTTTTAAATAGGATTTATTTAGTTAATAAGAGTTATAATATTTAGATGTATTTAATTACTATTTAAGTTAGGGGGGTGTTAGGGTTAGGTTTAGACATAGGTTTAGGGGTTAATAATTTTATTATAGTGGCGGCGGTGTAGGGGGGGGTAGGATAGGGGTTAATAAATGTATTATAGGTGGCGGCGGTGTAGGGGGGCAGGATAGGCGTTAATAGGTATTATGTAGGTGGTGGTGGGGTCCGGGAGCGACGGTTTAGGGGTTAACATATTTATTATAGTTGCAGCGGGGTCCGGGAGCGGCGGTTTAGGGGGGAATAATTTTATTTAGTTGCGGCGGTGTAGGGGGGGGGGGACAGATTAGGGGTGTTTAGACTCGGGGTACATGTTGGGGTGTTAGGTGCAGATATTTCCCATAGGAATCAATGGGATGTCGGGCAGCAGCGAACATGAACTTTCGCTATGGTCAGACTCCCATTGATTCCTATGGGAAGGCGGCGGATTGAAAACCAGGTACGCTGGGCCGGAAAAGTGCCGAGCGTACCTGCTAGTCATTTGATAACTAGCAAAAGTAGTCAGATTGTGCCGAACTTGTGTGCGGAACATCTGGAGTGACATAAGAATCGATCTGTGTCGGACTGAGTCCGGCGGATCAAAACTTACGTCACTATATTCTACTTTTGCTGGGCAGCAGGGCTTGATATATAAGGCAAATCAGCCTCGCCACAAATACGCTGCGGAATTCCATTTGAGGTTGACGGCTTGATAACTAGGGGCCTATGAAGTATAATACAACAATGTTGCTTATGCAAAGCTGGAGAATCGGTAGTTAAGGTGTTATCTATCTTTTTCAACAATTAAAAAAAATCAAGTAAACTGTCCCTTTAGTTTCAAACGAGTAGTAGATTTTTTTCTTAAATATTTCAAAGTTAGTTAATATATAATTCCCACTACATCATGTGACAGCTAACAGCCAATCACACACGCATATATACACTGTAAATTCTTGCACATGCTCACTAGAAGCTGGTGCCTAAGAAAGTGTAAATACAAAAAGACTGGGCACATTTAGATAATGGAAGTGAATTGGAAAGTTGTTTAAAATTGTGTTCTCTATACGAATCATAAAAGTTTAAGTTTGACTTTAGTTCCCCTTTAAAGCTTATTATTCAGACAAGCAATTAATATGCAAGTTTTCATGTATGTCTGTTATAAAATTAACTTATTTCTCTTTCTATGGGGTTGATCACAATACTTTAGAAAAAAACGTATAAAATGATTTATCCACAAAATTCCGTTAGTGTAAGGTGTTTTTCTGTTGATAATCATTAAAGGACCACTCAATGCAGTAGAATTACATAATTAACAACTGCATAACAAAAAGACAATAATTTAACACCTAGGGGTATATTAATCATAGTACGAGCGGACATGATACGATTGGCCGCTAGCACGGGGTGTCAATCAACCTGATCGTATTCGGTCGGGTTGATTTCTGTCCGCGGCCTCAGAGCAGGCGGAAAAGTTATGTAGTAGCGGTCTTTAGACCCCTGCTTCATAACTTCTGTTTCCGGTGATCCGGAAGACTCTCCAGAAACAAGGGCCATCAAGCTCCATACGGAGCTTGATAAATCGGCCCCCTACTCTGAATTTAAAATAAGCAGTAGATTTTTTCTGATAAATTTTTTTTTCTCCCATTTTCCGGCCCCCTGTATCATGTGACAGACATCAGCCAATCACAGACTAGTTTACGTATACCCTGTGAGTTTGTGCACATGCTCAGTAGGATCTTGTTCTCTAGAAAGTGTAAATATAAAAAGACTGTGCAAAATTTGATAATGGAAGTAAATTTTAAAGTGTCTTAAAACTGCTGCTCTTTCTGAATCATAAAAGTTTATTTTGACTTGAGTGTCCCTTTTAAATAATTTTCTTTTTATAAGGATTTTGATTGACCCCTATGTCTTGTTGAAACTTGTCCCTTTCCATTAGAGTATAATATGTAGATATGTACAGCAGCAAAAAAATTATTTTCGAATACATTTTTCTGAACAAATCTTCGGAAACATTAGTTTTCGGAATATTTGCCTGCTGCGCTAGTCGGTATTCCTTTAACATATACTAAACATATGTGGAACATTTTATATTCATTTTCGTTAAACAAATGTAAATGTTCCTTTCCTATAGGTGAAAACATTCACTTGCAGTCATTATACTTACCTTTAGTGCGCTGGAGAACCGTGATAATCCCAACGCTTCTTCACACAGCCCCAGGGCGCACTAATAGGAGGCTTAGTGCAGCTAATCTCAGAGTCTGTGCTAAAGGACCTTGCTGCTCCCTAGCTGGTAAGTATTTAATCCTTTTAAAAGGACAGGAAACAGCAAAATTTTCTTTCACGATTTAGATAGAACATATCATTTTTAACAACTTTCCAATTTACTTCTATTATCAAATTTGCTTCATTATCTTGTTATCCTTTGCTGAAGCAGCAGCATTGCACTACTGGCAGGTAGCTGAACACATCAAGTTAGCCAATCACAAGAAACAAATTGTGTGCAAGCACCAATCAGCAGCTAGCTCCAACTAGTGTGGGATATGTGCGTATTCTTTTTCAATAAGGCATACCAAGAGAACAAAGCACATTTGAAAATTGTGTGCAGGCACCAATCAGCAACTAACTCCCACTATGTGCGTTTTTTTTTCTACAAGGGATACTAGGAAAACTAAGCACATTTGAAAATAGAAGTGAATTTAAAAGTGTCTTAAAATTACATGCTCTATCTGAATCATTCAAGTTTAATTCTGACTTACCTATCCCTTTAAGCTAATTTAAAGGAAACAAATACATACTAATGAATTCTGTATTTCTTCATTTTCTTTAATTTAGTTAGTGCAATCGTTCATAAATTCGTTACGTGAAAACTAAACAAATATCTATGTTTTCGTTATGAATTCACATTTCTAACTAAATGAATACACAAGCCTAATACTGAGGTAGGCTCACGAGTGTGCACTTGTCTTGAACACTATGGGGCCGATTTATTAAGCAGCGGATGCTGCTTATTCCGCGCGAGCCTTCTGGCTGCCAGAATCAGGAGTTAAGAAGCAGCTGCGCCTTAACTCTTCCACCACCTCTGAGGTGGCGGACTGCAATCACTCCGATCAGATACGATCTGGATGATTGACACCCCCTGCTAGCGACCGATTGGCCATGAATGTGCAGGGGGCGGCATTGCACAAGCATTTCACAAGAAATGATTGTGCAATGATAAATGCTGACAGCTAAGGTGCTGTCGGCATTTAGTGATGTCGGGCGGACATCATTCGCTACAGCGGATCATGTTCACCCGACATTTGATAAATCGGCCCCTATATGGCAACTGTTCTTGTAGCAATACTATACATATATAGGGGAAAATTTATCATGGTGCAGACAGACATGATCCGCTATAGCGAATCATGTCCGCCGCACATCGATAAATGCCGACAGCATATGCTGTTGGCATTTATCATTGCACCAGCAGTTCTGGTGAACTTCTGGTGCAATACTGCCCCCTGCAGATTCACGGCCAATCGGCCGCTAGCAGGGGGTGTCAATCAACCCAATCGTATTTGATCGGGCTGATTGCTGTCCGCCACTCAGAGGTGGCGGACGACTTAAGGAGCAGCGGTCTTAGGACTGCTAATTCTTAACTTCTGCTTCAGGCGGAACTAAAGCGGAGTGGGTCGGAAGCAGCATCCGCTGCTTCATAAATCGACCCCATAGTCTCACAGAGAGAGGCAGTTTCCACAAAGGAGGCAAATTTGATAAAATAAGTATTTTTCTTTAATTGCATATAGATGCATCGTAGAAATTAAATTTTGACTTTCATTTTTCTTTAAATTCACAGATAATGTTTCATATCAGCATGCAGTTGACTTATCTACCACCAGCTGTCTGTAAACTGCTAGACAAACCCCACATTTTCCTAATATTCCAAATTTGTAAAGAACTTTTCAGTGTAAATAACTTTTCAGTGCTTCATTCTCTTGGTATCCTTTGGTGAAGAAGCAGCAATGCATAACTGAGAGCTGAATAAAAGATAAAGAGAACAAGAGGGGCGCCTCATGTGCATATCAATATGCTATATAGTGATGTAAATCAAGTAAGCCAAGCGGGTACTCACATGCGACTATAGTACACTTATGTACTGGTAGGTGCAGGCTGGAGTGTACCAGTTAACCCTTTCAGTAGAACCAGATGATCTCACAATGAAGCAATTAGTTGAGCTGCTCTCCTCCTCATAGACAAAGCCAGAGCTGTATAGATAATAATAAAGAACAAGAGGGGCGCCTCATATGTGTACCAGCTAAACCTCTCCAGGTGCAGAGTAGATAGTGCAGGGGGATCTTTGCCACAATATGTGCTGATGGATAGTCAGAAGCAGTATGTAAAACTGCTATAGAAGGTAATGAACCAAAGCTTGCATAAAACAAGTTCAGTTTATTAAAACAAATGTTAATAAGTTTAAAACAATAGCAAGCAAAATTTAAAATCATGCAAAGCGTTTCTCAACCTTGCATGGGTGGTTTCATCAGGCATGCCTGGAGAGGTTTAGCTGGTACACCTGAAGGTATCAGCCAGCTCCTACTAGTACATAAGTGTACTTGGGCCAATTGTGAGTATCCATTTGGCATTTTTTCTTTGATTTCACATATATGGATATATTGATGCACACATGAGGCGCCCCTCTTGTTCTTTATTAGATATATAACTGAGAGCTAGCTGAACACATTGCATGAGCCAATGACAAGAGGCATGTATGTGTAGCCACTGATCGTCAGCTAGCTCCCAGTTGTGCATTTCTGCTTCTGACCCTACAAAGAATACCAAAAGAATGAAGCAAATTGGCATGCTGTATCTAAATAATGAGAGGTTCATTTTTACATTACTGTCCCTTTAACTGAAAATGTACCAATAAGTAACTGATGTGTGTGTCCCTGTCTTACCTCAGTGAGGAAGTCCATGCTGTAGGTGTATACAATGCGGGCATATGGCAAAACAGGTAGAATCACAGTTGGTGCCATCCGAGTCACTCTGAAGGCTTCTTGTACCCTATGCCTCACAAATCTCCCGACATATTCTGAATTACGCAGTATCTTCTCCAGGTAAATATCTGGGTACAGAGCCTGACTGGATTCCCACAGCCATTTCAGACGGTTGTTCCTACGCATCTCAACATCTGGGCAAGCACCTGTGTAGTTTTCACTACTGTTCTTGTAGTTGTAGTTGTAACAGCTGGGAAATCCATAATATCCCCAAAAACCACCAGGCCTCAGTTTGTTCCCAAGTTTCAGAGTAGACTCCATAAAGTCTCTTGCCGCCTCCTCAAATTCTCTCTTGGCAAGCTTCCTAACCTTATGAGGGGGCCAGTATGGGTACCTCTGCCTCACTAACAGTAGAGAACGCTGTATGTACATCCTCATCTTCTCCCAGTTTCGAATCCAGGTAGGACGCCAATTCTCCCAGTCCACAACTGCAACTCCCTTAAAGTCAGGATCATAAATTGTAGCCTCAAGATCTGCTTTGGCCTTAGCCAGGTGGTTTTTAAGGCTAGAGTTCTGGGGCAATCCTCCATTGATGGGTTCCACATCTTGGTTATAGAAAGGATAAAGCCCCAGCTGTGTGTTGTAGAAGATTACCACTTCTGTCCCAATAAAGGAGTGGTTCTGGTTTATCACTATATCAAATGGTCCAAGATCCAGCTCCACTCCAAATTTATCCCAGCACCCACGCGTGGGGGCATTCCATACTGTCACAAAAGGCCTGTCAGAGAGGACAGGGTATGCCCCGGCAGAAGTGGTGCCGATGAAGAGTGAAAGAAACGTAAAAATGGACAACAGAGTCATGCTGTAGGAAGTAGGGCTACTTTAGGCAATAAACCAGGTACTTCATTGCTGTGAAGAAAACAAATAGGAACAAAGACATTTAAAAAGACTTATAGGCTTCACAACAATTCTTAACAACAAACAAGCAAACTCAACAAAGATCTCCAGACAAGCAAGTTTTGGTCAATTCTGTACAGCAGTTAAAACACCTTCAAGCAATAAAGTTCTCATAATTGTACTGTAACCCATGACATCTAGCCAGAAGAAGTTGCCTGGGGTGAGGACTAATGTCTCTGACAAAGACCTTGGTGATCTGGTTCTTATGCCCTTAGAAATACAGAAATAGTGGCAGGGCATGTTAGACCACATAGTTGTCTGCACTGAGTGTCCCTGAGTGCTCTGTGCTGTATCACTGAGATGGTACAGGGTCTGTTAGCATAACATCTCTGTCCCTGAGCCTGTGTAGTGTCTACCATGGTGACTATGCACCCTGATGTTTTGTCTGTCTTGTTGCAGTATTAGCCCGGTGTAGTGTGTCAGTGGGCAAAATGTGCCAGCAAATCTTATGTTATAATTTTTTTTTATCTCCTGTACATGTACTCTGTACTGTGCATCATGTGTACAGTGCAATCTACAGTATGTGTGTCAAGGCAGGTTTTGTGCACGGTGTGCAATCTGTTAGCTCATGCTGTGTGTTCTGTGCAGTGTGTGGTTAGTGTACTAGCATAATGTGAGTTCTGTGCAGTGTGTGGTTAGTGTGCTAGCATAATGTGTGTTCTTTGCAGTGTGTAGGTTTTATGCTAACATAATTAGTGTTCTGTGCAGTGTGTGGGTAGTGTGCTAGCATGATGTGTGTTCTGTGAAGTGTGTGGGTAGTATGCTAACATAATTAGTGTTCTGTGCAGTGTGTGGGTAGTGTGCAAGCATAATGTGTGTTATGTGCAGTGTGTGGATAGTGTGATAGCACAATGTGTGTTCTGTGCAGTGTGTGGATAGTGTGATAGCACAATGCGTGTTCTGTGCAGTGTGCTGTGTGCTAGCATATTGTGTGTTCTGTGCAGTGTGCTGTGTGCTAGCATAATTTGTGTTCTGTGCAGTGTGCTCTGTGCTAGCATAATGTGTGATCTGTGCAGTGTGGTGCAGGCCTGGACTGACCATAGGGCACACCGGGCAAATGCCCGGTGGGTCGCCATGCCCAGTGGGCCACCGGTACCCTAAGCCCCGTGACCCGTCCACCATTACTGCACACACAGAGCTTCTGCTTCACTTTACTGTGGCTCTTACTTAGGTTTACTAGTTTGGCTGTTGGGCTGCTGGATCCCTTAACCCCGCCCACCATTACCCGGCCTTATCGCAAGCCTCATGACATGACATGTAGACATTAGACAAGCATGTGTGAGGGAGTGGGACTTGCCCTCAAAAGTTTGGAGTGACTATGTGAGCCAGAGTCCAGACTAGACAGGCATGTTGTAGGCAGCGGCAGGTACAATACACCACCTGGGAACTGAAGATTTGCAATTGTACTGTTGTACACATGCCAGCTACCATGTCACATGAATGGGATTGTGAGCTGTGATCTTAAAGAGCAGGTAAGTGAGAGTTCCTATCTCAGAGCCATCAAGTAGTCAGCTATGGCATTTTTGGAAATTGTGGCAGCTAATTCTGTGTTTAGTGGCTGGTCTGACACTTAAGGGGCCACCTTGCCCACCGTCACTGTAATCCCTCTTTTTCCAGCACAACAATAAAATAAATGTATTTTTAAGGCTTTCCTATTTGTTTAAATGTGGATGTGGTGGTCAGGGGAGGGTATGCTATTTGCATGCAGCAGGTGGGGAGTGCGCGGAGCGCACTATTTACATGCAGCAGAAAGGGACAGCACAAGCTATAGGGGACAGCACAAGTTATAGCATGCCACGCTGTGACAACATCACAGTAGGACTCAAGGAAGAGAGTTTGACAGAGAGCGCGCCCCCAAGTCATACTGCGCAGGTCTGAGGATTTAGGAGAGAATGCAGAGCGCAGGAAATATTTTTTAAATGCCTGCACAGTTCAGTCAAGGAGGCCTATTTATCAAGCCGTCAACTGCAAATACGCTGGAATTCTACAGCATAATTGTGGCGAGCCTGATTCCCCTTATTTATGAAACCCTACAGACCGGAAAAAGTAGAAATTTGTGACGTAAAATGCGATCCGCCGGTCTCAGTCCGACACAGATCGATGCTTATGTCATTACAGATATTCTGAATGCAAATTCGGCACTATCTGACTACTTTTGCTATTTAACAAATATCTACCAGGTATGCTCTGCACTATTCCGGTCCAGCGTACCTGGTTTTCAATCCGCTGCCCTGGAGGTGGCACATGCCATAGGAATCAATTGGAGTTTGAAAACAGCGAAAGCTTATGTTCGCTGCTGCCCGATATCAAATTGATTCCTATGGAAGAATAAAAGTTATGTTTACACCTAGCACCCTAACATGTACCCTGAGTCTAAACACCCCTAATCTGCCACCCCAACACTGCCACCACCTACATTATACTTATTAACCCCTAATCTGCCGCCCCCGCCACCGCCGCCACCTACATTATACTTATTAACCCCTAATCTGCTGCCCCTGACACCGCCGCTACCTACATTATACTTATTATCCCCTAATCTGCTGCCCCCTACACCGCCGCCACCTACATAATGTTATTAACCCCTAATCTGCCGCCCCCTACACCGCCGCCGCCCACATTATACTTATTAACCCCTATTCTGCCGTCCCGACACTGCTGCCACCTACATAAAGTTATTAACCCCTATCCCAATGCTCCCGGAGCCCACCACAACTAAATAAATGTATTAACCCCTAAACCCCTGGCCTCCCACATAACTTGCACTTACTAAACCTATTAACCACTAAACCTCCAGCCCCCCACATCGCCATAAACTAAATTAAACTATTAACCCCTAAACCTAACAACCGCTAACTTTATATGAAATATTAACTTATCCCTATCTTATAATAAATTTAAACTTACCTTTAGATTTAAATTAAACTATATTAATCTATTAATTAAGCTACCCTAACTGTTAGACTAAATTACATTAAACTACAAATTAAATTAACTATATTATATATTCAAACACCTAACCCTACTCAAATAATTTAAATCTACACTAAAAAATTACTAAGTTACAAAAAACTAACAACTAAGTTACACAAAATAACAAACACTAAGTTACAAAAAAAATCATAAACACTAAGTTACACAAAATAAAAAAGAAATTATCAAAGATTTAAAGGGACAGTCTACACTTACAACAACCTTCATCCATCCGTTAGATTAACTTCTGATTATTATTTTTCACTCCTTCAACCATATTCAGTCTTCGCCACATCCCGAGTTATGTTCCCTGAAAACTTTTAATCCGACCATTAGAAATGGCCGCTTCGATCCGCCCACCCAGTACGTCACTAACTCTCTTATTATTCAGTGTCCAATTGAAAATTGATCACCGATCAAAGCACTGTATCGCGCAATCATTGCTTCGCACATGCACAACTTCAATGGGAACCAATCATCCGGAACACAAGTTTAGCTCTATTTTTCGTACGCATTGCTTTATCACCAGTACCAGTTATTATGTCAAATAAGTTTTCTGGCAGTCTGCAATCTCACAAGATTTGGAGATAATATTTAAAGAACATGTTTTTCCATCTTTTTATCGACGTTGCATACAAATTGATTTTAGTTTACTCTTTTTAATAATATCGGCTTGTTAAAATTTCTTTAATCCTAACATGTTAATATTGTTCCTACAAATATATTTTTCACCTACTGTATACGTCTGCAACATTTTTTAATTCTATGCATACTTATTCCTCCTGTACCAAAAAAATGGATAAATATTTATTCTTCATTGACATTAATGGTGACTCGTTATATAGACAAAGACAGTGATGAATAGATAGATAGACATAGAGATCAATCAATATTTAATAGATAGATTGGGAAAAACAATTGTAATGATGGATAACTACATATAGTTGAAAATGTTTGATATATATTTAGACAGTACTTTTGTCAACTCGATGTGCATATATAGCTATCTTCATACTCATACACACAAACTTTTTAGTGCTTAATACGATGTAAACCGATGGCCTTAATACCAATGTTCTTTATGGTTCACGCATGTACCTTTGAACTCTGTTTATATTAAATAAATCATCAACAATTTTTTTTTATAGATAAAGGACAAACATGAATGGATTTTCTATGTGTTTAATTAATCTACATATATATTTATATATGCATTAAGATTTCATATATACAAATATAGACTTAAAAAATAAAGTTTTACTTTGTACAGTGAAATCAGCCGCTGTCGTAGAGTATAGCAACTTTTAATTTATGATGACTGCAGCTAAATAATAAACACAGATCAATACTAAAAGAATTGAAAATAATTTTTATTTTAAAATATTTTATACATAATCTTAAAGGGACAGTCAAGTACAAATAAAACTGTCATTATTTAAATAGTAAAACATATTTAACAACTTCACAATTTACTGTTATAACCAATTTTCATTGGTTATCTTTGTATTTTTAGTTGAGATATAAAGCTAGCATGGTCATATGCTAATTTTTCTGACCTTGAAGCCTGCCTCTAATCAGATTTCATTTTTAACAATAGAGGGCATTAGTTCATGTGTTTCATATAGATATCATTCAGCTCATGCATGTCAAGTGACCTAAGAGTGATTTCTGATTGTCTAAAATGCAAGTCTGTCAAAAGAACTTAAATAAGGGGGCAGTCAGCAGAAGCTTAGATACAAGCTAATTACAAAGTTAAAAAGTGTATTATTACAAATCTTTTGGTTCAGAAAAACTGTGGAATGGGTAACAAAGCGATTATCTGTATTTTTAAACAACAACAATTCTGTTGTTGACTTTCCCTTTAATAACATTGTTGAGAAATGTATTAAAATTTTTAAAAACATGAGGTGTTACTGACCAGAACTAGATGATCGAGAAATCCCTCAAACTAACACTCTGCAACATGAAATTCCAAAGTCAGTATCATTTTTAAAACATTATAATATGTTCAGTGCACAGATAAAATTAATTTTTCATCATGTATACTGGATGTTTACATTTCTCTTTCTATTAAAGGGCCATAATACCCAAATGTTTAAACACTTGAAAGTGATGCAGAATAGCTGTAAAAAGCTGATTAGAAAATATCACCTGAACATCTCTATGTAAAAAAGAAAGATATTTTACCTCAAAAGTTCCTCAGTAGCCACCTCCCATTGTAAAGGATTTCTAAGCAGCATTTTAGTGTGTTTGTCCTGGGACATCTGAAGGGACTAGCATTGTGCACTCTCATATTATTTCACCAATCAGGTAAAGGAAGCTTACTATGAAATCTCATGAGAGTTAAGTCAAATCTCATGAGATCACAGTAAGAGTTCATGACCTCAGCAATGCTGATGCTGATTGGCTGCTGTTCATTTCTTCATTTTTTTTAATTTTTTTACCTGCAGCTGGGAGCAGGTGAAGTATAACTTTTTACACAGAACTTACTCTGCTGAGCTGAGGAAATTGTGAGGTGAAATATCTTCCTTTTTTACATAGAGATGCTCAGGTGATATTTTCCTGTCAGCTTTTTACAGTTATACTGCATCAGTTTCAAGTGATTTAGCATATGAGTATTATGTCCCTTTAACAAGCATTTAGGCACATTCAAGCCCTAACAATATTGGAATGATAGTAATAAGCCATTGAATTTACATAAAAGTCAAAGTTGCCTTTAAAGTACTATTTTTCTTTCTTCTACCTGTAATTAAATTAAAGCTATAATTTGCTTATGACTATTTGTTATCCCTTGAAGACGTCCTCTAATCGGAATGCTTTCTGATTGTTATAGTGCATTAGTTCATGTGTTTAAACTATATAACATTGAGCTAATGCATGTGAAGTAAACTAGGATTGATCACTGATTATCTAAAATTAAATCCTATCAAAAAAAATTTGATAATGGGGCAGTCCACTAATGATTACATACAAGTGAATTACATATTTAAAAATTTTCATTCTAAAACTGTGTTGCTCATGCAACTCATGGTATTTTTATTTGTAAACTAAACATATCATGTTCACCCTTAAAGGCCGCCTCTTCTCTAAGTGCATGTTGACAGTTTATCACCACTAGAGGTTTTTTATTTCATGTGTGTCATATAGATAACACCGTGCTCATGCACTTGAAGGTACAGTGAGCAATTTACGTATTTTCTACAATGTTGTTATTGTATTAAAAAAGATATTAAGGGGCATATTGTATAGTCTTGCAAAATGTATAAGCACTGGTTTATAAAGCTAAGTCTACAAGTTTACTATGGATGTAGAATATACATTATAACAGTTATATTGTATTTTCAGAATATTACATTTTCAAATATTTATAGTATAATGTAATTTTTCCTTTTATTTCTGCAGATGAGCTTTTGGTAGCAGTGTTTAATTAGTCATAAAATTCACCATAAAAATATATATAATTTAAATATTGAATTATCCAACATCAGTTTAAAGATTCTAAAAGTCTATAACAGTTGCCTCGACTACTGGTAAGTTTAATGTATTTAATACTTTATTTATGTTGAATAAAATCTTTAGATAGATCGATAGATAGATAGATAGATAGATAGATAGATAGAGAGAGAGAGAGACTAATAACATTTTCTTATATTTAACTTTATAAAGTATTATGTCAAGTCAAGATTTAAATCCACGTCCTACGCTTTATGAGTTAGATATGCAAGAAATAGAAAGACTGGTAAGTATATAATAGATAAATTATATCTACATTTATAATTGTCAAGCCTATATAATTTTAAATTTTCTTTAAATAATAATCTATTTTTTTATTTGTCATAGAATTGATAAATACATACATTTTTCATATGTATTTATTAAAAAAAATAGCTTAAAGAGAGAAGAAATGAATGAAAGGAGACGTAACAGGCATGCAAGTTTGATTGGACACATGTCACATTTGTGGGATCCAAGAAGGGACAGTACACAGAATAGCAATTCAATAGAAAGTGAAGGGTCAGTTCCTGAGGCTAATCATGAAAATAAAAGAGCAGGCAACATTAGATGGTGCACTTGTGGCAATTGCAGAAGCATGCCAACTGATCTTGAAAGTATTTGTTGCCATGAAGTTACAGAAGTTAAAGATCAATTAACAGACTCTTCATTTTGCATAGCAGATGAAAACTATGTCACTGTTGAATTGAGGTATTTTTCAATATTGTTGTTAAATTAAAATTCATATTATGTACATTATTACGGTATATACTATGTCAGAAACCACTAATCAGTAAGATTAATCGTAAAAAGATTTTTAAAATAATTTAAATATGTGTTCGCCAATTATTTAGTCAATTGCACAGCATCCGATTCTTTAATACGATGAACTCCTGCATATGTTATTGTGCAAAATAATACCTTCATTATTCTATTATTAAGTGGATATATGAAATAATGAAATAATGTAAACAATTACAATTTAATAAGCACAATATTAGTTACAGTAGTTTATCATATTAAAGCAGCGGGTGATGGTCAATTGATCATCTAATCACAGACTACCAAATTGACATTGATATTTGTTGATCAATATGTTTATAAACATACTTATCTATTAGTTATGACATACCTAGTATATACTGTTCTTTTTATTGTATGTTTCAATCTATTACTGTGTGTACTTATTTTCTATATCTCTGAAAACAATTCAAATTTATTAAACTCTTTCTTTATATATTGTTTTACAGTGATTACAGAAAAGGGGCTTATTGTCGTTTTGTCAACAAAATTCATGGATATCTTGGACCTAGAGTAAGAGTACCAATACCTTCATGTGTGGTTAATAAAATTAGAGCACATTACCCATCTCCAGACAATCTTTACTGTGGTTTCCGATATGCCGATGACGAAGGTCCTGCCTCAGAATTAATATGGGAATAAATGATATAACAGAGAAAATAATATTATACTTAAGTTTTTTAAAAATGCAATTATATGGTATTCTAATGTTTTTGTTTATTCCCAATATATTTGCAGTAATATCTTCTAGTTAATGTTTAAAAAAAAATTGAAAATTTTATGTACAATATATGAAGATATTACTTAAATTTTGTTTTTAAATGTTTAAGACAAAGTATACAAAAGTGTACTATAATAGTATTAAAAAAGTGATAGATAACTTTTATATTATCCCAAAAAAATTTTTTGGGTTGGATTAACATTGTTCAATGCTTTTAAAATTTCAAAGCAGTTTTTGAAATAAAAACAGGACATCTCATTCTATATTTTTTTCATCTTCAACTTTTACTTGAAATAAAACTTCGAAAAATTGATCATATCAAGATTTTTACTTTTGAAAATAAACATTCTATACATTTTACAATGTCACTATATATGATTTAATATTAATGAAAATTATTTTATTGAACATATATATATGGAATATAATATAACTATCTTCCGCTTTACAAATTCACAGAAAAATAATTAAGAAATATGATTTTTCAAATACATCTATTTCAACAAAAAATGAGACTTTTTGCTCTGCAACAGTGTTTCTTTTGAAGGACGT
Organism: Bombina bombina; assembly: GCF_027579735.1. Lineage (NCBI taxonomy): Eukaryota > Metazoa > Chordata > Amphibia > Anura > Bombinatoridae > Bombina > Bombina bombina. The sequence goes on along the minus strand of NC_069505.1, from coordinate 370,391,732 downwards.
GGAATCTTAGCTATATTATCTGGTAGCAAATTGTTCTTTGATTCTTTTTTAAGGACGTGGAATCTTAGCTATATTATCTGGTAGCAAATCGTTCTTTGATTCCCACGAGTGTTCTAAAAGTCCAGAATAAATTTGAAGTACATCACCTAACATAGGGTAAATGTGATCCATTTTAATTGCCATTCCTGTTTGCTTTTTGGATACACTGCCTTAAATTTAAGTTTGCCAAAAAATCCACTTTTTATAGTTTGTCTTCGAATAGTTTCCTGGATCCTTTCAGTGTTATTATTATGAGCTAATACAGCAAGTGTGGTCCATGCATCCATTGCGTCCATCTGAAAATGTATGCGTTTAGGGCGATATTTTAATACTAGACTGGGAAATACTTCTATTGCGCCAGTATGGCAAAACTGTGAAAGGCATTCAAAGTCTTTATCCATCCTTGAATCGCAAACGATATCATGTAATGCCAGAAAAGCTGCGCTTTTTTTTTATCTATCCAGGGTCTTTGACGTTCTTCTTCTTGATCGATTTCTTCATGTCCACACTCTTTAATCAATGTCCCATCTGCCCATGAGTGTATGTTGCATATGTGGTACATTAAAGATTGCCAGATCTCTTTCATCAAATCAGCATTGCCATTAGACTTTAAGCTAGCCGTCCACAGATGATTTATTATAGCTTGAATCCAGGGAGAGATTGTGCGACAATGTTTCTTCCGACTTGCAGAGAGCAGCTTTTTACGAAGATTTTTACCGTAGTGCCAAATGTCGAACTGATGATTTTTAAATGGATATTCCTCTCTGATTATTTTCCTTATACTAATATGACGATCAGTTGCGACTTGCAATACATAAAGTGAATCACTTAATAGATTGGTTATCGTTCTCCTAAAGCCCGTAGACTCCATAGCTACAGAAGATGTAGCCTCTGTCACCTGCACAACATTAAATGAATTATCTTTTTTGACTCATCCTCGATCATAGTGTATGTGCAATACTTTGCACTGTATCCAGGGCTATCACATTGCCCATCGCCGCACAAAGTGATAGCGCTGTCTTTCATCAAATTTACATCCCTCTCTCTATCTTCAATCCAGTGGGGAAAATATATATTTTTTGGATTTTGTAAAATGTTTGTTTACATACTGTTTGTAGTCCCATAAATTGAAACATTTCGCTGATTTTTTCGTAGTGATTACCACTGAACAGAATTGATGCACAATACATGAGATTACCAATAGGCATTTGTCCAATTGTAGGTTGACTATGCCATAGTATATCTTCGTGTCCTGACAAACATTCCCCAGAAATCGCTATGATAGTTCCAAGTATTTGTTTATTTATACTTATTATTGGTGAAGTACAGCCAATAGAACTGCATGGCAATAGTTTCAATAGTTGGTCTAGGCAACTTTCAAAGACAATAAAAAAAAGTCTTTCACATAATCATCAAAAGAAGGATCAGGAATAATAGTGGTATCGTTCATTGTTTGCTGAGTAGTCTCAGGAGAGTAATCTGGGTCTTTTATATTCGATGGTTCAGTCTCTACTATGGAACTTGAAGCTTCATTAATGGTGTCCATTTCTTCAGCTAACTGAATGTCTACATGATCCGATTCATAGTTTTCAGAAGCAGCATAAATTGGACAAATATTTAAAAAAATACTTTCATTATTGTTAGAAAACAACTGAGAATCAATGTTGCCATCATCAATTGTACTAGTTGCAACTGAATTTGTTTGCAGGTTTACTTCCACATTGCCCATGGTCCAAGTATAAGCCTCTTTCGTAGTGGTTAATCCAACTGTAGATGTATAAGTATTCTTCATACCATAGGAGGCTAATGTTTGTGTACTTTTCAAAA